>NW_027266267.1:26740723-27180723 GCF_022045235.1 Haliotis cracherodii
TTAAGTTACAATTAATGTTAAATTCAAAAGTGAGGTTTTACCTTCACAACAAATTCGCAATTTCAACAAAGTCAACAAACTTTCGAGATGCAGCAGGAGAACTTTATAGGTTTTATGCCCATATTGCAAGATGAAAACACACAGGCAGTTGTTCGATTAAAATACGTATTTTTGTAAAGCGAAATATCATAAATTGACTTGCCTTTGCATGTGTTTGTGACGGGTCCTCCCGGTGGGGCAGGATACGCTCACCTGGTATGATTTGATAGTGATTCATGAACACCTGCTCATGATACAGTCGGAATTGCACAATCCACTCTGCTTTTAGCAGTGATTTGTAATAAATACGGAAAGGGTTGCTTTTATTTATTTATACTGACACACACAGCCGACTGAACTAAGTGTGTAATTTACTCGCATCATAAAATCCACCCTCTCACTGATCGAAATTGTTTGTTGAAAAGCTATCAAATGTTATTATTTGGGATATGTATTTTGTTGGTTGATCCCTCATTTCTTAGACAGGTTGTGGTTATTAACCGAACAGGGATTAACGAGTCAATAAGAGAAAGAAATAGTGGATGCGTGAGAAAAGAAAATTCGTGACTAAGTGAGAGCAAGAAAGTGCGAGTGAAAGTGAGAGAGTGAGTGCGAGAAAGTCAGTGAGAATGAGAGAGTGAGTGCAAGAAAGAGAGTGAGTGCGAGAATGATTGAGTGCGAGAATGATTGAGTGCGAGAATGATTGAGTGCAAGAAAGTGAGTGTGAGAAAGTGAGTGAGTGCGAGCTTGAGTGAGTGCGAGAAAGTGAGTGAGTGCGGGAATGAGTGAGTGCGAGAATGAGTGAGTGCGGGAATGAGTGAGTGCGAAAAAGCGAGTGAATGCGAGCTTGAGTGAGTGTTAGAAAGTGAGTGCGAGAGTGAGAGAGCGAAAAAGTGAGTGAGTGCGAGAATGAGTGAGTGCGAGCTTGAGTGAGTGTTAGAAAGTGATCTGAGTGAGTGCGAGAGTGGGTGAGAGCGAATAGTGTCTGGAAAAGTGTCTGAAAGTGAGGAAGTGAGTAAGAGAAAACGAGAACGTCTGCGAGTTAGCGCGCGAGAGTGAGAAAGTTAGTGAGAGAGAGCGATAAAATCAGTGAGTTGGTGCTAGGGTATATAAAGACAATTACAGACCAATTTCCATCAGAATAAGGAGCCGTTATACGACGGAACATTAACGCAAGGACTCTCACATCCTCGAGCCAGCTAGTTCTAAAGGAAATGCTTCACACTGGTATTTTATCCCTAGTGAAACACAATTAAAGATTCAATCCCACCTTTCAGCCTGATACACAAGTGCTCTTCATCGATAACTGGATTGAAACCCAGCCCTACTTACGAAGTCCCGAGCGAAGACACCATAAGGGTAAATCGTACCACAGTAAGGCTGACCTACTCACCTTTAGAATATAAAACGTCAATGCAAGAGAAAAACCTCGGAAACAGATCGGGTAAAAACATGTATCCGGTTACACCTCATACCTACAGTCTATACAGACCCTCGCGAGATTCAGCGGGGTATGGATTGTGACCGTGTAGAGGTGTGCGTGTCCATCCTACCAAATATTATGCATGTGTGAGACAAGGATGTGCTCCAAGCCCCATCATATTGCGATATATTGTGTTGACTGTGTTTTGTGTTTGTAACCTGGTATAAAGTCAAAAATAAATACATCGTATAATCTCACCGCCAAAAGAAACGCGAAACATAAGTACATATATGGAGAAGTGTGTAAGTTAAGAAGAGATGCTTCCCATGCGTACCACCTGATGGCAAAACTAACAGTCAGTCAAATGTTACCACAGTGTCTTCTGTTTTATCACGGAATGTTGTACGTGAATTCCACTCTTTGACACGCTAATCCTGCACGAGACAAATGGTGCATCTCGAGTTGGATATGAGTAATTCTTCATATACTAACAGACATGTATAGTATTCGCCTTTCTTTTTTCGGTGAGTATATATCATCAACCAAGTCCAGGAGGAAGGAGTGGCCTCATTGTCTTAGGTGCCGAATTCCCTGAGGGGAGTGCCAGTAACCTCTGAATTTCACTGTTTTAACACTCACTCACTCACTCACTCACCATTGTTCCACATTCGCGATTGGTTGACTATCTACGATCTGGGTTCAAACGTGCCATATATTGCGCAGTGTGGCTTTGTCGATATGTACTCGGTGTAATCATAGGACTGGATGTTATTGAACTTGCTATCAGCTGTTCCTAAACGTACATTTCAAAGTATTGATGGCCTGGGATATTTTAAAAATGATTTATTCCGGAAAATATTGGAAACACGCACGCAAGCACGAACGCACGCACGCACGCACGCACGCACGCACGCACGCACGCACGCACGCACGCAAATGAGGCCCTTGGCTTGTCTAACGTTATGTACATGGATTATTGAGGAGGGTAGTGTAAATCTCGCAGTTTACCGCGAGAGTTCAGTGACGCTTTAGGTGTGTTTTACAGCCCAGTCGTCAGGACACTGACCTTTACCTTGCATGTATGTTTCTCATGTGACCCATTTCCGTTTTGCATGAACGTGCATGCGGTGACTCTTGGAGGGGATTATATCTTTAGTGCAACCTCTCGCCGTATTGTTAGTGGTCAGGTGTATAAATGTATATTACGGTGTTTTGAGGAAGAGGAAAAGATTATTTCACGCGGTGTTTCCTTAAACGCCAGTCAAGACAAGAGTGATCTAGATTAATCCATTTTTTCACATCCTTCTAGTACGCCTGGATTGACAATGTATCAGCTGCATGTCGTTGTCGACCTGTTGGTTCGACCCACTCGGGTCCACTCGGTGTTTTCCTCTCACGTTTGCCACATAATACCTAAAACAGCAGCGTCGTATATTGCTTGCGGTCGGTGTTATCTGCGTTATCTCGCTGCATATAGTTCGCATAACACGACGCCATTCGTGACCAACTCGTGTTATTCTGAGACAAGCCGAATAGCGACTCGTGCCCCTCTCATGGCCATTTTCGCGACCGGGTTCCGCCGGGCATGCCTAAAACAACTGTCAACTCGTTGCGTAATGGTTCACATAATTTTCCCCTTATATTATATATATTTCAGCTGCAATTTAAAGCACATCGGGACATGCGGAATTATACAGTATGATTGAACAATTTTTAACTGTGTCCTTGGGTAATATATTATATTTTTAGATGCAAGACATATGAAAAATCAAAATTCATTTCTGTCGTATTTTCGCATGCATCGATAGGGGCACGAGTCTTCTTGCAGGTTACGGAAAGGGGCGAGTGGTGACGAATAAACACGACTCCCGGTTCTGAAGACAGACTACCGCACGCCATTATGGGACAATATTTCAATGTTGATGTCCAATTTTTCAATGTTTATGAATTGATTTGAAATCAAATTTTCAGGCATTATCATATTACGCAAATCAGTTTACTCTTTGATTTGTATGCAGAAGCAGCCGGGGAAAAATAACGCTGTTACGTCAGGTACATAACTGGTGTCAGAATGTGACGTATCGTGTGTCAGTCATGAACACGAAACTAGTCCCAGTATGGAATCTTGCACGTTCCGACCCACCCTATCGGAGCTGAACCGAGTCGAGCCAGAAATAGGTTTCACACATTATATCTATGTGGGGAATCTGAACTAGGTCTTCGTCGTGACGAGAGAACGTTTTAACCACTAGGCTACCCGACCTTCCGTTAATATGATCACAACTTGAACTGACCACAACTGACTCACAGGACGGGGATCGCTTAAATGTTTGATTTGTCGGCGTCATGGCGGTGCACGCGTGTTTCACCGTGAAAAACGGCAACGTCCTGTATCTATTTCGGCCGTGTTATAACGATTACCAGTCCGCGAGGTCACGCCTATCACAGCCATTATCTCGTTGTTACAAGAGTGTCTTCACTTCGTTGCTCCAGCGCCTGGCTGTTGCTGTTACTACCGGTGTATATTACACCACCTAGGAATGTTCCTGCAGCTGTATGTCAACCGTCCTTGACCTACATGCCAGTCGATGACCTGTTAAAGGTAGCCATCGTGGGGCACCCAAAGGCTAGAAGATCTAAAGTAACACGTGACTTGAATCGTCAATGTGGACGGACACCAGTTTAAAAACTACCAGTTAGGACTTCCGTGAGCAACATTGGCAGGGTAATGTGAGCCTCGTTTTGGGGAATAAGCAGTGCATATAATGATCGCTTGATGACTACCTTTATCGAATAGAGTGAGTGAGTGAGTGAGTGAGTATGGTTTTACGCCGCTTTTAGCAATAGTCCAGCAATATCACGGCGGGGGACACCGAAAAATGGGCTTCACATTATCGAACAGAGAATGAGTTGGGTTAAGTCATATCACGGTTCGACAGCTTAATGTGGGAACAAAGTTCAAGGGGACACAGGTCGAAGTGGTGCTGTGAACTCAGTCAGGATGGATATGGTGCATCCTTTATTGTGTAAGTGTATTGTGAGTGAGACAGTAAGGCTATACGCCGCTTTGAGCAATATTCCAGCAATATCGCGGCGCGGACACCAGAAATGGTCTTCACACGGTGTACCCATGCAAGTATTAACTAATATTAAATAGAAGTGTTGAAGCAGAACAAATATACAGTTTTTACATAGAGGTAGAGGTTGATACTTACGAGAAATATATTACCCTCAAGCGCACAGCATCCAGAAAAATATTATTGTCCTCGTGTTTGGCCAAAATGTACATGTATTTAACAATATTTTAATTACATGCATTTTCCTCATTGGTCGTTAGAGAAAAAAAACCCGTTGTTTTTTTCAAGTTATGAGATTAAAATTTATTCGTCAAGTTTGTTTTATTTTTAAAAGAAGACCTGTTATATTGAAAAAAACCAACATCTCAATATTTGTCAGATGATTCTCTTGTGAAGACTCATGATGAAAACAAGGCATACCACAGTTTTCAAAGCATGTGAGACATAATCTCAATGTCGGTGTTGATTTTGTTGATGGTTCTGTTCTGCTGGACGGTACAGAAATGAGTGTCAACCAAGCAACCCTGCAGAGTCCTTCCCTTGGATGAAGTCGGCTGGTCTGAAAAGTGAAACAGTAGGCTTTCTGTTTCCTGCTCAGGACCAGTCACTTCCCACTCGAAACCGTGAATGTGAGATTTTGCATCAAAATGTAAATATGAAATGAAGATGATGCCTCGAATTTATTGAGACTGTCCAAAACATCAGTGGATGCCAAGCTTTGGCACAAACACAGTATCTTAAGCGACATGATGTAGTGACTCGGTCCTTTTATTACCGTCTTCGTCATGCTTGTGATTTTGACTCAGTGGTCTATCCATGGTACGATCCAGAATATGTAGAGGGCTTCATGCAAAATGATAAATACAAAATTCTTTGGAATAGTCCAACAAAGCCGATGTTTTCCTTTTTGATAAATCCAATGAAATCATTTATATGATTGAAATTTCTCAGCATTATGAGCTGAAACGGCCAATCTGTCACACTAGCATGCCTCTGTAAGGCCGAGTACATCCATGCAGCGAAGTCATGGCCCTGAACGTCTCTACTGGCTACAGGCTGATCGGTTGCTATGATATAATCCCAACTAATATATGCATTACTTTAGTCATCTCTGCTTTGCCAAATATTTGGACGTAATAACTCAGCCCTAATGCGCTTAGGGAATGCAACTATGTTACCACGTCGCTAATAAATATGATTTGCATATTTTATGGCGCGGTTGCACCCAGTGCCTGAGTCGGTAGAGTGAGCGCGTGTGCGGGAAGAGCGAGTGAGAGATTGTGCCGGTAGAGTGAGTGAGTGTGCGGGAAGAGCGAGTGAGAGATTGTGCCGGTAGAGTGAGTGAGTGTGCGGGAAGAGCGAGTGAGAGATTGTGCCGGTAGAGTGAGTGAGTGTGCGGGAAGAGCGAGTGAGAGATTGTGCCGGTAGAGTGAGTGAGTGTGCGGGAAGAGCGAGTGAGAGATTGTGCCGGTAGAGTGAGTGAGTGTGCGGGAAGAGCGAGTGAGAGATTGTGCCGGTAGAGTGAGTGAGTGTGCGGGAAGAGCGAGTGAGAGATTGTGCCGGTAGAGTGAGTGAGTGTGCGGGAAGAGCGAGTGAGAGATTGTGCCGGTAGAGTGAGTGAGTGTGCGGGAAGAGCGAGTGAGAGATTGTGCCGGTAGAGTGAGTGAGTGTGCGGGAAGAGCGAGTGAGAGATTGTGCCGGTAGAGTGACTGAGTGTGCGGGAAGAGCGAGTGAGAGGTTGTGCCGGTAGAGTGACTGAGTGTGCGGGAAGAGCGAGTGAGAGATTGTGCCGGTAGAGTGAGTGAGTGTGCGGGAAGAGCGAGTGAGAGATTGTGCCGGTAGAGTGAGTGAGTGTGCGGGAAGAGCGAGTGAGAGATTGTGCCGGTAGAGTGACTGAGTGTGCGGGAAGAGCGAGTGAGAGATTGTGCCGGTAGAGTGAGTGAGTGTGCCGGATGTGTGAGTGAGAGATTGTGCCGGTAGAGTGAGCGAGTGTGCGGGAAGAGCGAGTGAGAGATTGTGCCGGTAGAGTGAGCGAGTGTGCGGGAAGAGCGAGTGAGTGTGCCAGCAGAGTGAGTGAGTGAGTAAGTGTGCCAGGAGGGTGAGTGAGTGTGCGAGCAGAATAAATGATTGCGTGAATTTATACGATTATAATCATTCCATGTTTCCTATCGCAAGGGATCACAGATGCAATACCCTCAAGGTGACCCCTGTCAAAACTCTCTCCATTATTAGCATGACTATACAGTGAACTACGGTTATAACGAACACGCTTATAACGAATACGGTTATAACGAACACGCTTATAACGAATACGGTTATAACGAGTTAAAATTAGTAGTCCCTTTGAGTTCGTTATAACCGTAGTTTACTATAGTTGTTATTTTAAACTTTGACCTGGGGGTTGATTTGATACGACCTTGACAATATCCATTAAATCCAAAATGTCTCGAAGAGATCGGTCACACGTTTTTAATGTGTTGAGTGAGTGAGTTGGGTTTAACGCCGCTTTTAACATTATTCTAGTTATATCACGGCGTGTCAGCTTAATGTGGGAGGAAAGCGATGCAGGTCTCAGACGTTTACCACTTCGGTGAAACCCACGAGCGCGGTATGGTGCTGACAAACCTAGAAACATAATTGGGGCGAACCGGGATTCGAACCCACAATCATAGGTTTCTGTCGTGCCCAAGGGACGCAACTCTGCACAGCTAATCGCTGCGCCTTAGACGATTAGGCCACCCGTGCCCCTCAATAAGAGTTAACTGGAGGATGCTTCATGGTGCTTGTCGCACAATTCCAGCTTTGCCACATTGTATCAATCAAATCCACAATACGACAGTGTGAGATTGCTTGGGACCAGCCACCAAACGTTTACATGAGTGAGTAGGGTGGTGTTTGCGTGTTTATTGCTCAAAGGTGAGATGATGAGGTGAAATGGGGTTTAACGTCGTGTCCAAGATTATTGCACTTATATAGCGACGTGCATGCACGTGTGTGTTGCTGCTTGTACTAGTCCGGACAAAAGCCGATTTCATAGTGCTAGCCAACTGAGATACCATGCCGCAGTTTAACATGAATACCACACTCAGACACAGTATACTGAATCCGAAGCGAACAGTCATTTGTTTATCCCCTTAATGTCGCGCGCCAGACAGGGTAACAACAAGTACCATCTTTAAACGTCTTTTGGTATGACGCGGCCGGGGATCGACCCTCCGACCTTCGGATCTCCGGGCGGACACTTTACCACTAGACCACGGAGGCGGTCTTATTATCAGAAGCAATAATATTTCAACAATAGCTAGGCGGTCTGTTAACAGTATTGATAGGAAAAAATTCAATGTTTTTTTTATGAGCAGCATCTCATTATGTGTAGAAATTCAGACGTCACAATGTAGCGGATTTACGCAAAGTGTGTACACTGGTTCTTACGTTATGAAAAAGGCTATAAACACAAAAAAACCATAATGAAATCATTCCAAAATGAATATGTCATGTATAATAAATTCACAGACTGCTTATGTAAACATTAACACACAAAAATCAAAACAGGATGCGAAATTAGTATGATCGTTCAGCACAAGCCCCGCCCATTCTGTTATTGGCCAATCAGGAAACAGTAGTAGGATTTACCTAAATTATATTGTTTTTTTTTATGGAAGCACTGGCATTTTATTTGTGTTTTCATCATCTCTCTCTCTCGCTCTCTCTCTCAGACTTCCAGGATGTCAACGTCATGATCTTCGTGGGCTTCGGCTTCCTCATGACGTTCCTGAAGAGGTACGGCTACAGCTCCGTCGGCCTCAACTTCCTCGTGGCTGCATTCGCCATTCAGTGGACGACAATCATCCGGGGCCTGCTGCACATTGACATCACGACCGGGGAGAAGTTCAAGCTCTACGTCCCAGAGTAAGAACGATAACTCTGTCCAGACTTTAACTTTTGTAAGGTGTTTTGATTTGAGAATTTTTTTTATTGTGGTCCATTCATATTTATTTTTACGGTTATCTTTATTTCTACCCAAATAGAATCTGTTTGGGCGGATAATCAGGACTGGTTATTGTCTTGCATTAACGTTTAATATTTACTGTAACCTTGAAACTGACGTGAAACTGACGTTTATCAAGACTGGTAATTGTCTTGCATTAACGTTTAATATTTACTGTAACCTTGAAACTGACGTGAAACTGACGTTTATCAAGACTGGTTATTGTCTTGCATTAACGTTTAATATTTACTGTAACCTTGAAACTGACGTGAAACTGACGTGAAACTGTACGTAGAACTGACCAGACCCTCTTAAATAGCACTGTACAATCATGAAGATGACTGGTATCCATTGTATCACGATCTTAGTGTTACGAGAAGTATATATTTTTGGGTTTTAAGAATCGTCTTCAAAGTATTTTTTCGTTTATGGAGGTATAAATGTAAAAACCTGTTTGCACACGGTGTCGATCCTCCCAGCCGATTAACGCAAAGTGGACACACCAGTGTTTAAGGTCATACCTCTATAAACACACAAATATATAGAAGTACGTTCTTGTAAATATATAAATCAACAATATTAACTTACAGATAAGAGGTGAGGTGAGGTGAGGTCGTGTCGTGGCCAAGATTATAAAGCGACGTGCATGCACCGGTGTGTGTATGTGTGTGTGTGTGTGTGTGTGTGTGTGTGTGTGTGTGTGTCTGCTTGTACTGAGTGTGTGGCTGCTTGTACTGTGATAACATGTAGCAGTACAACATGAATACCCCTCTCAGACACAGTATACTGTCTCCGAACCGACCAGGCCTTGTGTTAGCCTCTTAGTGCCGACGCCAGGCAGGGTAACAACAAGTAACATATTTTGGTATGACGCGGCCGGAGATCGAAACCCGGACCGTCCGCTCATCGAGCGAACCCTCTACCACAAGACCACAGAGGCGTCCTAATAATATGTAAGAGCTAACACACAAAACACAGTGACATCGATACGAACTCAGTGACATCATTCAGCACAATAATGCAAAACAAGCCCCACCCGCACTTTAATCTGCATTAATACGGTCGAGGATGTGGCCCAAAACATCGGTTCATGAAAACATTTTCTTGATTTACTAATGACATGCCTTGGAATTTATTTGCTAAGAAATGAACCTTGGGGAGATATAAAATCGATTTCATGACACAGGGCTTGGTTAAGTCTGTTTCTATTTACTTTACAAACACTGTATTATTTAGGAGTGATGGGATGGCCTAGTGTTGAAAGTGTTCGCTCGTCACGCCAAAGACCCGGGTTCGAGTCCCGACAGTGTCAAGCCCATTTCGTGTCACCCGTAGTGATATTGCTGGAATATTGCTAAAAGCGGCATACAACCATGCTCACTCAAAACTGTAATTTAAGTAATGAAAACAACCTTTCAGAAGCATTATAAAAATGAAGGGGCGCATTTACATATTGATGAAACCTTCTAAAGAATCCGGCAATGTCGGACAAGTCCATTTTATGCACGGGTGGGTATTTCCGACATATTCACGTCAATTACCTGTCCCTTTTCTCCCAACACCGATTGTCATATCTCTCCCGCTTTTGGGAGCGATCGTTTGGCCATCGCGTTTATCTGCGTTGCCGAGCTACATCTATGGGGAACAACTCACTAGACACTCCATTCTGAAAAATAACCGTCGTCCAGTGGACGACGTCATCAAGTTGCGAGTGCATGTTCGAATCTCCGGAAATGACGTCATGATAGACGGTCTTCCTTGTTCTTTGCGACCAGGGGGCACGGGTGGCCCAGTCGTCTAAGGCGCCGCGATTAGCTGTGCAGAGTCGAGTCCCTTGGGCACGCCAGAAACCTATGATTGTGGGTTCGAATCCCGGTTCGCCCCGATTATGTTTCTAGGTTTGTCAGCAACATACCCGTGCTCGTGGGTTTCACCGAAGTGGTTAACGTCTGAGACCTGCATCACTTCGGGCTTTCCTCCCACATTAAGCTGACACGCCGCGATATAACTGGAATACTGTTAAAAGCGGCGTTAAACCCAACTCACTCACTCTTCCTTGTTCTGTACGATCACTATCTTATATACATGATTATGATGTGTATTGTTCAGTACATGACTCACGTCGATTGGTATGTTACTTCTTCGACAGGTTCTCGGTCAGGCTCGCTGAGGTTTTTGTAAGGTTTTTGTAAACGGACTTTAAACCAAGTCAGATAAGCCTATGATCATAAACCACCCGTTGCGATAACTGAAATATTTAAGTACGCATATTTTCTTAAAAATAAACCCTTGTATGACATATGTTCATAATAATGTGCATGTTTTGTTGCCTTGACTGGTAAAGTAGGACTGGCTCATTTTAGTGATACAAAGAAACACAGTTTATCGTCGTCATGGTTTAGCAGATACCGTATAGCAGATGGCACGGTCGTCTTGTGCGCCGCAACTCACTGTATAACAATGCGTCACTTTGGCGTACCTGAAATCTATGATCGCTGGTTCGAATTTTGTTTCTTAGTTTTGTCATCACCATACCAGTGCTCGAGACGTTTACCAAAGTTGTAAACGCCTGAGACCTGCATCACTTCGGAATGTATTCCCACCGTAAGTGAACATGCCGTGATATCACTAAAAAAACTGTCCAAAGCGGCGTTTAACCCAACTCACTCACTCACTCACCCACCCACCCACCCACCCACCCACTCACTCACTCGTTCACTCACTCACTCACCCACTCACTCACTCACTCACCCACCCACCCACTCACTCACTCACTCACTCACTCACTCACTCACTCACTCACTCACTCACTCACTCACTCACCCACTCACTCACTCACTCACTCACTCACTCACCCACCCACCCACCCTCACTCACTCACTCACCCACCCTGCCACCCACTCACTCACTCACTCACTCACTCACTCACTCACTCACTCACTCACTCACTCACTCACTCACTCACCCACTCACTCACTCACTCACCCACCCACCCACCCACCCACTCACTCACTCACCCACCCACCCACCCACTCACTCACTCACTCACTCACTCACTCACTCACTCACTCACCCACTCACTCACTCACTCACTCACTCACTCACTCACAACCCATCCTAACATTGAACACCGTAAGGAGGGATGGCTGATTGTTCCCCAAGAACCAGGGAGATGAGAAGTCAAGGACAGAAGGGCTGTTACTACGGATGGGCGCACACCGCATTATCAGTCCCCGAGTTGTTTACTCTCGTGCGTGACAGCAAGTCTCACAGGGCCGTCTTATCTCTCAATACAATTACAGGTACTTGATCCGAGGAATGTAAGCTGTGTATAAAGTCATCACGCATACTATGCAAGCTACCCACATGCAGAGAAATTAGGTCTCTGTAGTTTCCATACTACTCAACAATTGATTAGGGTATTTAGAGAATAACTTACGCGCTAAAGGGATTACGAGTGAGTATGTCTGGTTTTACGCCGCTTTTAGCAATATTACAGCTGTATCAGCGCGGGTGACACCCGAAATGGTCTATACACGTGGTACCCATGTAAGGAATCGAACCCGGGTATTCGGCGTTACGAGCGACCACTTTACCACTAGGCTACTCTACCGCCCGGAATTACGATTTAATTAATCGATCCTTGATTTACGAGTCCGATCCTTGAATAACGAGTCCGATCCTTGATCAACGAGGAACGTGTCTTTTTCTAAAGACATATAGAATCATATTGGTTTCCTGAAGCCACTTGCACAACGCGAGCTTAGCGCTGCCGCCAATCTGTGTTAAAGTATTGGGAGTTGTAGCTCGAGGATCGCTTTGTGCACATGAGCCCTGATCTCAAGCGGGGATATGAGCTCAGTCGGTCAATTTGTCATTCATTTACGACAAGGCCGTTGTATGACGTTGCATTGTGATTTGTCTACAGAGAAAACAAATGGACACATGGAATGAACTACTGACTTAAGCAGGAAAAAAAAAAATGTACTACTCCACTTTTGATTTGGACATGATTTTATACAGTAAACTACGGTTATAACGAACTCAAAGGGACCACTAATGTTTGTTCGTTATAACCGTAGTTCGTTATAAGCATATTTACTAGCATATATACAGCATATGGACGGGACCAAAAAGAGTTCGTAATATCAGCCAGTTCGTTATAAGCGTGTTCGTTATAAACGTAGTTTACTGTATTCATGATTCTCACATGTCAAGTGTATATTTAAACAGGATGACATATCTTACCATGCCTTTCACAAGTTGAGTCGTTTATGTCAAGTGTATATTAAATGACAAATCTGATTATCTATATGAAACATGAGTAGTATGTAATGCCCAGGGAAAACTACTGAAGAATGATTAATTTCGCCGTTTTCCTTGAGCCTGTAGGAAATGTCGTACAATTTAAATACACACATCATAATAAATCAGCTTGGTGTATTTAACAAATTAACGACTCTTAGCCGCTGTTTATCACGTAATAAAACACAACGAATCGTGAATTATCGTGGAATAAACCACGCCTCTTTCTTCATTGTTTTTTTTTATTATTTATCCCGAAGCGGTCTTATATTACGGTATAATAGGTATATTTCTGTCAAAAGTTAAGTATTTGATAAACTATTCGGCCTTTTTGAAAACAAACGGTTATTATCGAATATTAAACACATAAAATGAAAACATTGATATATGAAAACAATATGAACTGTTTACAGAGGACCACAGCGCAAGCAAAAATCAGAGTGCGCTTGTTTAGTTCGAGTAAATACTTTGAAGCCATAAATATCGTACGTAATCAGTAAATGTAAATATAGAACGTGAACGCCAGAAAACAACAGGTCTCGATTATCCGACGAAACAGATTCCATATTGTGTAAAAGAAAAAAATAGCGGGCGAAATAATGTGCTTGGGGTAACGAAAATCAGTGATGCCACCAAACTGTTCGCGTAAAGGGGAATGCCTTGCCCGACCTGAAGCCCCCGCCACTCACACAATTTACAACTCATTTCCCAAATATTGTTTTGGCATGTGATAATACACTGAACAAACAAGATCAAGGATCATGATTATGTTTTGGGATATTTTATTAAAATTGTGTCAGTCTTCACTTAAAAAAATATGTCCATTAAAATATTCATGATTCCTAACTTTTCCTGTTCAGTATATATTCATTCTCAGTCATTTGGTGATGCACAGGTATGTTTTCCAGGACTAGTGATCACCAAAAAACATATCGTTTTCCAAAACGTTAAACTGTACCCGCAGATTGTGTTGTGTATTGTGATAGTCACGTGAACTAGTGAAACTAGTACACCCTGTTCCAAGCGGGATTGCCCAATACACTTATCCAGGAGACCAAGGGGATTAAGAAGGGCTATTGAGATTGCGTTGGGTCGTATCGACATGAATTATCTCTCCCTGTTTCAGAATGATGTCAGCTGACTTCTCAGCCGCTGGGGTGCTGATATCATTCGGGGCCCTCCTGGGAAAGGTCTCCCCTCTCCAACTCCTCGTCATGACTCTTATCGAGGTTGTTCTTCTCCAGATTAACGAGTGGATCTGTATTGAGAAGTTCCACGTGAGTAGCATCAGTTGGGCCCTTCGGGGTGGGAGTGAGTTCCGAGTTAATTTGTTCAATTTGTCGTTAAGGTTCACACTGGCAATGTTCAGCCCTGCAGTGTTGAGTGAGAAGCTTCGTTTTATACCACTTTTAGCATATCATTAGTTATATAATTGAGTTATGCAGATCTTGAACGTTTACCACGAACACGGGTATTGTACTGACAAACCAGGAAACAAAACCCGGGAAAGCCTAGGATTCGAACCCATTTCTTAGGGAAACCCCGGGAAGCAACTGTGCACAACAAATTGTGACAGTGACGACAAGACAAACTGTAACCCCCTTCTTCAAGGTGGGCAAGCTTTGGTTGCTGAAGTCCAACTGTAACCCCCATCTTCACGGGCCCAAGCATGGGACGCTACTCTGCACAGTGTATTGCGGTGCCTTAGACGACTGGGCCACCCGTGCACAATGGGATTACGTACAGTCATATACTGTTATATGTTGTCGTATACTGTTATATGTTGTCGTATACTGTTATATGTTGTCGTATACTGTTATATGTTGTCGTACACTGTTATATGTCGTCATATACTGTTATATGTTGTCATATACTGTTATATGTTGTCGTATACTGTTATATGTTGTCGTTTACTGTTATATGTTGTCGTTTACTGTTATATGTTGTCGTATACTGTTATATGTTGTCGTACACTGTTATATGTCGTCATATACTGTTATATGTCGTCATATACTGTTATATGTTGTCATATACTGTTATAAACCGTTATACACCTTTGATATTGCCGAATGCCGCATAATAGGTATTTAGCCCGGAAATCGATACCTGCAGAACTAAATTGTGAAATCAGTAAATAACCGCACAAGATCAATTATATTGAAGCACACAGTTTGAGGTTGGCAGTATAACAAAGGCAATACTAACACTTTACAACATGCAATAATTATTAATATCAGACAACATTAACGGAAGTTCGTAAATCTCCAATATCTACCAAATCGGGTGCTAAAAGTGACAAGACACATGAGGTAACCAACACACGTTTCAGTGGCCTCTTCATGTCTTGTTTTGTTATAAAGCAAAAACACGATGTCTTTAAGTGCACAGGTGCGGGGAAGATGGTTGTATACGATCAATGCGTTTAAATGAGAAAAATATCAATAGCCATGTATCATATTGCTTTGGTCATGTTGAATCAAACGTTATATGAAAGGGTAAAGAAATGTATTTTTTTTAAAAAAGAGTAACAATGTGAATTACCTTTTACTTTTACCCCCCAGGTGTCCGATGTAGGCGAGTCTATGTTCGTCCACGTTTTCGGTGCCTATTTCGGCTTGGCGGCAGCACGGGTGCTGTATAGCGAGGAAGCCGTGACGTCAAAGAAAGCTGGGCCAGTGTATCATTCTGACCTTTTCTCCATGATTGGTGAGTGATTTCGTCATATATATTAAATTTAGTTTCTTTAATTAATTGATGACCGCCTTTGTAGTCCAGTGGTAGAGCGTCAGCCCGGAGAGCGGAATGTCCGGGGTTCCATCACCGGCCGCGTTATACCAAAAGATCTTAAAAGATGGTATTTGTTGTTACCCTGGCTGGCGCTCGACATTAAGTATACTGTGTCTTAGTGGGGTATTCATGTTAAACTGCTATGTCAGTGGGCTAGCACTGTAAATTCCGCATCAGTCCGGACTAGTATAAGCAGCTACACACACACACGCACGCACGCACACACGCACGCACGCACGCACGCACGCACGCACGCACGCACGCACGCACGCACACACACACACACACACACACACACGTGTGCATGCATGTTGCAATATAAGTGCAACCCCAATTTACCTCACCACCTAATTTCTTGGTTCACGGATATTTTTCACGAAACCATGGGACAAAGGTGGAAATGATAATGTTAAAAACAACAACTCATTTTATGTTTTCTTAGTAAAAGAAATTGGATGGTCAGAATGCGAAAAACATAGATCAAATTATCTTTATCGTTTCTTTAAAACTTTACAACACACTACTTGGAATACCTGTAGGGGCGGTGGGGTAGCCCAGTAGTTAACGAGTTCGATTCCTCACATTAGTACAATTTGTGAAGCCCATTTCTGGTGTTACCAGCCTTGATATTGCTTGACTGTTGCAAAAAAGTGGCGTGAAACAAGACTCATTCATTCACTGTAAATCTATGAAAAATATTTGTTGTGACGACTTGAGGAAAGGGTATTATTTCAATTTTGAATATCTTGTCCGGTGGTAATAAAATAAACCCACATTAACATGGAAATCTCTTTTTTTTCAACAATCCTGATTCGATGGATCAGTTAACCATATGGTGAATTTAAAAAAAACACTATTTTAACTGTTAACTTTGCTCCTAGGAACTCTTTTCTTGTGGATGTACTGGCCTAGCTTCAATGGAGGCGCCGCGGAAGGAGACGAACAGCACCGGGCTATATTAAATACTTACTTCTCATTGGCTGCCTGTTGCTGTGTAACGTTTGCCATGTCAGCTGTTGTTGAAAAGCATGGGAAATTTGAAATGGTGAGTTCTGGGGTGATAATGAGTTAGTGAATGCATGTTGTTTTACGACAGCGCCAGCAACAATCCAGCTGCGTCACGACGGAAATAATGAAAACCAGCGATTGAAAGCGTGAGCGAGGATACCCGCCATCGGTTCATAATCACATGCATTCAACCAGGTTACTGAACCTTTTCCAGCCCATCCATTTGAAGTCAGACATAAGTTACCTGGCACCAACACTCGGATCCCCCATGGAGGTAGTGGGTAATAAAATCTTACAATGAATTAAGGAGGTTTCTTTTGGTACAACATTATCATTAGGGATCCTTAAATAAACACGTTGAATGACAACAAAAGACATATGGCAATATTATCATGCGCCATGGCTTAAGAGTTGCGTCCCTTAGCCACAGGTGGATTCGCTGAACGTGGTTTCCAGTTCCCTTGTGTTCAGCATGAAACAGCGATGGTAAATTTCTTATACCCTCAGATTCTTGGATTTCTCACCACGTTAAATTGTCATGTAACTTACTCATACTACGATCTGTGATTGCAGGAGCACATACAGAATGCTACTCTAGCAGGGGGCGTTGCAGTTGGTACCTGCGCAAACATGAACATCGAGCCCTGGGGCGCACTTGTCGTCGGGTCAGTGGCCGGTATTCTCTCTGTGGTTGGCTATAAATACATCTCGGTAAGTTCGCGTTGTTATCCTCTCTGTGGTTGGCTTTCAGTACCTCATGGTAATTTCATGTTGAGGTCATCTTTATGATTGGCTAAATGTACATCGTGGTGATTTCACGTTGATGTCCTGTGATTGGCTAAAATCGTTTCTTTGATTTGATTGGCTACGCTCTTGTCAATGGCAAAGCATTGATTTCTTCAGACGACTTAACATAGCATAGTTTTAACTCATTTTACTACATAGTTTATAACAGTTTAACATTCCTCTTACAAATACCAGAGCATCTCTGACATGGAGAATGTATTTCCTCTCGCTTTATCGTGCTTTGCCTCCCCTGCCCATGGTTTTCACCCAAGTTGTAACGATGTAGGCTCTGCATCACATCACTCAGCTGAACATCTTTGATGCGTTCCGTAAATAAATTCTACCCTCATTTCAGCGTAATTTCAATGAATATATTCGGCAAGTGCTGATTCGGTGTGTTTTAATATTCATTACATTACATTTCACTCACTCACTCACTCACTCACATTGAGCAACGTAAGTAGGGGTGGCTGATTGTTCCCCAAGAACCAGGGAGAATCACGTAATACGTCGTTTCTCCTCTTCGCAGCCTTTCATCGCCGCCAAACTAAAGATCCACGACACGTGCGGAGTAAACAACTTGCACGGCATGCCGGGAATTATGGCGGGAATTGGTGGTGCAGTGACTGCCGCCCTAGCCACAGAAAATGTTTATGGTGAAAGGTACATTCTGATGTTGATTTTCTGATTCGTAAAATTATTTTTATAACGTAAACACTTTATAACTCTCTTTAAACTGGTAGAGTTAAGCTGTATTCAGTACTGTAGTATTAGACGCAGAGGCATGTAAGATTATCGTGATGGACGCTTTAAGAGATTACCTACGAACCTACCCGGAACATCGCGCCTAATTGTATTAAAGTTATTCCTCCATATGTCTTACCCGTATTTAGTACTCTAACTTTTAAATGGCTCCCAAAGAAGCTTCTAAAGGGAATTTTGAAAAGAGTTTTGTTGATATAAAATTATTTGACACAATACTGCAACGTATATTAATGTTCAATAACTCTTTGTGCGTGACGATATTCATTTCCATCAGTATTGTAAGAAGTTCCTGTTTGCAGCCTGTATGAGATATTCCCCGCCCGCTCCCCCGTACCTGAGATGGGTAACTCCAGCACCCCTTATCCTGTGCCCGAGCTGCAAGGGTTGGGGAGAACCGCGGGGGAACAGGCAGCTTTCCAGATCTACGCATTGCTATTGTCGCTTGGAATGGCCATTGCTGGAGGAATAGTCACAGGTGAGTTCAGATGAGCACGGGTCTTGTGCGGACAATTTTAACATCACTGCGACGGCACCAAGGTGAGGGGTTTAACCTTCGCGTTCAAGATTATGGCACTTATTTAGCGAAATGCATGCACGTGTGTGTGTATGTCTGCGCGCACGTGCATGCACTAGTTTGGACTAATGCCGCTTTTAGTAGTGCTAGCCCATTGAGATACCATGCCGCAATTTAACATGAATACCCACTCAGACACATTATGCTTACCAGTCCTTGTTTTATCCAATTAATGGATCTTTTAACGTCTTTTGGTATGACGCGGCCAAGGGATCAAACCCCAGACATTCCGCTCTCCGGGCGGATCCTCTACCATTAGACCACGGAGACGGCCACTTGTTTGGATTAATAATTAACAGCTCAGAAAGCAGTACCTGTCTGACGAGGAGAATAATTGAAAACCCAAGTCTTATATAGACTTATAAACCGGTAGCTACCCAACCACCCTCAGTGTTGCTACTAACTCGACGGGTGGTACACAGGGTAGACTGCAACATGTTTCATTGACATAGAGGCTTGATGCACCAGACCGAATGCTCTTGCGTGCTCTCAAACCTCAGCCATTATCCAGAAGCTAATCCCTATTCAAGCCGACCAGTTCGAACCACTCAATGACGAGCGGAAGCTCAGGGCCATCTTGTAACGTCTTGTATGACGCGGTCGGGGATACAACCCTGGACCTTACGCTCTCCAGGCGGATGCTCTACCACTAAAAGATTGTAAACAAATGCCCTTTCTTTGGAAGTTTCAAAAAATATGTTTTACACTTTAGGTGCCATCTTGAAAATGAAGGTGTGGGACAACCCTGAGCCAGAACACCTGTATGACGATGAGCGGTTCTGGGAGCTTCCGGAGGAAGGAATACCGGAAATAGACATGGATGACTCCTCATCTAAGTACAATGTCAACAAGATCGATACCAAGTTGTGAAGACATGCGGATGTGAAAGAACCCGGATTGGAAGACTTCGACGCGAAGAAACCGGATGCTAGCTATTTCTACCTTTGAGCAATGGTTCATGTCACTTGAAACCTTTCCAGATGTCTTAAGTACCGCGTGTTTTGTCTCCTGCAAAATATAATTATACAAGCTGAGAGATAACTTGGAACGAAAACTACAAGTACAAGAAACATACGTCATTTCCAACAGAGCAGATTGTATGTCGATATGATATTTATTTCTGAAAAGTTATGAACTTTATGAAACTTTGTACGTTTGATCGTTTTAAATTGACCTTGGTGACTCTTATCAAAAGTGGTTGGGGTTCATTCTGGGCACACTCGTGGGTAAACAGGGTTGACTTGGCCCCTAACACCTTTTGTTTGCCGGAGGGTGTGACTCGGTAACCTCATAACCCAGACAACGAGGAAGGTTTATCATAGAACCAATCAATTACTTGACTGGTTTGGTAATTTACAGGATGCCAAGAATAACTTGAATAATGCTGATTGCGGTGTAAAACAACAAACACACTGTAGATACGCCAAACAAACATGTATTGTTTTATTCGGTCATGTGATCCATATGTATGTAGTAACTTATGTTGCCAGGGTGATAATATATATTAAGACGCTCACAAGACGCAAGTGCCCTATGTGGGCAATCGAACCCTGATCTTCGGCGCGACGAGCGAACGCTATAACCACCAGACTGCCCCACCGCCCCAGTGACACTAGAGGCTTGATTAACGATTATAGCATCTGGACAATAAGTTTCGACGTACTTAACTAAACATGATCAAGTTAGTGAAACTCGGTATTTCTGTAACTCTGAGATTGTATAGACAAATGTCCAGTATAGTCAGGTTAGCTAGTTGTTTCTGTATAAATAAGCTCGTTAAGTAGTCATACAATTTCAAAGGCATTATTCATAACATTTCGACCCATTAAGTGAGTGAGTAGTGTTTTACGCCGCTTTTTGTAATAATCCAGCAATATCCCGGCGGGGGACACCAGAAATGGGCTTCACACATCGTACCCATATTGGTAATTAGCTTTAATCACTAGACTACCCCACCGTCCCTTGACTTATTAATGCATAACAAAAAACACAGGTAATTAATACGATGTACGTGATAGTATTTTTTAAATTACTATAGTTTGGTTATGTTTTATTTACTTTATTCGTTCATGTTTTATCCACTCTTTTCGTTATTTGTTTCGTCGCTGTGTGGCTGACGTATGTCCGCTTCGAAATTATTTTTAACTCACTATGACTAATGACTGTGATTGTGCTTCTTGAACGCTGATCGTCAGTTCGAATCAAAGATCCGTTCCAATTAAGATCATTTGTTTCTAAGCATCATATATCCTGTCAAAGGTTTCGTTATTCTACGATCTTAGTATTTTACTTTCCCACACATTTCGTTGATACCCAAATCACTCACATTGGGAAATGTACAAACAAGATGTTCCTGTAATACCACAGCAAGAAAAGTGACGTTTCTTTTTTCCGGAAACGTTCCGGAAACCATAACTTTTACCAAGTGTCATGAATCATTCAAGGTCACGGGAACCTGATCGGAAGGAATCTGGGAATGTCCGAATTGTACAGGCACAAGGGTAAACCGTTTTGTGATAATCCTAATTGGAGGGTCAGTAAAGCGTTGGAAGTTCCAGGTCAAAGGGCGAACTCCCCTTTCACGACATGCCACACCCAGCGTGTACTCCACTATGCTATAATCACATCATCAACCACTATGGACATCTTGACCGTCGTATTGCTTGTGTCACAATAGCCAGCATCTTGTCATCACTAAACCCCCCGTGTACTTAACTGAATCCTCTCCTGTTAATCCCATTGGCTCCTTTATTAAATGCTTTTATTTGTACATTAATCTTATCTCGTCATAATAGTGTTATATACATAAGTATGTACTTTAAGTATTGGAATGGCATATGAAAGTGATACAGATGAGGAAGAGCATTTATGGAGTCAACTTCCTTATATTATTCTATGCACTTACTAAGAATTCACCTGATAGAGGAGCAAGGAGTTGCTCGGAAACGTCGTAAAAGAAGGTGCTATCCATAAAAAGTGTCCTGGATTCATGGTCTTCCAACTTCTAAACGCTTATCAAAGAGGTCAAGGTATTGATAGTGTACTGTTACATTTTCGATTTTTGATATAAATACTTTAGGATCAGTAATGCAACTTCTTTGATGATGGTGACTCTCGGTTTCATGTTCTCGGCGTTATTTGAACATTCTTGATATGAAACTAACCCAGCAGTATGACATTTGTTGATAATCAGATATTAAATATACATTGGACTTCTGTTCTTGTTTTGTTTTCCATACCGTGTTTCCCCATGAACTCGAGTTAAGCCCTGGAAATTCCAGGACGGATTTGGATCTATTTGGACCATGTGTCGCATGGAAGGGGTTGGGCGTTCAGGTTCGATGACAGAGGTTTGCGTATCGTCGTTCCCTGACGGCGTGGATCGTGCTTTCTGCTTTCAGTCATTGGTCTAGGCTGGACTATTGCTTAGTGTGGCGTAAAACAACATTCACTCACGCGTGGGTTGTGGTCCTCAGCCCGGTTTGGGAGCAGAACTGTGCAGCCATTGCCTGGTGCGCCGATTAGGTACACAGGTAGCCTGTAAGCAAAGATACAATTTAAGTTTTTTTCTTAATTGTGATTTTTGGGCTGGTAATGAATAACTTTAAACTTTCAACATTCCTGATGTTTGGAATCTTCGGCCGTTAGAAACTGTGCTCCCCGCCTTTTTTTATTCATAGAATGGATAGCATGTGCAGCACGGGGCGCAATGAAAGGTACATCCAGCATGCAGTACATTAACCGAATTATTAGCATAATCAAATTGGACAGAACCTTGAAGCATTTCTTTCGCACGAAACAGACGGGCTGTTAACCACATTGGGATGTTCCCCCTATACTTGTAACTTCCACTTGAGACACACACTTCCGACTCTCCTTCGCCCCCATGTGCTGATGCTGTGTTTTCCTGTTGTCCACTCATCCCACCATCTCTCTACCGAGTGATACCACACGGCTGTTACAGCCACCATGGCCCCGTCACCCTTACAGCTTATCTGTGTGACCATGGTCCTCTTTGATACCTGTACCAGCAGCAACGTTACTGAAGAGGAACCAAGGCAGACCGACAGCTACATCAAGTCACGTGTTGAAGATGCTCTTCCCGAGATTCTCAGAAACGGATCTATTGAAGAGGTCATCCGCGGAATGTTTCTGGGTGAAGTTGACCGTCTGAAATCCAATGTTGGACACCTACAAGCTCAAGTGGACATATTGACTCTACACGCTACGAGAGCAGAGGTGGAAAGAGACATCATCAGAGACCAACTTTCAAAGTACAGTTGTAATGGGAGTGCCCCTGGCAGACAGGTAAGAGAGGACAACATCTTGAAAGATTCTGTTCTGTATTTAAAGGCCCACATCAGCACATTAACGAGGCGTGTTAGACAAGTCGAGCAGGAAAGAGCACTCTCTATAGAAACTATTGAAAAATTGCAAATCAAGTGTGAAGCACTGAGAGAAATAGAGCACAATGTGACTGTATTAACGAAGGCATTGGGTAACATGGATGGAATGAACTCTGAACTCAATGTAACGAAGCTGAAAGGAAATAATGCTGTTAAAGAAGACAACACGACACGTGGAGATTGCGAGGAGTCGTCGACGATGTTCACACCGACAATGACGTCACAGAAATCTCGTATTATCATTGTTCCATTATCTTCAAACAGGCAGGAGAGCATGCAACTTCACTTAAACAACAACACGCTCAAACCTTACCCGGCAATAACAAGGTCATGGATTCACTCCGTTGTATATGTACAACGGTTGAGAAGAATACTGATCGGTACAAGGCACCCAAATAGAATCTTTCGCTTTCCGCTAGACGGTTCGAAAATGAATGTATTCAAGAGGAACATTTTAACATATGGAATGGCGGTGGACGAGGGGAGACAACTTCTTTTCCTCACGACTCACATCCCTCGGTACACCATCAGCAGGATGACAACGCAGGGACGTCAGTTCACGAGCCTCGTCAATGAATCCTTCGTTGGGAGGTTCCCCCAGAGCATCACTGTAGATCCCCTTAACAAGGTCGTTTATGCCGCATGTTACTTAAATCTAATCTCCGTCAGCTATGATGGTTCCAAGGTATTGACGCTGTACAGCAGTACTGATATATTCGCGGTTAGTTTAGGTCCGGCCGGACTTTACTTCAATGAGAAGAGGAAGGTGATGAAAATGCGTCCTGGCGGTACTAACGTCACAGAGGTGATGGAGCTGGAGGTCAAGCCTCGGACCTTTGTGTTCTGCAACAATAGCATGTATACCGGTAGCTATGCCTACGGACAGGTGGGAGTTCTTCACTTCACGGATTGCGGACGTACCATTGTGTATCAGGATCTGTACGAGGTGGTCAGCTCGTGGAGTATGTGCCTGATCCCGTAGATCAAGTGAGTTGTCTAGTGGGGTGGCTGGGTGCCTAGGAGCCGAAGACCCGAGTTAAATTCCCCACATAGGTTCACTTTTTGAAGCACCTGTCTTGTGTCCCCGCCGTGAAATTGCCTCGATATTGCGCAAAGCCGCGCAAAACCATACCCACTCACCCTCGTGAGCTGTCCTGTGCGGATATCCTGGTAGTTAAAGCGTTCGCTCGCTACACTGAAAGTACCGGCCAGATTTTCACATGGGTACAATGTGTGAAGCCCATTTCTGAAACAGCTACATTGCTTTGAATTAGTAAGTTAGGTTAAGCTTAATACTGCTTCAGAAAGCATTTCAGTAATATTTCATGGGTTAGTGAGAAAGTTCAACGCTGTGTAGCACAGAATGTCAGCTACATTGCATCGAATTAGTTTGTTAGGTTAAGTTAAATACCGCTTCAAAAAGCATTTCAGCTTCACTGCATCGTATTAGTTTGTTAGGTTAAGTTAAATACCGCTCCAAAAAGCATTTCAGTTACATTGCATCGTATTAGTTTGTTAGGTTAAGTTAAATACCGCTTCAAAAAGCATTTCAGCTTCACTGCATCGTATTAGTTTGTTTGGTTAAGGTAAATACCGCTTCAAAAAGCATTTCAGTTAATTGTTTTCGGGGTTAGTCAGTGAGTTAGGTTAAGTTCTGTTTAACGCCACTTAAAATAGTATTTCATGTATTTATAATGTGGTGGCATGTGCTTGTGACGGAAGACGCCGATGGGGCAGTTTACGCTCGCCTCATCACGAACACCTGGTATCATCACCATTTGATGGTGATTCAAAAACACGTGCTCATGATAGAGTAGGAATCATACAATCGACTCTGGCGTTAAAATGGCTGTCATCACTGAGTCAGCATTTGAATATTCCCATTTTTAACTCAATTAAAAATATACAGAGAAATAAGTGAAGCGATATTTACACTGAACAAACAAGATATAGTGACGTTACGTGACGTGACGCTAGGATGTGACTA
This sequence comes from Haliotis cracherodii, assembly GCF_022045235.1. Taxonomy (NCBI): domain Eukaryota; kingdom Metazoa; phylum Mollusca; class Gastropoda; order Lepetellida; family Haliotidae; genus Haliotis; species Haliotis cracherodii. Next base: position 26,765,869 of record NW_027266267.1, read on the forward strand.
GAAGAGTATTACTAATAAAACATACCGTGATGTACGTTTTCTGTTTCAGTTTTAGACTCCTTAAAGAAGAAACCATTTCTATTTTGTTTATGTGTTTTTTGCTGTAACAACACCCTACTCAGCAATATTCCTGCTATATGACAGCGTGTGTAAATATTCGATTCCGATCCAGACAATCAAGTAATGGACATCATAATAAGCGTTCTCCGCAACTGGTATACGATTTCATGCATCACCTATGTCAACGAGCCAGACCACCCGATCCCGTTAGTGTTTAAGGTTTGTTTGTTGTATTCAGGCTACATTACACCACACCATACAATGATCAGTATAAAAATATGCACATGCAAGGGTGTATATTGCACACACTGATCAGTATAGGAATATACACGTGCAAGGGTGTATATTGCATACAATGATCAGTATAGGAATGTCCACATGCAAGAATGTATATTGCATACAATGATCAGTATAAGAATATACACATGCAAGGGTGTATATTGCACACTATGATCAGTATAGGAATGCACACATGCAAGAATGTATATTGCATACAATGATCAGTATAAGAATGTACTCATGCAAGAATGTATATTGCACACAATGATGAGTATAAGAATATACACATGCAAGAATGTATATTGCACACAATGATCAGTATAAGAATGTACACATCCAAGAATGTATATTGCACACAATGATCAGTATAAGAATGTACACATGCAAGAATGTATATTGCACACAATGATCAGTATAAGAATGTACACATGCAAGAATGTATATTGCACACAATGATCAGTATAAGAATATACACATGCAAGAATGTATATTGCACACAAGGATCAGTATAAGAATATACACATGCAAGGGTGTATATTGCACACAATGATCAGTATAAGAATATACACATGCAAGAATGTATATTGCATACAGTGATCAGTATAAGAATGTGCACATGCAAGAGTGTATATTGCATACAGAGATCAATATAAGAATGTGCACATGCAAAAGTGTATATTGCATACAGTGATCAGTATAGGAATGTGCACATGCAAGAGTGTATATTGCATACAGTGATCAGTATAAGAATGTGCACATGCAAGAATGTATATTGCACACACTGATCAGTATAGGAATGTGCACATGCAAGAGTGTATATTGCATACAGTGAACAGTATAAGAATGTGCACATGCAAGAATGTATATTGCATACAATGATGAGTATAAGAATGTGCACATGCAAGATTGTATATTGCACACAATGCTCATTTTAGGAATGTGCACATGCAAGAGTGTATATTGCATACAGTGATCAATATAAGAATGTGCACATGCAAAAGTGTATATTGCATACAGTGATCAGTATAGGAATGTGCACATGCAAGAGTGTATATTGCATACAGTGATCAGTATAAGAATGTGCACATGCAAGAGCGTATATTGCATACAGTGATCAATATAAGAATGTGCACATGCAAAAGTGTATATTGCATACAATGATCAGTATAAGAATGTGCACATGCAAGAGTGTATATTGCATACAATGATCAGTATAAGAATGTGCACATGCAAGAATGTATATTGCACACACTGATCAGTATAGGAATGTGCACATGCAAGAGTGTATATTGCATACAGTGAACAGTATAAGAATGTGCACATGCAAGAATGTATATTGCATACAATGATGAGTATAAGAATGTGCACATGCAAGATTGTATATTGCATACAATGATCATTTTAGGAATGTGCACATGCAAGAATGTATATTGCATACAATGATGAGTATAAGAATGTGCACATGCAAGATTGTATATTGCACACAATGATCATTTTAGGAATGTGCACATGCAAGAGTGTATATTGCACACAATGATCAGTATAAGAATGTGCACATGCAAGAATGTATATTGCACACAATGATCAGTATAGGAATGTGTACATGCAAGAGTGTATATTGCATACAGTGATCAGTATAAGAATGTGCACATGCAAGAGTGTATATTGCATACAATGATCAGTATAAGAATGTGCACATGCAAGAGTGTATATTGCATACAGTGATCAGTATAAGAATGTGCACATGCAAGAGTGTATATTGCACACAAGGATCAGTATAGGAATGTGCACATGCAAGAGTGAATATTGCATACAGTGATCAGTATAGGAATATGCACATGCAAGAATGTATATTGCATACAATGATCAGTATATGAATGTGCGGATGCAAGAATGTATGTTACACACAATGATCAGTATATGAATTTGCACATGTAAGAGTGTATATTGCATACAATGATCAGTATAAGAATGTGCACATGCAAGAGTGAATATTGCATACAATGATCAGTATAAGAATGTGCACATGCAAGAGTGTATATTGCATTCAATGATCAGTATAGGAATGTGCACATGCAAGAATGTATATTGCACACAATGATCAGTATAGAATTGTGCACATGCAAGAGTGTATATTGCATTCAATGATCAGTATAAGAATGTACACATGCAAGAGTGAATATTGCACACAATGATCAGTATAGGAATGTGCGGATGCAAGAATATATGTTGCACACAATGATCAGTATAGGAATGTGCACATGCAAGAGTGTATATTGCACACAATGATCAGTATACGAATGTGCACATGCTGGAGTGTATATTGCACGCAATGATCAGCATATGAATGTGCACATGCAAGAGTGTATATTGCACACAAGGATCAGTATAGGAATGTGCACATGCAAGAGTGTATATTGCACACAAGGATCAGTATAGGAATGTGCACATGCAAGAGTGTATATTGCACACAATGATCAGTATACGAATGTGCACATGCTGGAGTGTATATTGCACGCAATGATCAGCATATGAATGTGCACATGCTGGAGTGTATATTGCATACAAGGATCAGTATAGGAATGTGCACATGCAAGGGTGTATATTACACACAATGATCAGTATAAGAATGTGCATATGCAAGAATGTATATTTAACGAAATGATCAGTATAAGAATGTGCTCATGCAAGAATGTACACGCGTGTATATTACACACAATGATCAGTATAAGAATGTTCACATGCAAGAATGTAAATTGCACACAGTGATCAGTACAAGAATGTGCACATGCGAGAATGTATATTGAACACAGTGATCAGTTTAAGAATGTACACATGCAAGCGTGTATATTGCACACAATGATCAGTATAAGAATGTGCACATGCAAGAGTGTATATTGCACACTATGATCGGTATGAGAATGTGCACATGCAAGAATGTATATTGCACACAATGATCAGTACAGGAATGTGCACATGCAAGAATGTATTTTGCACACAATGATCAGTATTAGAATGTGCACATGCAAGAATGTATATTGCACACAATGATCAGTATAGGAATGTGCACATGCAAGAATGTATATTGCACACAATGATCAGTATAGAATTGTGCACATGCAAGAATGTATATTGCACACAATGATCAGTATAGGAATGTGCACATGCAAGAATGTATATTGCATACAATGATGAGTATAAGAATGTGCACATGCAAGATTGTATATTGCATACAATGATCATTTTAGGAATGTGCACATGCAAGAATGTATTTTGCACACAATGATCAGTATTAGAATGTGCACATGCAAGAATGTATATTGCACACAATGATCAGTATAGGAATGTGCACATGCAAGAATGTATATTGCATACAATGATGAGTATAAGAATGTGCACATGCAAGATTGTATATTGCATACAATGATCATTTTAGGAATGTGCACATGCAAGAATGTATATTGCATACAATGATGAGTATAAGAATGTGCACATGCAAGATTGTATATTGCACACAATGATCATTTTAGGAATGTGCACATGCAAGAGTGTATATTGCACACAATGATCAGTATAAGAATGTGCACATGCAAGAATGTATATTGCACACAATGATCAGTATAGGAATGTGTACATGCAAGAGTGTATATTGCATACAGTGATCAGTATAAGAATGTGCACATGCAAGAGTGTATATTGCATACAATGATCAGTATAAGAATGTGCACATGCAAGAGTGTATATTGCATACAGTGATCAGTATAAGAATGTGCACATGCAAGAGTGTATATTGCACACAAGGATCAGTATAGGAATGTGCACATGCAAGAGTGAATATTGCATACAGTGATCAGTATAGGAATATGCACATGCAAGAATGTATATTGCATACAATGATCAGTATATGAATGTGCGGATGCAAGAATGTATGTTACACACAATGATCAGTATATGAATGTGCACATGTAAGAGTGTATATTGCATACAATGATCAGTATAAGAATGTGCACATGCAAGAGTGAATATTGCATACAATGATCAGTATAAGAATGTGCACATGCAAGAGTGTATATTGCATTCAATGATCAGTATAGGAATGTGCACATGCAAGAATGTATATTGCACACAATGATCAGTATAGAATTGTGCACATGCAAGAGTGTATATTGCATTCAATGATCAGTATAAGAATGTACACATGCAAGAGTGAATATTGCACACAATGATCAGTATAGGAATGTGCGGATGCAAGAATATATGTTGCACACAATGATCAGTATAGGAATGTGCACATGCAAGAGTGTATATTGCACACAATGATCAGTATACGAATGTGCACATGCTGGAGTGTATATTGCACGCAATGATCAGCATATGAATGTGCACATGCAAGAGTGTATATTGCACACAAGGATCAGTATAGGAATGTGCACATGCAAGAGTGTATATTGCACACAAGGATCAGTATAGGAATGTGCACATGCAAGAGTGTATATTGCACACAATGATCAGTATACGAATGTGCACATGCTGGAGTGTATATTGCACGCAATGATCAGCATATGAATGTGCACATGCTGGAGTGTATATTGCATACAAGGATCAGTATAGGAATGTGCACATGCAAGGGTGTATATTACACACAATGATCAGTATAAGAATGTGCATATGCAAGAATGTATATTTAACGAAATGATCAGTATAAGAATGTGCTCATGCAAGAATGTACACGCGTGTATATTACACACAATGATCAGTATAAGAATGTTCACATGCAAGAATGTAAATTGCACACAGTGATCAGTACAAGAATGTGCACATGCGAGAATGTATATTGAACACAGTGATCAGTTTAAGAATGTACACATGCAAGCGTGTATATTGCACACAATGATCAGTATAAGAATGTGCACATGCAAGAGTGTATATTGCACACTATGATCGGTATGAGAATGTGCACATGCAAGAATGTATATTGCACACAATGATCAGTACAGGAATGTGCACATGCAAGAATGTATTTTGCACACAATGATCAGTATTAGAATGTGCACATGCAAGAATGTATATTGCACACAATGATCAGTATAGGAATGTGCACATGCAAGAATGTATATTGCACACAATGATCAGTATAGAATTGTGCACATGCAAGAGTGTATATTGCATACAATGATCAGTATAAGAATGTACGCATCCAAGGGTCTATTTTGCACATAATGGTCAGTATAAGAATGTAGACAATGATCAGTTTTAGAATGTGCACATGCAATGATTTGTCGAACATCTTCCGGGTGAAGCGAACTATTTAGAAAATAATTGCATGCCAGGCAACAGCTCGATTGTACGACAATAGGGGGAAAACGAGTAATAAATCCACTTTTTGATGTAACTGAGCTCAGCTCAGATGAAAAAGAATCAGTCACGTGACTTGGGTGGTTGGATTCTAGATGGCAACAGTGGTCAAGTGACTCCGACAGCAGACATTAAGGGAGACGTCATTGAAACCTTTTTGTGTGGACAGGTGTTCTTTTCTTTTAGACAGAATATTTCATTGAACGATGTTTTGTCTGCACTTTTGGGAACACATTATTTCATTCCCCAATATCCCGAAATAATACCGGTCCATCCCTCCACCAATCCCGCAATATCACATGATCGACCCCTTATGATCACCAGACCATACAAAGAAGCGTTACTCTAAACGCCCTCAATCATCACCTTTTTCTTTCTCCTGCGGTGAAGTTTCATGACCTGGAACAACCATCACAGAAGATGGGGAACTTTGTACAATGACTGAAGCCATGTGATATCGTAACAAGGCGATGTAAGACTCACTCTGGCAATATATGAATACAATGGCATTCATGGCAGGATACATAGCTACTGACACAGCTACTTCATTACATCAAGAATCCGTAATCACCTGCTTTGTGACGCACTTCCAGCAACCCAATCTTCTCACGTGGGTGATGGTGTTACCAATTTAAAAAATAATTGCATGTTGTAAGGGACTGTATCTTGATATTCTGCTGAGTCAGCGAAATGTCAGAACTTGGGTTAATCCATTGATCCATGAGTTCAGCTGATACGATCAGTACATGCACTCAGATCACAACAGATGGTGGGGAGGTGATATGACCACAAGAATTTTTGACCGACTAAAACAAGGATCTCACGCAGAGATCACACACAGATAGCTACAGGCGCACTGTTCTGTCTCGTCTGCAATGATATACAGATCTCGGTTATTGGCCGAGATCGTTCACATATCATAAAAGGAGCGGTGGGTAGCGTTGTGGTTGAAGCGTTCGCTCGTCGCGCCGAAGGCTCGGGCTCGATTCCCTACCTGGGTACAGTGTGTGAATCCCATTTCTGTTCCCGATTATGTTTCTAGATTTGTCAGCTCCATGTCTGTGCTCTTGGTTTTCACTGAAGTGGTAAACGTCTGTGACCTCCCACATTAAGCTGACTTGCCGCAATAGAACTGGAATGCCTTAAAAAGCGGCGTTAAATCCAACTCACTCACTCACTCAAATATCATGTATGGGGTACAATAGTTGTATCGAGTGATATCCTATTCCTGATAAATATTGAGACGAGGGTAATACTCTCTTTATCACACGTCATTATTAAAAAAATAAACATTTAAGCATGTCCATCACAAACGTAACTTAAGAAGTCTTGTAGGAATACAATTCCTGAGTAAACCGCCTCAATAATAATATTGTATCAAATAGTGTCGGATGTCACGGAACCGCACCAATGATCAGAGGTGTCATGAAATAAGAATATGGTAATAAAGAAGACGTGGTAATAGGTTCACTGATTTATTAATAACGGCTAATTGTACTTATAGTTGACAATGAAAGATACGATAAACCCAATCTGCGCTGACAAAGATAACAGGTTAATTCCATCAGCGCACATATACAACCAGTTTAGCTACACTGTCTTTCAGCATTAAAAAACACAGTAGCTAAAACAAGTTTGACAAGATACCGACCAGATGCGCCAATTAGGTCGGTTGCAGCCAGTCACTTGAGTCAATCAACTCCACTCTCTTGTGAGTGAATAACCTCGGCTGAGTAAAATAACGGGAAATATACATTGAGGGCTTATCCCTAAAACAAGTCACTTAGACTACAAAATAGACAAGTACATCTGAAAATCAACTAGTCTTAATCGACTAAAGATTCAGCCCCTTTATTGAACAAGGAAATACTAAAGTTCTTATATTACTTAGACAATCACGGGCTGGTTGGTTATCCACCGATTGCTAGAAAAACTGAGCATAACAAACCCTTGTTACTAAGTTTAGTTCAGTACAACCAGACTTAGTCAGACTCTAGATCGAACATAGTCCCAAAAACCACTGACTGACGAAACCCATTCTAGAAATATAATCTAGAAAAAATTCAAATATACAGTGCGCGGACGTCGCACTAATAAACACTGACACTAATAACAACCTATATACTATATCTTCACTGAAGATGAAAGTATAAAAATAAAGGCGCTGAACAGAAGGTATGCAACGACATCACTGACATTTACAACGAGCTATGTACAATTATTGAGGAGGCAAAATGATCATAAATACATGAGAACTATCTGAATGTACAAAAACATTTTTGATACGAGAATAAAGTAGCGAAAATTGAAGAGACAACATACGCCAAGTCAATACATGGTTTGAGACTGTCATTTGATTACAAGAGAATGAAACAGTCGGGCCACTAGTTCTCTTACACAGAATATACTGACGCTGTATCACAACGACCGCAGGACTTTGACGAGCAGTGGCGGAAACAAAGCCGGGAAAGACCGTGACATGAGAGAATTTGATCTACGGTGACACTCCGTTTGCCAGATCATAAGGTAAAAGTTATTTAAGCAAGTTGACATTGCATCGATAAAAAGATCTGACCAGAAATAGTATTCATCGTGAAAGCAAATCACCTTGTCATGTTATTTTCTCAAAGCTGCAATTGTATACATATATCGATTTCCTAGAAATAAAAAAAATACCACAAAGAAACATATAATGTTCATGATACCCGTGTCACGCATGGTGATCGTCATTGTGTAACATAATCATCCGTTCTACATTCTGACGTGATCAAATTTAGACCAACTGCTTGTTCGGCCTTGGATCTAAATGAAGATATATAGCTAGGATACGTGGCCAGTTCACGGTGACGAGGCAACATCAGATTCTAGGTTAATTGAGGGTTACCTATCAAGCTCTAACATGCAAGGAATGTGGGTGGTATGTGAGAGTATTGCACATTGGTTCCTATAAAGACCCCAAATAACAAGTGCACTATGAGCTCTGATCACAGTAATAGTGAGTGAGTGAGTTGGGTTTAATGCCGCTTTTAACAGTATTCCAGTTATATCGCGGCGTGTCAGCTTAGTGTAGGAGGAAAGCTCAAAGTCATGCAGGTCTCAGACGTTTACCACTTTGGTGAAACCCACGAGCACGGGTATGGTACTGACAAACCTAGAAACATAACCGGGGCGAACCGGGATTCGAACCTTCAAGCAGAGGTCCAAGGGGAGAATAACGAGTGGGACACCTGTGTCCTTCTCCCGAAAGAGAGTATCCCAAATACTACTTATATGTAAGGTGTCCAACCATTGTTCTCGGTGCCTCAGGTTTGGTATCTTAGAATTTGATGATGACTGACATTGGGAGAGTACCCGGGTTTGCTGCCAGCCCTTCTGACAATCATGGTAACTAAGTACCCTTACGTACGACTAATACAAGATGTGACTAAGTACCCTTACGTACCACTAATACAAGATGTGACTAAGTACCCTTACGTACCACTAATACAAGATGTGACTTTGTACCCTCACATACCACTAATACAAGATGTGACTTTGTACCCTCACATACCACTAATACAAGATGTGACTAAGTACCCTTACATACGACTAATACAAGATGTGACTAAGTACCCTTACGTACCACTCATACAGGATGTGACTAAGTACCCTTACATACGACTAATACAAGATGTGACTAAGTACCCTTACGTACCACTAATACAAGATGTGACTAAGTACCCTTACATACGACTAATACAAGATGTGACTAAGTACCCTTACGTACCACTCATACAAGATGTGACTAAGTACCCTTTTACATACCACTCATACAAGATGTGACTAAGTACCCTTACGTACCACTAATACAAGATGTGACTAAGTACCCTTACTTACCACTAATACAAGATGTGACTAAGTACCCTTACTTACCACTAATACAAGATGTGACTTTGTACCCTCTCATACCACCAATACAAGATGTGACTAAGTACCCTTACATACCACTAATACAAGATGTGAGTAACTGCAAATATTGTATGGGATTTCGCAACGCTTCGTCATGGACACATTTGAGTAGTCGCTGGAAACAAATTGCCTTTAGGTGAGTATCAGTGGGTACATCTGTTCCCAGCACTTGTGGCCTTGTCCGGAATATCAAGTTAACACAGAACGTATCGGTTGCCTGTCTTTTCTGTTTATGATCGCCACTCCTTCACATTGTTCATCCAGGTGTGTAAGGGAATACCACCATCGTCGTAACAACAAGGCCACAGTCAATGTCCTTGCTATGAAGATGCTAACACATCGACCCCATAGCCGTGCTCATTGGTCTCACAAAAGTCGTGCAAATTTTATTTTCTCTTTTTATGAGAACATGCAACGCTGAGCTTTAAGTAATAACTTTGACCTTGCGGTGATGAACCACGTTGGTCATCACTGAGGATTTGTTTGGCATTTAAAATAAAAAGTTTGATAGGCGTTCCGGATGACAAACACTGCGTTTTTTTCCGTATATGGTCAATGGACGGACAAACGACTAAAAAATCATTGAAATTGACAAATTGGTGAAGTGTCCGGAAAAGCGTCGAGTTCTCCAAGCGTAAAATGGACAGTAAAACGATGCTTTTTGCTCCGCCTTGTCCATCTGTTAAGCCAATCAGATGGCGCTGGTCCCCTGAAGCACTTGATGCCTAAGGCTTCCTTTAGGGAGCTTTAGGTTTCGTATTTCTGGCATGCCTTGCTGTAGCATCTGTCGCGCGCAGTGCAGGGAGATTTTTAGTTTAAGTATGTGAAACCTGTTAATGGAATTCAGACACGCACCAAGGTGTCAAACCATAACATTTTACCAAGTTTAATCAGATAACATATCCCTCTGCTATGCACAGTTATCTCTTTCGGACAGTGGTTTGTATTCTGCTTGGTTATAACAGCAAATACGTTTTTAATGTGAAGTTTACACGATATAATGCATTTCCTTTGGACGAGAGGTGGGTCACATGACCGCGAAACTGAAGTTCATAAGTGTTTGAACGACAACATTTTGACGTTCATACGTTTTTCACGAGACTGTATTCTTGAAATTACGTAAACACTGACGGACTTCTTGCACATTCCTTGTGGAAATTCCTGGGAATTCCCTAGCACGAATTACACACAGCGTAGTTTCTCATCATTTAGACTCTTTAATATTGAACTTAGCGTTTTATCATACATTTGGGATACGTCGGAGAGTTTGATTGCATGCTCGTTCAGGAATCCATATTCACATTCATACGCACAAACACCAGATTACACCTGACATAGATTCGACCCGTGAAGACCCGGGGTAGAATAGGTCTTCAGCAACCCATGCTTGCCGTAAATGGCGACTATGCTTGTCGTAAGAGGCGACTAACGGGATCGGGTGGTCAGGCTCGCTGACTTGAATGATGCATGTCATTGATCCCAATTGCCTGGATCGATGTTCATGATGTCAATCACATGATTGTCTGGTCGAGACTAGTTTATTTACAGACCGCCGTCATATAGCTGGAATATTGCTGAGTGTGGCGTTAAACAACAAACCAATCTGACACGTACCCTTACGAACTTCAGGCTGGTATACCCGCACACGCGCTCTCACACACACAGAGGCGCACACGAACATATACACTTCAGTTGCTACAAGCGTATTTACACACGTACATCTATTATATAATACATGCCTGCATAGCTTAGTTGAATACCAGTATTTTATTGAGATACAATGGGCGAAGACATACTAAAATAATAATACATGAGTTATGATTTGTTCAAAATATTTTCTATGGATAAACATTTTAAAACACACGCCAGCTATTGTAGTTGCTAGATTGTTGTCATTATATAATATCCATATCAGAAGTATAGTGTTGGTTAAATATGGTTGGATTTTCTCCGTGGATGTCATCTTAAAAAAGAGCACAGTTGTTACGAGTGGAACATTGCACAGTCTCCACCCATAACAAAGATAAATCTCACAACAATTAAAGACAAAATAATTCTGGAAATGAATAAACATTACAAAGTCTTAATTCTTGAACAAATGTTGTCCCATGTTCCAACAAGCTCCAATGAAGTTCACATTGCACATAGAACCATCAGAATCCAGTTGATACATTGTGGTACATTTACCAGTACAACCTGTGTTTACATATGGACTATTTTCCTCTTATATTATCTTGAATTAAGAAAGTCTGTTAAATAATTAACTTGATTGCTGTGTTTGGGTGAGTGAGTGAGTGAGTTGGGTTTGGCGCCGCTTTTAACAGTATTTCAGTTATATCACGGCGTGTCAGCTTAATGTGGGATCTTAATCTTGATATGTATTCAAAAGCTAGTCGAGCCAGCTCCAGATAGCTCTACTCCAATGAATTCTTACATGAGAAGGGTGAGAAGACTGACCTAAACAACTACAGTCGTTTTGCACTAAGCAGCTGCTTGAGTAAATTATTTTGCATCTTCCTAAATGAAAGAATAATGGGACACATGGAAAGAAACTGTATAACAAGACCACTGTCAGTATGGATTTAGAGGGGATCATCAAATAATGTATTTGTTCCTTAAAAATTAATATATTTTACAAAAAGTAAAAAGAAAAAAATATACAGTTGCTTTGTAGACTTTAAAAATGTCTTTGACTCAGTTGACAGATCACTACCCCTAACAAAGAGGAAATGTATTAAAAATAATACCATCACTAGATGATGATATCTCTTATAAAATGAAAACTGACAAGGGCATTTGACAGTCCTCCAACATCGGGGATGGAGACAAGGATGCATTTTGTCTAATTATTTGATATATTCCTCAATGATCTTCTACTTTATATTAAATCTGAAAATTATAACATACCTTAATGGTCTAAGTGTATTTTGAGCAACAAATAACCTAATAATAAATGGTGACCTAACGAGTTTTGGTGACACAAAATACTACCAACAGATATACAGATATAATTGGAGTAAATTATGCATATATAATAAAAATTATGTTTACCGCCAACTCGGCGTCGGCAAATATTTTGCAAATCTTTTCATGTTCTTGATTAAAGTTTCAAGTGATTTGATGCACTTCGCGAGGTAAGGCCCGTACACCCATACACGTACAATAACAGCAGTCGTGGTGAATGAGTGACACTGCACATAAACTGGCATGCATGGTTGGCTCCCTGTTGCGTCGATATGTCGCTAACAGTTCTCAAGGTTCCTTTTCAATGTTTTGTAGTGCATCCCGCATCTCCAATACAATAAACCTCTCCTGCCCTGAGATTGCCGATTGTATACATGAAACCACCATCTCGAATGTGATGCACCTAACTTCAGCAAATTAAACAGCTGAAGATGTGAGCAGCAGTTTCAGGTTCCAAGTGTCGCGCGTACAAACGTACGCAAAAATATTCGGCCATAATTTTTCAAAACTTCAAATGGTTTGCTAGTACCAACGTCGTCAATAGTAAGGCACTGCTGGCAGTATATCGCTCCTATGAAATTCGCGTATGCCGGAGTGTCCCAGGGTGTTCTATATCCATTTTCGACCTATTCGATAATCGAATTCTCAAATTGTTTGCTTTTACGAACGCCGTCAAAAGTTAGGCACCGTATCGCTGCTACGAAATTGGCGTATGCGAGAGCATCCTTGGGTGTTCTTAATCTATTTCAGACCTTGTCCATACTCAAGAAACTTCAAAGTGCACCGCGATCCGACATCATGCGAATACCTAAATAAATAAAGTCGCCTTCGTGCTCAAAACCAATACAACACGTGGATGTAAAGACCTTGGATAACGTTAGCGCTTGTGGGACAAGATGGCGCCCTATTGGTTAAATGGCTCCCGGTCGTTATCAATCAGATCGTCTTGACTTGGAGCCGCCATTTTGTTTGAAACAATTGCAAGTGATATGAGAGGTGGAATTTGACTGGTCAATAGGAGGGACATAGAAGGGACATAACTCGTAAAAGCCATTGTGGCTCTACGATCGAGTCTGGAAATTCCAGCCTAGTTTGGCAAGGGTGTAAACTGGACTTTTATAGTCAGTTAACGCCTCGGGAAAATGTAACAAAAACCATTGGTGAATAAACGAATAGGATGAGTATATAAACTCATTATTTTCCTAGAAACACAATATTATAAGTAAATTAGATTTCCTATCACTAACATTCAATGAGACAATAAAGCCTAAATTAGACTCTCACTTCAAGGAAACTCTTCAGATGTAAAGCAACCAAAGGCACAGGAAACATCCTTTGGACATACAAGGTTGTTAGAATGAAATAAAATAAGAACGTTATCTCAGTCACTGTAAAATGAGGAAATAACGAGAGCACATTTCTAAACTAAGATTAAGTAACCATAAATATATGTCCATATGTATACATCAGTTTGGCTTGTGATCGCTATTCGTACTTTTTCTACAGGAGAGTATGGGGTATAGACTAGCTATAGTGGTTACATAACACCAGAAAGCCAGGTCCAAATGCAAGTCATGATTTCATGGTTCGTCTTGTAAATGGGCAACCAATATCGCAGTATGGCTGAATATTGCTAAACGTGGTATTACTCACACATTTATTCAATTTTCTTTATGCACTTTCTACAATCATCTATGATCACCAATCATAGAAGGTATATCTATAGCCATCGAAATGTCCATATATATATGTACACATATATATGTATTAACCAACTCCGGCACTCTTCCTTAAAGATAAATGCTAAGCATTTCCTCTGTACATATTGATATATGTAAATATCATTTTAATGTCAACACTGTTGCAGTTTCATTTTTGTTGTTTTTAGTTTAACGGCACATGGAGCAATATTCCAGCAACATATGACTACGATCTGTAAATAATCGAGTCTGGACCAGACAATCCAGTGTTTGATATCATGAGCATGGATCCACGCAATTGGGATACGATAACATGCATCAACCAAGTCAGCGAGCCTGACTTCCCGATCTCGTTAGTCGAATCTTACGACAAGCATAGTCGCCTCTAAAGGCAAGCATGGGTTGCTGAAGACCTACTCCAACCTGGATCTTCACAGGTCAAGTAGGATTCAACTGATATATTAAGATGGCATAAAACTGAATTATATTTGCGGGATACATATCAAAGTATACTAAATACAAAATGTTTGGCAACAGCAAGGATACTCATTCACAACATATTGTGCTAGGCACAGTATATACCTGGACTGTGGGAGGGCAGGCGACCCTTCCACTCCCTCATCAGCAGCCATATCGCTCATTGTGGGTGACCTGTCTGGCAATATGGGACGCAAAACTGCTGGGGGTGAGGGCAGTCAGTTGATGGTACAGACAGATAATACCAAACCTTATTCCACAAAGGAAGCTGAGTTTACAGAACAGTGTGTGTGTGTGTGTGTGTGTGTGTGTGTGTGTGAGAGAGAGAGAGAGAGAGAGAGAGAGAGAGAGAGAGAGAGAGAGAGAGAGAGAGAGAGAGAGAGAGAGAGAGAGAGAGAGAGAGAGAGAGTGAATCATAACACATGCTATGTAGTAGAATGACCAGCCAGTAAGACCTATGCGACACCAAAGTCCTTAAAATGAGTAAAACATTTAGAGAGTACTATAACTGAATAAAAAAGACATCAGTCTAGGCACACCGCCAACCCCAAGTATGCATGTATCCATACTCATATACCTGCAAAGATGCTTCCTCAACAAATTAACTTACTTACACAATCACCTCACTACATCTACGCCGACCCTCGACTCTGTACGCACGCTTACACGCACGCATCGCATTCATCTCTCCCCACCATATCCCTACAACCATATGCATCTCACTACGTCAGCCCTCATGGATCACATACTCCATCCTCCCACCATATCTCTACAACCATCTCACTACGTCAGCCCTCATGGATCACATACTCCATCCTCCCACCATATCCCTACAACCATATGCATCTCACTACGTCAGCCCTCATGGATCACATACTCCATCCTCCCACCATATCTCTACAACCATCTCACTACGTCAGCCCTCATGGATCACATACTCCATCCTCCCACCATATCCCTACAACCATCTCACTACGTCAGCCTTCATGGATCACATACTCCATCCTCCCGCCATATCCCTACAACCATCTCACTACGTCAGCCTTCATGGATCACATACTCCATCCTTCCACCATATCCCTACAACCATCTCACTACGTCAGCCCTCATGGATCACATACTCCATCCTCCCACCATATCCCTACAACCATCTCACTACGTCAGCCCTCATGGATCACATACTCCATCCTCCCACCATATCTCTACAACCATCTCACTACGTCAGCCCTCATGGATCACATACTCCATCCTCCCACCATATCCCTACAACCATCTCACTACGTCAGCCCTCATGGATCACATACTCCATCCTCCCACCATATCCCTACAACCATCTCACTACGTCAGCCCTCATGGATCACATACTCCATCCTCCCACCATATCCCTACAACCATCTCATTACGTAAGCCCTCATGGATCACATACTCCATCCTCCCGCCATATCCCTACAACCATCTCACTACGTCAGCCTTCATGGATCACATACTCCATCCTTCCACCATATCCCTACAACCATCTCACTACGTCAGCCCTCATGGATCACATACTCCATCCTCCCACCATATCCCTACAACCATCTCACTACGTCAGCCCTCATGGATCACATACTCCATCCTCCCACCATATCCCTACAACCATCTCACTACGTCAGCCCTCATGGATCACATACTCCATCCTCCCACCATATCCCTACAACCATCTCACTACGTCAGCCCTCATGGATCACATACTCCATCCTCCCACCATATCCCTACAACCATCTCACTACGTCAGCCCTCATGGATCACATACTCCATCCTCCCACCATATCCCTACAACCATCTCACTACGTCAGCCCTCATGGATCACATACTCCATCCTCCCACCATATCCCTACAACCATCTCATTACGTAAGCCCTCATGGATCACATACTCCATCCTCCCGCCATATCCCTACAACCATCTCACTACGTCAGCCTTCATGGATCACATACTCCATCCTTCCACCATATCCCTACAACCATCTCACTACGTCAGCCCTCATGGATCACATACTCCATCCTCCCACCATATCCCTACAACCATCTCACTACGTCAGCCCTCATGGATCACATACTCCATCCTCCCACCATATCCCTACAACCATCTCACTACGTCAGCCCTCATGGATCACATACTCCATCCTCCCACCATATCCCTACAACCATCTCACTACGTCAGCCCTCATGGATCACATACTCCATCCTCCCACCATATCCCTACAACCATCTCACTACGTCAGCCCTCATGGATCACATACTCCATCCTCCCACCATATCCCTACAACCATCTCACTACGTCAGCCCTCATGGATCACATACTCCATCCCCCCACCATATCCCTACAACCATCTCACTACGTCAGCCCTCATGGATCACATACTCCATCCTCCCACCATATCCCTACAGCCATCTCACTACGTCAGCCCTCATGGATCACATACTTCATCATCCCACCATATCCCTACAACCATCTCACTACGTCAGCCCTCATGGATCACATACTCCATCCTCCCACCATTCCCCAACATCCATCGAAGGAGGAGGGGGACAGATGATGGATGTCTTACTTGACAACGATATAAGGATCTTCACCGAAACGTCGACTTTACAGTAATTAAAGAAGTTGTTATCCATAAATTGTGTCTACTTTGCCATTTTAAGTGGGGGATGAAGTGGTGTTAATGAGGGTTGGGTGTGATGAGATGGTGATTAAATGGGTTGATTTAGGTTAATGTTGCGTTAATGAGAGTGAAATGAAAATATTCGGTTGTTTAATGGATAGGTATAGGGAGAAGTGGTTTATATGAAAGTAAAGTGCATATGAATGGTTGTTTAATGGAAAGGTATAGGGTGAAGTGGTTTATATGAAAGTAAAGTGCATATGAATGGTTGTTTAATGAATAGGGTGAAGTGGTGTTAATGAAAGTAAAGTGCATATTTATGGTGGTTTAATAGGTCGATTTGGGGTGAAGTGGTGTTACAGAGACTAAAGTGCATAGAGATGGAGGGAGGGCGGAGGGGTGTTGTTGTAAATGTGGGAACTAAGGGTACGACTGCACCATCGAGAAATATACTCGACAGCGGTGTGAGATTGGGAAGATTTCTAATCAACCAAAGTCACGATCCTGTAACAAACAGAGCAGGCTTTTCAACTTGACCGAATTAATTTCTTAGCTTGTGGGTCTGCTAGTTTGTTGGTTTCTATGAGATAGGTAGACTCCCGTGACGGCTGTTTCAGGTTGCAGAATTCAAATATATGAAGATATTTGTCAAAAATAGAAACATGACATAGAAACACGGACAATGACAAACTCGTTTTTCTGTGCTGAAGGCCGAGTCTATCCAGTTCACAAAAGCAGAGAGAGGTGATTCGGTTTCAACACAGGGGTAGCTTAAGCAGACATGAAATATAACGTACCTAATCATTACGTAGACAGTTTTTATCCTTGAGTGAACACGGGCAGTGGGGTAGCTGAGTGGTTTAAATGTACGCTGGCCAGCCCCGAACACCTGGTTGATTTCTCATCGTAAACATTGTGTTAAGTCCATTGTTGCATTCACCCGCTTGCCTATTGCTGAACATATTGCGATATACAACAAACGCTTAGTTCGTTTCTTCACTGATACCGCTTTTCGTTTTCCTCGGCGTTTCCTTCAGTCGCACGTCGGTAGATGAGAAAATATAAATCTGCAAATATGCTAATATATTTCACATCGGTTTTCCGCTGGGTATTTTATGTCCGCTTTGTACATTATGTACGAGGTGAGGTTAGGTGAGTT
The DNA here is from genome assembly GCF_022045235.1 of Haliotis cracherodii. Classification (NCBI taxonomy): domain Eukaryota; kingdom Metazoa; phylum Mollusca; class Gastropoda; order Lepetellida; family Haliotidae; genus Haliotis; species Haliotis cracherodii. The sequence goes on from NW_027266267.1 coordinate 26,784,454, forward strand.
AAGGTGAAATGGGGTTAAACGCCTCGTTCAAGATTATTGCACTTACATAGCGACGTGCATGCACGTGTTTGTGTGTATGTGGCTGTTTATACTAGTCCGGAATAATGCCGATTTTATAGTGAGACACCATGCCGCAGTTTAACATGAAGACCCCACTCAGACACAGTATTCTTTCACGAAGTAGTAAACGTCAGCATCACTTACACTTTTCTCCCACATCAATCTGACACGCATAATTAAAATAATGTTCAAAGAACGCTAAAGCCTTTACTCACTGGCTCATTCAATAATGAGCACTTGTATCGCTTCAGCAATGTCAAAGACGTAAGAATTTTTATTTGCTCTGTTAAGGTTTCGAACCAGGGTGAGAGAAACTGTGAGGCGATCGCGTGAACCATGTGCCCAACAATGCAATGTCTGAATGAACCACCGGAGAGTTGGTTTCCAAGTTAAAGTGGGACATAGCAGCAAAAACATTATTTCAAATTCAGCGATCATCTTGGCCACACGATGCACATATTAGTTTTGTTTGTTGTTGTTTAACACCGCACTCGGCAATATTCCAGCCATTTGACGGCGGTCTGTACATAATCAAGTCTGGACCAGACAACCCATGATTGATATTAGGGGTGTCACGATAAATCGAAATATCGATATACTGCTATTGTTAAGCTATTGTTAAGCACTTATAAATAAATCGAATGTTAAATATGTTTCCGATCAATAGTATCGATTTCAGTAAGGGATATCGATAGTTTCGATCGTATTTACCATGCTGTTCAAAATTGTTTTCCTTTCGGTCATGAGTGGTAGTATTTTTTTCTTTTTCTTAGATTATTAGGGTAACGAAAAAACAAATCAGTCATATCTCAAACTTTACTTTCTATTTGTTGTTGTGGTTATCACACTCAAAGGCAGTTCCAAGGTTTAATTCAACTCTAAAATCCATCTAAAATGATACACTGAAAACTATCGCAATAGTTGCTTGCAAAATCAATAGTTATCGCAATAGTTTCGTTCAATATCAATACTTATCCCAATAGTGATTTCCAGACCAATAGTTACCCCTATTTGATATCAGTAGCATCGACCCACACGTTTGACAGTCGATGACATGCATCAACCAAAGTAAGCGAGGCTGACCACCCGATCCCATTAGTCGCCTCTTACGACAAGCATACTCGCCTTTTTCGACAAGCATGGGTTGCTGAAGACCTATTCCAACCCGGATCTTCGCGAGGACATTTTAGTCTTAGTGAAAAAAAAGATGGTAGTCCCGTGAATCCAAGATTTCCCCAAGAAACAATTTTCTTCTCTGAAAGCAATAGTCTATTATTTTCGTGTCACAACACATTTTGTCAGGACACCCAGCATCCACAGCGACATATATATATTCGAATTGGACACTTTTGAAACAACGTAGACCAAGCTTAAATAGAAGCTATATAGAAAGCTATTCACCCAGTATTAACAAAACACTTTTAATAAGCCTGACGTGTGTAATCGGTGTTACTATCAGGCTTTGTGCAGACAAAACGATGCAGTGTGAAGTATAGTCATCTGTTTATTGAGGAGATGACAGGATAAAAAGGGTTGGCACCTTTTGGGATTAACTTGTCACATGTATGCAGACAACGTATAGTATATTTATTCTTCTCAAATTTAACGAAAAGAGAAACTTGTCAGAAAATTTCAGAAGCAGTCAATCGGCATGTCGGATCAAAATTCCCTAAGGCGAAATAATATTTGTTAATATATTATTTTATTATTAAGATTTGCCGGCCAGGCAAGCTCTTTGTAACGAGCGAGTGCATTGTGACTGAAACATACAGTCGTGTTGTCAAAGAAGTACATGGTGAAAGAAGATTTAGGGCAGAGCAGTCACATATCTCATTCAATACATCTGCTTTGTAGAAACACGGGACGACTTGGCTTGAACTATTTCAATGACCTTGACTTTCGAGTTGGAATTCTGATTATGTAGGGCGAATGTCAGTCAAACCGGTGAGGTCGATGGTAATGATTCAAAGCCCGGGTACATGGGTTCCTAATATGGGCACGCACTGAAATCAGATGCGCTGCTTTGAATGCTTTGCCCAATCGAGAAGCATCGACAAAGAATGGCTGACTAGAAATGACCCCTGACAAACGGAAATGGCGCACGGGTATGGTGATGACAAACCTTGAAACACAATCTGAGCGCGAACTGGGATTAGAACCAATAATGAAATAAAATGTTTCCAGGAGGCGAAATTGATTCTAAAAGGCCAGATGCCCTGTCTCCCAATCCCCCACCCCCACACACAACATACTCTCTCTCTCTCTCTCTCTCTCTCTCTCTCTCTCTCTCTCTCTCTCTCTCTCTCTCTCTCTCTCTCTCATACACATACACTCAAACAATTAATTTGATTTAAACATACTTTACTGCTTACTGTGCAATCTCCACAAATACAGCATACACAGTCATAACAACATATAGGCATGTATTACATAGAACATGTAAATTACGGAAAAATGATCCACCACATCACCACCTCATGTAATCAATGGTAATGATATGTTCATGAGATGCTCTGAAAGGAACTTCGTTTATATTTTCCGAAATGTTTACCAAACATTACCAAATACAATTGAATCAATTCGAGAATTAAGGTATATTAACGGACTTTGGTATATATAGGATATTCAAGTTGCAAAAAAATATTGAAATTCATCTTAACTTTCTGAACTCCAGTTCTAAAGCTTACACAACTTTTTGAGAATTCAGAAATTACTTGAGAACAGAATTTGGTAAACCTATGGCATTCACGAAAATAATCAAAAATATTTCCAATTTCTGAACCCCAATCGCATGATTCGGTGTCACAAGAATGTACACGAAAAAAGATGAGATTTCAGTAAGCTACATGAATGTCGTAGCCTGACGGAATGTTCTTTCTTTTGTGAAGCCATAAGAGAGTAAACAGCGATCTGATCAGATGTTACGTTTTCATCACAAGGAAAACAAGTCGTGTTCTACACGGGGTGGCGCCACGACCGATCCAAGAAAAGTAGGCTTGAAATGGCAAGAGTAAAAACTGGGCTTTGATATAGACACTCATGTCTCGGGAAGATGAGAGTGAGTGTGAGTGAGTGAGTTTGGTTAAACCCAACTTTTAACAATATTCCAGTTATATTACGGCGAGTAGCTTAATATGGAATGGAAGCCCGATGTGATGCAGGTCTCTGGCGTTTACTACTTTGAGCACGGGTATGGTGCTGACAAACCTAGAAACATAATCGGGACGGACCGGGATTCGAACGTACCCACGGAACAAAATTCTGCACAGCGAATTGCTGCGCCTAAGGCGACCATACAGTAAAATTTGTGATTATCCAAAGCTGATCATATATAATTAAATCAATCAGCAGTAAAGACCGGGGTAAAACCTGAGTGGCTTATGTCCCTTGCAATATGACGTCATTGATGTCAATTGATAAAGGAATGACGTCATAAGACTTTATTAGACACGTTTCACGTGGTGTAGGTACAGGTGTGTGATTTAGCTTCTAAGATGCGCAGCCTACTGTTGTGTTCGGTGCCGCGCTGTTCAAAGGCTAAAGGGACAGAACTCTCATGGAAAAAACCTGACAGGGCTGTGTTTAGTAAACAAATGCCGTAAAGTTAAAGTTACTCAGCGATAGGGTCGTAACAGTTTAAGGCAGGATGAATAGGCCAACTGACGAAGCATGCGGGTCACCATAACTTATATATTCAATATTACTTGTCCGCTTCTGAAAATGTAATAATGAGCATTTGGTAATTAAGGTAGACACGCATCAAAGTGTTATTCTTACCACGTTGTCACTGGTAATTGTGCAGGCCTAGATGTCGAGTCGGGGTCGGGTGACACAACAGGTGCTGTGGGTCTTCTCTAGTTTCCACTTGATTTTCATCGTTTCCATACCGCGAAACTTGCTCTGTTGGTTCATAAGCGTATGGTTTTGCGATTTCTTTAAGGATCAAGGGAAGTTCTTCGGATCAGGCAATGTATCGGATGCCATGTTGTCGCACCTTAAGCTGGTACTTGATATCTTTTGCGTTGAGACAGGGGCCCAGTTAAATTGGCAGCAATTACGTCATAATCTGAGGGGGTAACACAGGCCTGTTTAGCTTGGAAAACGAAGGCCTTATAAGGGCATGACATTTTCACACTTATTATGAGCTTCCTACTTTCACTGTGAGAAAAATGAGCGTATATTTTCAAACACTGATATTAACTAATTCCAAAAATGCGTTTTGTTTGAAATAAGAAAGAAAGTAACTTTTGCGTGTAAACTACCCCTTTAACGATGGTGTTGACATACAAGTGGTTGATCTACAGAACGCTCCAGCGACTCTTCCGTCACACAACGTCGTTTGAGGATGGAAGTGTAATGTTATGAGGTGGCATTACAACTCAGTGTAGAACACATGATTCTTAATGGCAATTTGAATGACGTACTCTATCGGGACGACATGGCTCGAGATTATGTCCTGCCTTTTGTGCAAATGCAGGGACGTAAAATCACGTGGCCGCAGGATAATGCCCTTCCACATATTACAAGTGCTGTGACAGACCTTTTGAGGGAGCATAACATTGCTGTATTTTCATGCCAGGCAGTTTCTCCAGAACATGTCTGGGATGAGATGGGTAGACACCAACGACAGGACCAGGACCAGAACCAGAACCAGCCGGTTACGCAAGCTTAATTGGGACAATCTTGGTTGTCGCCTCTGTCTCGCTGAATCAAGGCGTCTACCCGAGGCAAGGGAGTTAACTGACTTTAAAATTCCAGTTTCCACCCTTGCCGAACTAGGCTAGTATTATGGAGTTACATTTTGACTGGACTAACGAGTCTATGCATAGTCCAATCAAAATCGCGCAACGAAATCGAAATCCGGTTCGTAAACTGTCATGCAGATTTCGGTCGATTGCAGTATTTGCAAAGAATGTCCAACGCCAAGTCGTTGTCAACAGATATTTTCCAAACCTTTTCATGTTTTTAATAAAGGAGCCCGCGTGATTTGATGCACTTCGTGATGTAAGATCCGTTTTATCACAACATAGATCTTGATTATCGATTACATCGTCTTGACTGGGCGCCACCGTTTTGTTTGAAACAAATGCAAGTGATGGAATCTGATTGGTCCATAGGAGAGGCTTAAAAGGGACATACCTCGTAATAGCCACTGGTGGAGCTACGTTCGAGCCCAGGAGTTCCAGCCAAGTTCGGCAAGGGTGGAAACTGGACTTTTAAAGTCAGGTAACTCTCTTGCCTCGGGAAGATGGGCACTTGGGTGTCACACCCGATACTGACATTGTTAATTGAGGCGTGACGCTATGTCACAATTTCCGGTGCATGGGTCGTAGCCCTTCACATCTTCTGGTTGGATTTAAGGAACTACTTTTCATAAGATTCATATATTAATGCAACGGCTACATGTCGAGTGAACTACTGTCTAAAGTTTCTCTTAAGTTAGACAGGCGTTTCCCCATGTATGATTGCTTCCGTTAACAAACAGTGTAGTTAATATTTGGCACTACTTTATAAAGGAGACGGTTTACTTCGGCATGTTATTCATACGTTCCAAAGTTACTGTAATGAAATCTGTCTTCGATGATCTTAAGAACTGCATTATATGATACGTATATCAATACCATTATTGTTGTTTTGTTTCATGAACTTGAATTAACAACATCTTAAAGAAATTTATTTGTATAATAAATTACATGACCATTCATAACATGCGTTTATTGTAGTTGCGATATTTGCTTTAAAATGTTTATCTTTTATCTCTCTTCATTGTATATTTTGAATCGGTGATATTTACCTCATTGTGCTACTGTAAATCCAGCTTTAATATATGAATGTGTCTTACTGGGGTTATACCGACAAATCAGTTTGACTCACTCACTTATATTTGTTGTTTGTTTGTTGTTTATCGCCGCGTTCCGCAACGTACCAGCTATATGACGGCGGCCTGTGAACAATCGAATCTGGACCAGACAATCCTGTGATTGATATTGCGAGCACCGATCCCTGTCGTCGGGTACGCTGGCATGCATCAACCAAGTCACCGAAACTGGCCACCTGATCCATGACGTCACCTCGTTCGGCCACCATAGGTTACTGGCGACGAAGTTTGACAAGGGCATCCCACGTGGATTTTACCCGTATATGTTTCTGTATCATATGTATCAATGAGTAGGAATAAAGCACATATTTGATGCTCGCAGAAGGGTCGTATAATACAATTCCTTATCTTAGTATACGACATTTAAGAAACAGAAACACAGTAGGATAATCATCTCAACTTACGACAACGCGAGATAGGGGAATTGTCGCATCGGAATAGAGCGCTTTCGAATCATCTTATCGCATTGGAGGGGGCACGGTTGGCCCAGTCGTGTGGTGCGCCGTGATTCGCTTTGCAGAGTTGCGTCCCTTTGGCACGCCAGAAACCTATGACTGTGGGTTCGAATCCCTGTTCGCCCCGATTATGTTTCTAGGTTTGTCAGAACCATATGCGTGCTCGTGGGTTTCACTGAAGTCTGATACGTGCATCACTTCGGGCTTACCTCCCACATTAAGCTGACACGCCGGATACTGGAATACTGTTAAAAGCGGCGTTAAACCCAACTCACTCACTCACTGCATTGGGATTTATAGCTCTGAGGCATCGCGCTATCGCTCCATCTCATAGGACTATGACATTTGGCATAGCACTTTTGCATCTGTATATAGCTGTTTTGCATTAGGTAATCACTCTCTCGCATTGGAATGCAGCTCTGAAGCATCGCTCTTTCGCTCTATCCCATAGGAATATAGCTCTTTCACATCACCTTATTACTCTCTCGCATTGGAATATAGCTCCAAGGCATCGCTCTATCTCATCGCAATATCATATTCGCTTAGCTCTCTCGCATCAGTATACAGCTGTTTCGCATTACGTCATCATTCTCTCGCATTGGAATATAGCTCTAGCGAATCGCGCTATCGCTCTCTCATGAGGATATCACTTTTTCCTTAGCTCTTTCGCATCGGATACAGCTCTTTTGCATCACCGATCTGCGCATATGGCATTCGATGTCATGCATCAACCAAGTCCCCAGATCCCATTGGGACACGCACACGCACGCAAGCATACACGCAAGCACGCAAGCACGCACGCACACATGCACGCACGCACGCACGCACGCACGCACGGTCAGAGTTGGGTCCTCAGTGCATGCCAGAGACTTATGATCGTGAGGTCGAATCCCAGATTGACCCAGATTTCCAGGGTTTGTAAGCACCATATCGTACTCACTCACTCACCAATTATGAGACAATGAAGTATTTAAACATACAGGTATGCTTTTGACCTATCAATACAACACCGTGGATTCGACAAACAATATAAATATATATCGATCATACAAATACTTTTAAAGTATTTTTTCTCGAATGTCTGCATTGTCCGTCCCTTCCGCTTGACACAGGAAGCTTTAGAAAGATACGTGCTGGATGACCGCGTGTCTCCACAGTGAGAAATGCCTAAGACAGGAGAGACATGACGTCCCCTATCATTAACACCATGACGCCACATGGAAGCGTTGTCTTCACCGTGTTCACCCGAGTCTCGTTCCAGTAGATAGACGTTGTGAAAGTTTCTAACATTAAATTGCCGTAAGTACATTAGTTTTTAGAATCGATAACCTTAATATCACCCGAGAAAGAATGTAGTAGTACCACCCCTACTCTTGCCATGACTACGCCACTACTATCACTATTTAAAATGCTAGTGCTACTGCTACTACTACTGCTGCTGTTACTACTTCAAAAACTACTACTATTTCTAATATTACGTTCTGCTACTACCACTACCAGCAACACCACTACTGCCACTGCTGATTCTACTACTACTGCTGCTGTTGCTACTTCAAATACTACTACTATTTCTACTACTACGTTATGCTTCTAAGACTACCAGCAACACGACGACTACTACTGCTGCTACTACTACTACTACTACTACTACAACAACCAATACGTACTACCACAACCGCTGCTACCACGACTACGTATTTCTACTACTACTACTGCTACAACTACTACTACTACTACCACTTCTACTACTACCACGACTTGTACTAATAGTACTTCTTCTTCTACCTCTACTACTACTAATACTAATACTAATTCTTATACGACAGCTGCTTCGTCATCTACGACGTTTCGTTTACTTCTTTTTGTTGAAAGCTTTACCAAGTTGTTTGTTTGTTGTTTATCGCCGCACTCTGCATTATATTCGTTCGTTTATATATTTAGAGAATAAAAGAAAAAAACATTCTGTCTCCAACAGAAATATAAGAAGGTCGGTACCTTTCGAACCGGAGTGCGGCGTTAATCAACAAACAAACAATAAACACACATTATGTGTTGTCACATGAATGGCCGAGCTATTTGATTCGAATTGGACACTTTTGAATCACCGTAGACCAAACTGCGTACTTTAACAGATGTCGATTCGACTAACTATATAGAAAGCTATTGACCCAGTATTAACAAAACACTTTTAATCAACCTGACGTGTGTAATCGGTGTTACTATCAGGCTTTGTGCAGACAAAACGATGCAGTGTGAAGTATAGTCATCTGTTTACTGAGGAGATGACAGGATAAAAAGGGTTGGCAACTTTTTGGATTAACTTGTCACGTGAATGCTGACAACGTATAGTATATTTATTCTTCTCAAATTTAACGAAAAGAGAAACTTGTCAGAAAAGGTCAGAAAAACGTCAGAAACAGCTGTAAATCGGGCATGTCAGGTCAAAATTCCCTAAGGCGAAATAATATTTGTTTAAATATATTTTTTTGTTATTAAGAATCCCAGAGCAATCCCCTGTCCTCTCCCCAAACCCCAGAATATCAAATGGTGTGTTTCTTCAATGCCGGCCAGGCAAGCTCTTTGTAACGAGCGAGTGCATTGTGACTGAAACATACAGTCGTGTTGTCAAAGAAGTACATGGTGAAAGAAGATTTAGGGCAGAGCAGTCACATATCTCATTCAATACATCTGCTTTGTAGAAACACGGGACGACTTGGCTTGAACTATTTCAATGACCTTGACTTTCGAGTTGGAATTCTGATTATGTAGGGCGAATGTCAGTCAAACCGGTGAGGTCGATGGTAATGATTCAAAGCCCGGGTACATGGGTTCCTAATATGGGCACGCACTGAAATCAGATGCGCTGCTTTGAATGCTTTGCCCAATCGAGAAGCATCGACAAAGAATGGCTGACTAGAAATGACCCCTGACAAACGGAAATGGCGCACGGGTATGGTGATGACAAACCTTGAAACACAATCTGAGCGCGAACTGGGATTAGAACCAATAATGAAATAAAATGTTTCCAGGAGGCGAAATTGATTCTAGAAGGCCAGATGCCCTGTCTCCCAATCCCCCACCCCCACACACAACATACTCTCTCTCTCTCTCATACACATACACTCAAACAATTAATTTGATTTAAACATACTTTACTGCTTACTGTGCAATCTCCACAAATACAGCATACACAGTCATAACAACATATAGGCATGTATTACATAGAACATGTAAATTACGGGAAAATGATCCACCACATCACCACCTCATGTAATCCATGGTAATAATATGTTCATGAGATGCTCTGAAAGGAACTTCGTTTATATTTTCCGAAATGTTTACCAAACATTACCAAACACAATTGAATCAATTCGAGAATTAAGGTATATTAACGGACTTTGGTATATCTAGGATATTCAAGTTGCAAAAAAATATTGAAATTCATCTTAACTTTCTGAACTCCAGTTCTAAAGCTTACACAACTTTTTGAGAATTCAGAAATTAGTTGAGAACAGGATTTGGTAAACCTATGGCATTCATGAAAATAATGAAAAGCATTTCCAATTTCTGAACACAATCGCATGATTCGGTGTCACAAGAATGTACACGAAAATGATGAGATTTCAGTAAGCTACATGAATGTGGTAGCCTGACGGAATGTTATTTCTTTTAAATATGGATAACACAGCTTCAAGAGTGTTACACAAATAACTGCTTTCATGAACGAATATTTTTACTTTGATCTCTTAGACTGTAATCAGACAAAGTTTCGAAAGGACGAAATTGTGGTAATCCGTCATTTTGTCGCCTATGGTTGTCATGTTTGTGAAGCCATAAGAGAGTAAACAGCGGTCTGATTAGATGTTACGTTTTCATCACAAGGGAGTCGGGTTCTACACGGGGTGCGCCACGACCGATTCAAGAAAAGTAGACTTGAAATGGCAAGAGTGAAAACTGGGCTTTGATATAGGCTCGTGGACGGTCTTGTCTCGGGAAGATGAGAGTGAGCGTGAGTGAGTGAGTTTGGGTAAGCCCAACTTTTAACATATTCCAGTTTTATCGGTGTGAAGCTTAATATGGAAGGAAAGCCCCAAGTGATGGTCTCTGACGTTTATCATTTTGGTAAAACCCACAGGCACGGGTATGGTGCTGACAAACCTAGAAACATAAAATATAATCGGGGCGGACCTCTTCTACCCCGGTATTGCTTGCATCAGTCACTTTGGCTAACCACACCAACACAACAACTCCCTTTTCAAATGAACACTAAGTCACTATTTAAACATTCTTCACTACAACCCTTTGGTTTCCCGCTGCAGTTACAGCCTAAGGTATACTGTGAGGGACATTACCAGTTTCTAGCGTTCTCGATTCTGTTCTCGCATTTTTACAATCTTGATCTTTGGTTAAATGTAAAAAAACACACGAACACGAAATCGTGACATTTTGCTAAAAGGTACCTATCTCGAATTCTCGCGTTTTTATATCGTAGAGTTTTGTTTCTTTCGAAAAGTCGATATCCCTTACTGTTTCCCATACCTACCATCGTGTTGTCACGAGGGGTTTGAGAGTCGGCAACATGCCCCTCAGGGCATTTATCAACAGCAGAACCTCGCGTGCTGTGGGTATAGGCTTAGAAGAAAGGCATGAGCATTAACCTGTGACCTTTCAACTATAACCCTTCACCTGATTTTTTTTCTGGAGGAGGTGGTATCGTGTGTAATAGTTACGTGCGTCGCTGTCTAAAGTTTCTCAATTATGTATAATATATTTGTTTATTTGAGGGGATGACAGAAAAAACATATTAGAAATCGGTTCTTTTTTAATTTAAATTTCACTCGACTTGTCGTATTTTATCGGTGTTACTAACGGTCTATATTAAGGTAAAAAGCTGCTGTGCAGTATATTCATCTCAAAAGTAAATGAAAAGAAAAGCTGGTCACAAAAAAGTAACTAATCGGGTTTGAAAACTGCATTCATTCAAAACACTTTCTTTCGCTTAGGAAGAAAAACACGAAAACCCGTATTTTTTAGTAACACATTTAAATCATCTTCCTCAGGTTATATTTTTTATATTCAATGACATTAATATATATTTTGCAGTTTGCCACCGATCAAGACGCATGCTAGACATACCTATGTTACATGATATTGTGTGTGAGTGAGTGAGTGGAATTTATCACAGCATTCAACAATATTTCCAGTTGCAAAAGAGCTATGCTAAATGTCATAGTCGTATGGGATAGAGCGGTAGCGTGATGCCTCAGAGCTATAAATCCCCATGCGAGTGAGTGAGTGAGTGAGTGAGTGAGTGAGTGAGTGAGTTGGGTTTAACGCCGCTTTTAACAAAATTCCAGTTATATCATGGCGTGTCAGCTTAATGTCGAGGGAAAGGCCGAAGTAATGCAGGTCTGAGACGTTTATACTACTTTGAGCACAGGTATGGTGTTGACAAACCTGGAAACATAATCGGGGTGAATCTGGGATTAGAACCCACAATCATGTCATTCTGGCAGGCTTACTGGACACACCGGGAACCGAGTGGGTGGTTTTTCATCCTCCCAAGATGTGGTGCACGTTTCACATGACATGAGAATAAATGTAGGGATAACTATTATTTTGTTAGAAATATAGTTTTAAATGGTTGTCACAAACCTTGAAGCACAATTAAGATGAATCAGTGATTCGAACCCTCGATCATACGTTTAAGGCATGCCCAAGAAATGCAACTCCACACAGCGAATTGTAGCGCCTTTCACGCCTTGGCCGCCGCATGCATTTCAAAACGGTACCTGTACAGGTCGATGTAGAGTTTCATTCTGTGTTCTCTCAGACGTTATATAAGTCTCAGTTTGGTGTTTTCTTACATCCTACTCAGCAGCACTATAAGATACACGGGGCCACGGGGCCCCAGTCGTGTAAGCACCTCTATTCGCTGTGCAGAGTTGCGTCCCATAGGAACACCAGAAACCTATGATTGTAGGTTCGAATCCACGTTCGCCACGATTATGTCTGTCAACACCATACCTATGCTCATAGATTTCACCAAAGTGGTAAACCTCAAAGAACTGCATCGCCTCGGGCGTTTCTCTCATGTAAAGATGACACATTGATATAACTCGAATACTATCCAAAGCGGCCATAAACCCAACTCACTCACTCAGTATAATATAAACGCTTCTCCTCTTCTCTGCTACATATGTATGTGCTGAAACCGATATTCATTACACTATACAAGAATTCAAGTAATTTCCTCACTACGATACATTTATTGCTAGCACTGATGTTATGAATGGATACCGATTAATGAACAATGTATAATGGGCCGGTGGCCCCCTTACGAAATAAAGTCATTCATTCACTGATGTTATGAAAGTTAGATTTTTCTTCAGAATAATAGAAACTTATACTGACACAAAACATCCATTTAAATAGAGAAATGAAACGCAGCCAAAGGACACGTTTACATCCATTTCAGTGGATATCAATAACAGAGTAGGTACAAATAGATGCCCCTGTAGACCTCCACAGGTGGTCCGTAAATTCATAAAAAAGATGGGTGTAATTTATGTACTGGACCATCACGTCGTATATACGCGCTACGATCGCCAATGTAGGTGACAATGCTTAAATTAAACAAGCTGATAAGTGAGAGGATTCAGTCAGTGTACTCTCGGGTTTTGGGGAGGTCGCCGGTCATTGGTTAGGCCTAACGCTTTTATTTTTGGTTCGCGTTATTTCTTGCTAAGCAAGTTTGGGTTGATCGAAAGAAAATATAGAGAAGATTATTTTAGTAACATGTACGAGTCATATGCCATGGGGATTTCGGGTTAGAATAAGCTCTCATTAACTTTGCTTCTTGTAAGATTTTGTTTGTTTATTTATTTATTTTTGTTTGTTTGTTGTTTAACGCCGCACTCAACAATATTCCAGGTATATGACAGCGGTCTGAAAATAATCGAGTTCAGTGATAGACGTGATCGGCATCGATTTGCGCAATTTGTGATACGATAAAATTGCATCAACCAGGTCAGCGATCCTGACAACCCGATACCGTTAGTCACCTCGTACGACAAGCAAAGTCACCTTTTACGGCAAGCATGGGTTGCTGAAGACCTATTCTACCCCGGATATCCACGGGGCCTATTCGCAAGAGGCGTGAAATCGGTACCTGGCGGGTTTACTTTGATCATAATATGATTCACTGACGATCTCAGTGCTGCCTTGTAACGTTAGTGAGTTGGATTTTGCGGGGCTTTGAGCATTATTCCAGCGGGTGATATCAGAAATGGGAAGCACACATTTGACCCATGTGGGGAATCGAACCCGGGCCTTCGGCGTGACGTGACTACGCTTTAACCAATAGGCTACCACACTGCCCTTCAGCTCTGTGTAAGAAGGTCGTTACTTCCTTTCTTTCACATAGACTCACGACAGTCTTAGTACAAAGTCCGCCTATGTGAAACGGGGAAGATTCGATTATGTAAATATAATGATTGTCGTCATAATGCAATAATGTTGTCAAGTGTTATACTTTAAATGCAATGTCGGTCCTGAAAGTGTATGAGACAGGAATGTCTTGCGAGTACTCGTAAGAACGTAGTGTACATAAAGTGCTAATAACGTGAAAATATATGCATGTAGAATTATTTCTTGTGTGAAAAATAAAGTTTCGTCAATCGGTCATGTTGTTGGGAATAAGTAAATGCTTGATTTCCGTAAGGTCCTTCGTCATCTTAATAAGGGTGTTTGCAGTGGCTAGATATCTGCATTTATTTAATGTTCATAAAGTTACTTAGTGTAGTGTGTCCATATTTGCATCCATGGAAGAGAGAATTGTAATATTTTTTTCTGATTGTGATTTTTAGGTTTTGTTTTGTGAAATCCGTGAACCTATATATACATATACAACGTGTGGCCTAATGGCGTGTTGCAACGTCGTGGTCTGGTGATTAAGCATTGCATACCCCACTACGGCCAGCGAACGAGTCTCTCCTGCATGACCTGTGGGTTAATCTCTGGCCCAGTTCGAGCATAGCTTGCGAAGATGAACACCGATCCGCTATCCGTGATCATAAATCTATAATTTGCTTGTGCAGCTGAAAAAGCAGAAGAACATTCATATTACAGTTAGGATGAACAGACCAAAAGTTTATGCTCATCACAAGTATATGAATAAGCATCCAAATATACATTATTAATATAAACTGCCGGGCAAAAGAAAGTGTACCCTTGATATTACAAACGTTATCAAAACGTTACTAGGCTTTAAACGGTCGCCGAGACATTGCAAACTTAATGTCAAAACCACAACTATGATACCAATTTCAATACAGCACATGGGAATTCTGTCAGTTGATAAAACTGCACTTTTAGAGGGAAAAACATTTGGGGACACATATTCTTGCAATATGTCAAAGTCTGTTTGAATACAATTAAATATAAATTTGAAACTTTTCGTTTTTCCAAAAAAAGTGACATAAGAGGACGCTTTTTTATTACAGTGTTCACCATTAGGGATTGGTAGGAGTTCTCCCTCCAGTGTTTTAACATTAAACATTAGTGTAATGACAAAGACCTTTGATGAAGTTCATTCCGAATCTCGAGCACTGCTTACGCATAGTGTTTATGACTTTAGCAAACAGGCAGGGGAACAAAAAGTACCATCTTCTAACGTCTTTAAGTTTGACGCGGGCAAAGGATAGAACCCCCGACATTCCGCACTCCGGACAGACACTTTATCGGATAAACCACGGAGAAGATGGTACTTGTGGTTACCCTGCCTGTTGCTCGGCATTATTCGGATGGAGCAAGTGGGGTACACTTCACAAAATGTGTTTGAGGCAAGAATGCAGTATACCGAATGCCTTCCGCCATTTTGGTGAGCTCATTCCTCAGAAACGGAACGTTTTTTCAGACGCCATTTTTGTCGCCTCGCGAAAATAACAGGGCATTTAGAGGGCTTGTCGAATTCAACGGCTTGAAAGAAATGCATTCGTAAGTAAATGTAATGTTGAAAAAAAAGGTCCATACAAAATACGTGTTCGCTGAAATATGGCTCTGACGCATGTCACTGAGGAGATTGGCACTATTACCAAACCCGTTGTAAGTACTGGGTTACATGTGTAATTAAAGTGCCCCTTACTCTGATTTGTAAACATATATTGTGCATCTTATTCATATTTAAGTTAATGACCAATGATATGGACTTTACTTGTATATGTTTAAAATCAAAACACGATATATTATTTTAATTATTATTATTATTGTTGTTATCATCATCATCATCATCATCATCATCATCATCATTATTATTATTGTTGTTGTTGTCGTCGTTTTTGTTGTTGTTCTTCTCCTTCTTCTTCTTCTTCTTGTCAGAATTGTACAACCGACGGATATTTCTCGTGTTTATTGAAATGGTTTTGCTGCTTTCCTTTGGGCATATGGCCGGGGTCATATCGACTCCGGGGTGGCTCTTTTGCCATCGAGAAACTGCGCAGGGCTTCAGTATGAACGGGGGCACATCGGCGCGGTCAGAGACACGGGGACGGATTAAACTAAACCGTATGTTTGACAAAGACACGTGATTCCAGGGCATGCATATGTCAACATGGGACCCAAAAAGACTGATTTAGTGCCACAGTTTGCAATCTAAAGCATTAATACCACAAGTCATACAACGTACTATAATGCACCTTCAAATGCGACGGCTTAACCTTTAAATCCTATTGTGACACACGTCATTGTGTCACAAATACCACCAACCAATACCTTAGTGTTTTCAGAAAATATGAACGTCACGGCCCTTTCGAATCTTTGACATCATTTTTCATGGATGACTAAATGCGAGTCAACATTTGAATCGGTTCTACGGCGGTCGCTTTATAGACGTGAACAGATAGGCATAGCATTTACATAAATTGGGCTGCTTGTACCATGAGGTTCTGCCTCGTCAGCATTTTTTACCTTTCACCAACCACAACTGCAGAGACAGATAAAGTGGGCGGGAGTGGGTGGAGCCTTTTAGGAAATACTGACAGTTGGTTGAAGGGGATGGGTTATAACATGATATTGACAGTCTCTGCCACTGTCCTGCTTATCAATCATTGATTTGTCTTGTCCAGACTCGATTATTTAAAGATCAGCGCCATATAGCTGGAATTAAACAACAAACAATCAAATAAAACGCTCGCTCACACAACAATGACGGAGACACATATTCTGCCTGAAATCTTCCCACTTTATCTTTGTTTCTGAAATATATATCATTCATAAGCATTTCGATTCGCAGATCATAAGAGCATCAATAAAACCATGAAAGGCCTCGAATAATGAATATATAACTCCTATGTTCGAATCTCATATTCGGTGGTTCGATAATGATCTTTGCTTTGCCTACACCGTATTAAGAGTTCCACGGTTGGCCTCAGTTTCGATACACAACACGATGCTAAATTTGCGCCATGTTTGCGTAAAGTCTCAATATTCCATGCGGTTGTTAACCAATGATTGTTCACCAGTTTATGTTAACTCGCCTGATCGGTTCCTTTAGACTCCTTCCAACAGTAGTATGCAAACAGACATTTCTTTGTGAAGTGCGGCTGACAACATAGTGACGCCGGCTATTATGAGTGACACAAATTCGTAGTCCAGTGTTCAGGATGAACTTCCTGCAGCGCTCACTCGAGTCAGAAAGGTCACTGGTCGGAATTCCAAATTACACGCGCACATATCCAAACCTTCACATACGACAGCTTGGTCCACAGACATACAGCACTAATGTCCATAACTGAAGCTAATATAGCTCATTATTAATAGAATACCAAATTCCAATCAATTACCCCTGTTATAATATCGTTTACAAATATTGCCAGAGCACAACATCGTGGGATTTTCAACGTTCATCGTACAAAACTGCCACTCAAATTTTAAAGCATGTCTTTCACAATTTTGGTTATGTAACATAGACATCGTACATAACACCAAAATTACACACAACAAACCTGAACAATTAGAATCAGATATTGGGAAATTTGTTTTTTTTTTTTTTTTTTGCCGCACTATATTCCAGCTATTTGACGGCGGTCTGACTAATCGAGTCTGAGCCAGACAGTCCAGTGATTGACATCATGAGCATCAATCTAAGCAATTCTGATACGATGACATGCTTAAAGCAAGTAATCGAGCTTGTCCAGCAGATCCCGTTTGTCGCCTCTTGTGGCAGTCATGGGTTGCTGAAGGCCTATTCAAGCCCGAACCTTGACAATTAACATGTGCTTAGTTTAATCAGGAAGGAGAAAATTCAAGTTGAGCTTATATTGTTGTTTAGTGCCGCTCTCAACCAAACAGACTGTTCATAAAAGCATGATCAGTGACCCATGCCGTCGGACAACGATGACACGTCATCAACCAAGTGGCTGATCCTGAATATCCGTTCCATTTGGGCAGTGCGGACCGGAATACCAGTGGGGCTCCAGGCAGGGGGCCGCCTTCAAAATCTTATAGATCGCCCGCCCGGAGAGCGGAAGTTCCGGGGTTCGATACCCGACCGCATCATACCAAAAGACGTTAAAAGATGGTACTTGTTATTATCCTGCCTGGCGCTCGGCATTAAGGGTCTCAAACAAGGACTGTATACTGTGTCTGAGTTGGGTATTCGTTATAAACTGCGGCATGGTATTTCAGTATGCTAGCACTATAAACTTAGCATTAGTCCGAACTAGTACAAGCAGCCACACACGTGCATACATATGTGCATGCACGTCGCTGTAATAATCATGGACCGGACGTTAAACCACATTTCATCCCGTCTCATCGCCAAGCAGGTAGCCTTGTTTGAATCCTTACGGTTATAATTCAGGGCAAATTTGGTGACATTACAGCTGCCTCTAAGTTATCGAGTTGATGCCAGTCAATCCAGTGATTGAAGTTATGAGTATCGACCCACATGCAATCAACAATGTTTAGACTTTCAATTGCCAAAGGGGGTCGGGTAGCCTAGTGGTTAAAGCGTTCGCTCGTCACGCCGAAGACCCGGGTTCGATTCCCGACATGGGTACAATGTGTGAAGCCCATTTCTGGTGTCCCCCGCCGTGATATTGCTGGAATATTGCTATAAGCGGCGTAAAATCATACTCACTCACACTCCACTGCCAGAGCGTGACCCTTGGGAAGTTGCAGCAGATGGGAGGTCTGAGTGATTGTGTTGTACAACACGTGTCATAACCTCAGCGACATATGTATGGGTATATTTCTCTTCACGCTTTATTGCCCATCGCGGTACAGCCGCATCGAAATGAGAGCATTACAATGCCACAATGACGAGATGGTTCAGTTAGTGAAAGGAGTAGTCTGTATTTTGGCCTTGTTTATGTGGATATCGTGTTACTGAGTTCAAGCAATGATTATAATTGTTTCTTCATAATTAGGGGCACTTAATTATGGAATACATTTTTAGATTATAGAATGACGAAGACTCATATATACACTGAACAGTATTTTTTTTATGTAAATCTAAAGAAATACCGCAATTCATAGGAAAGATTTCGATGTTCATCCCATGATTTATGCATCGAGAGTGGGAGATACACAAGAACTCCAAGGTCTGATAAGTTATGTAAAATGTGTAATAGCCAAGATATGGAGGATAAATATAACTTTTTACTTGTATGTCCATTGTACTCCGTTGTGATTAAAAATATATTCCTGTATATTACTTTAATTATCCAAATATTGTGAAATTCCGACAATCATTAAACAGTCTAGATAAATTAATAATACAAAACTTAGCCATGTATATATTCCACGTACTGTTGTAAAAAAACAAATTTTAAAACAATGCTACATCTCCACGGGGCACTGGGGAATACTTTGTAAACACTGCCACAAGAGCCTGGCTCACATAGTCATCATTAGCATGGAAGCCCACACGATGTAATGTTGTAATTCACTCACTCATACATCATAAACCTGGAAGCCAACACGATGTAATGTTGTAACTAACTCACTGAGTTATCAGGTAGTTTGGTTGACCTTAATGCTATTCAATACAGGTATAACTGACAAGCTGTCATCATATTGCTGACCTCGGCGTTAATCATCGTCCACTCACTCATTCACTTCGGGGTACTAGTGACCAGTATTGAAAAAATATAATCTTAGTTTCTTCGTAAAGCTCTAGTGGTATTGGATACTGAGTGAGTGACCAGTGTAGCATCAGCAACTTTGAAGGGTTCCACGGCCGTAATAAAACTAGCATCATGTTCCAAAATGTGATATTTCAGAAGCACAGAATACGTGCGAATGCAACGTATGTTCAAAACTAACAGTGAATGAGTGAGTTGGGTTTAACGCCGCTTTTTAACATTATTCCAGTCATATCTCGGCGAGTCAGCTTAATGTGGGAGGAAAGCCCAAAGTAATGCAGGTCTCAGACGTTTACCACTTCGGTGAAACCCAAGACCGCGAGTATGGTGCTGACAAACCTAGAAACATAATCGGGGCGAACCGGGATTCGAACCCATAATCATAGGTTTCTGGCATGCCCAAGGGACGCAACTCTGCACAACGAATCTCGGAGCCACAGACGACTGGGCCACCCGTACCCCCTCAACACTAACAGCAACTTGACAACAAACAAAATTATCTCAAATATGATTCAAAGTCTTCGCACAATTTCAAAGACAAAATGTAAAAGATTTTCCTGATTATGCAAAAAAAGGTCTTTCGTTTTTGTGTTATTACTGTTGGTCACAACAGATAATTACTGAGTAAATGTATGAGGACTTACAGAGATCAGTCATAATCATTATGAGTGAGTGAGTCGGTTTTATCGCCGCTTTGAACAGCATTTCTAGTCATATCACGGCGTGTCAGCTTAATGTGGGAGGAAATCCCGAAGTGATGCATGTCACAGACGTTTACGACTTCGGTGAAACCCACGAGCACGGGTATGGTGCTGACAAACCTAGAAACGACTAACCTGGCGAACGGCGAATCAGGGCAAACCTGGATTCGCTCGACCATAACATTGACTATAAAGCAGATATAATGTCAAGCCTTTATCCTCGGCAATAAAAGAGTAGCCTGTTAGTGTGTGTGTGTGTGCGTGCGTGTGTGCGTGCGTGTGTGTGTGTGTGCGTGTGTGTGCGTGTGTGTGTGAATGTGTATCGCGGGGTGAAAGGTGAGCGGCGTGAATCTAGCCTCTTTTTCTTTATTTACAAAGGGTAGTTTTTGTTCAAGAATATAACTGAAAAACATAATTTGCTTCATAAAAATTATTTTGGAAGCAGTGATCTGTTTCTTACATTGGTCGGTCCGAGCGGAGGTAAAATGACTCCAAACATGTATTTTTAAAATTATTTTTTTGTCTATTGTTACATATACAAGGATATAATTGAAACTACATAATCAGCAATCATAACCTTTAGGCGATATATCATAAGTAGGTTAATGTGCAATTGTCTAATTGTCACGGACATCTGTTTTGGTTGCGCCGACCTGCGACCGATGGCTTCGACTGATACAGCTGTTTGTACTCACGCGGCTATTGCTTCCCGAGTTTCAAACAAATTGCGCCCAAAGTTAACAAGTTCAAAGGAAATATCTTTTGGGTTAATTTTCCCTAGTGTGACAAAATTATATTCAACTGAACTATTATTTTCCCAACTCATCTACGTGACCAAAGTAAACAGCTGTAACCAAATCGTCTTGTCAATATTGTCGTCTGTTTCGTTAATGACACGTAGGCGGGGCTCGCGCGTGTGACGTCATCGGGAACTGAAGCAGACGACATTTAGCAAAAACATATCTGCGAAGTCTTTGAAGCCATGGGGTCTGTTTGTATCGGCAAAGTGAAATTTCCGTGTGTGCTTTTGGTTTTGCAAGTGGTGTTTATAGCGCTGTTTGCCATAACCGTGGATTACGATGGCTCGGCTCATGCAACACGTGGACGCAGCCCTGTGTCGAGGGCAAAACATGGAAACAGTTCTCAACCTGCCAGCGAAGCCGTGTCTGAAGGATCACCACATGAACAACCATTGCCGGACTTCTACCCAAGTGAGTCCACAGATATATGAATCAAATAAATAAATTTGTCATTTTTTCCAGATCTATCTAATTCATCACCCATTCAAATAGTATTATGTCATCAAATGAATTAATTGATATATCCATTGTATTTATAGGAAAGACAAAAACCATTCTCGCGTTTGTATCGATGGCCATTTGGGTGTACCCTGCTGAATAATCATCTAGCGTTTTAATAAAATAGATATATGTCGATCCAAGAGATTTATATTATATAAATCAAAATTTGTATTGTGGTTAAGGGAAAATCAGAACTGTAGCCACAGTTGTTGTGTGGCATGTTGATATCTCAACGCTTATCTGATTATTCTTACTTTTATTGAATTCTTTTGCAAGTAAATGAATATGAGTCAATTAATAGAAATTGGGCACATTACAAACTTACCTATAATCTTGACATGACTGTCCCGCACTCAAGATGTAATTTACCGTATATATGATTTAACAAACACGCTTTATCACGAAAGAGCCCGCTCGTGATAACAGTGTCTGGGAAGTGTCACACTTTCACTTAAATAGATTATTTAGACAATAACTTCAACTTTAAAAATGTTTTTAGCAAAATTGTTTACGTAAGCTTAGTGAAGGACACGGTTGCAAGTTTTATGACTCGTACGATACACTAAGCCAGGCTGAGATTTAATTATACAAATATCTTATAATCATACCATGTCCTTTGAGTGTTTGCCATCTGTTGCCCTTCGCACGCTCCATTATAGATATACCTGCAGTGTAGATCTTTATTCTCACAACATCTGCCTGCTCAACTACGCTCACTATTCCTAGTAACCTGCTCATTTTGGACCAGTGGTTTAATTAAAATAACTACGTGTTGATATTGAACGAAAACTACCAGATTTTTATAGGTTTCAGACTAACGTACCAGCAGACACGTCTAACCCGACATATATTTCAAATGTGGTTTCCCCTGGATTTCAAAGTAGTGTTATCAGCTGCTGTCATTTCTTTCCGCTCACATTAATCGTTATTGAGGAACACCTGCATACCACAACGACAGCTTACTGCTGAAGTATACGATAGATTGTTGAATATGGACTGTCCCTCTTGAAAAGCCATGATTTTTAGAGTCAATCCTGAGAAGCCTTGAAAATCATCAAAATAGCTTGATGAAACAAGGACTGGTCGGCTGGGAGTCAGTATACAGTATGTTAAACAAACTGCGGCGTTGTATTTCAGTGCGCTAGCACTATAAATCCAGCCTAGCACACAGACATAAATCATATATCACGGCGGAGGAACACCAGAAATGGTCTAATTCACGCATTGCACCCATGTGGGGATTCAGCCCTGTCCTTCCCCGCGATGGCCGGGAGCTTTCACCCTACCACACTCACCCCCACCCCTCACCCTACAAACTCTGAAAATGAAAACATGCACGCACGCACACGCACGTACGTACACACGCACACCGTCACCTCTTCTCCCATCTGTTACAGAGAACGGTTTGGCTTCTGAAAGTTCCTGAAATAAAACACTGCGTTATAACGGGGCTGGGGTAGATCGGGACGTGCAGCCAACGTTAACTAACCACGTTCACAACTCCCCATGAGAATAACCACAGCTCTTTAAACATCACTCACTTTTACAGGTAGCGCCATTTCACGAATGGCTTGACCAGCCACGTGTCCATATGTCAGCTATGATTGATAGACTTATAAATACAGCTCCATTCTCCCTGCCATATTTGACAGACGGAAGCCAAAATACGCAAACAGCATCATGGACCAAGCTAGACTGGCACATTTTGTCTCCATTTTGAGTATAATATAAGTAATGTCTCGTGTTTACATATACAAAACAATGCAATAAAAATAACGTGCATTCAGTGTCTGATACGATATGTTTGATATGTGAAACATGTAATATATATAAGTGACCAAGGAGACTTGTAATGCATTCGGAACACACTGATGACGATGAAAACATATACCTCGCTTGTTTATTTTGTGTTTGATTTTTTTTCAGCGAAATATATAAGTGCCTCGAGGCTAGAACCAAGGACATAAAGTAACTTAGATCACAGCACTGATAGCCAACGCTCTCAAATGCCCTAAATGATTAAGTGGGTTTGGGTTTTTTTCTCCCTCGGGCAGTGTCAGTTTAATCTCTGTTTACAACCCTTATAGAAACAGGTACATTGTATATATGTATTAATGTGTATTTGTCACGGAAGGCAACATGACATAGTTCTGCTTGTACAGAAATCGGACCGCACGAGCTATGGGTAAAATAAACTCTTAACGCGCCCTGATAAAGGGCATACCATTTAATATTAAGGGGTTGGAAATTTTGGTGGTAATATTTTTAAGTCACGGCCTTTTACCCGTGAAGATCCGGGGTAGAATAGGTCTTCAACAACCCATGCTTGCCATTAAAGGCGACTATGCCTGTCGTAAGAGGCGACTAATGGGATCGGGTGGTCAGGCTCCCTGACCTGGTTGATGCATGTCATCGTATCCCAATTGCGTGGATCGATGCTCATGATGTCAATCAATGGATTGTCTGGTCCAGACTCGATTATTTACAGACCGCCATCTTACAGCTGTTATATTGCTGAGTGCGGGGTAAAAAAATCAATCAATAAAACAAGCAAGCAAACAGGTCCAAGGTCGATTGGCCCGAAGAAACGCATTAGGCCAGGTGATGCTATGAAATATTATGTCAACTCGACTGGTCTCAAGGACTTCGAATACACTGACATTCCATGAAATACAGTGACAACTTTCAAACCCATTTCAAATTATGGCCCAAGCAGAATCAGTTTCTTCCAAATTATCCCACCACTTTTTGGGACTAAGAGTATCAGTTCGACAATCCCTAGGACTTTGAATGTATATAATATTTCACTGTGCATAAATATATATCGCTGTTTTTAATGTCGATCTCCTCGTTAGGTTCGTTTGGATATTGGTGGCGTAGCCTAGTTATCCTGGTGAAATATTCGCTCGTCACACTGAAGCTCCCGGTTCGATACCCCATTGTGTGAAACCCATTCAACTTGCTATGGACGTGGGGGGCACGGGTGGCCCAGTCGTCTAAGGCGCCGCGATTCGCTGTGCAGAGTTGCGTCCCTTGGGCACGCCAGAAACCAATGATTATGGGTTCGAATCCCGGTTCACCCCGATTATGTTTCTAGGTTTGTCAGCACCATACCCATGCTCGTGGGTTTCACCGAGGTGATAAACGTCTGAGACCTGCATCACTTCGGACTTTTCTCCCACATGAAGCTGATACGCCGTGATATAAATGGAACACTGTTAAAAGCGGCGTTAAACCCAACTCACTCACACTCACTCCTTTATAATCATCCTTGAAACGATCGATGTGATCTTTAAACGCACTCTCTTTACCTTAATGTTAATCACTACTTGTATCGTATTGCTGAGACGGGGCCATGCGTAATGTCACATTAGCCCTGACCGAGCATTGCATCACAATAATCGTGTCGGTGGACGATCGAGTATCTGCTCGAGTGGATTTCAAATCATCAACCCACATGTGAAAGCTGTTACCCCAAACTCAAACACTGTAGTCGCAATACTGCAAAAGATCACGCGGCACACCGTATTTTATTGAGATACAATATTTGAGTCTACTTACAGATCAATTAACATCTTGTCTCAGGCAGTCGCGCATTCTGCTTGATGACCTCACAATGAAAAAAACGCTGAGACATATCATGTACTTTGCCTCAGGTGTGAAGGTCGGTATTAACTCTACCCATAAAAGCCTCTCCATAGAACGCGATGACCCGGTTCAGAATAGGTCCGGTTCTCGCTCCACAAAGCTTTCGTATCCCCCGTTCTATAATATAGTATGTGAGTGAGAATGGTCTTACGCCGCTTTGAACAATATTCCAGCAATATCACAGCGGGGGACACCATAAATGGGCTTCACACATTGTACCCATGTCGGGAATCGAACCCAGTGACCTTTCTGACTCGAGTGAAGGCTGCAGGAAGTTCGTCCTGAACACTGGACTACGAATTTGTGTCACTCATAATAGCCGGCGTCACTATGTTGTCAGCCGCACTTCACAAAGAAATGTCTGTTTGCATACTACTGTTGGAAGGAGTCTAAAGGAACCGATCAGGCGAGTTAACATAAACTGGTTTACAATCATTGGTTAACAACCGCATGGAATACAATACAATGAACACAAGACTTATTTTTTCGCGTATAATACGCACTCGTGTGTTATATGCACCCTTAATTATGGGCAATTATATATATCTGTCGTACATAAACATTTCAGGCTGGCAGCATAAACCACGAAATGTATCTTTCAACTGTTTTTTTTCACCAAAATGATATTCTAATAAGAGTCCCCTATTTCTTATTTTGAGAGCGCCCTGGGCGCTTATTACGTCGAACACAGTATATATGATATACAATACTTTGCGCTGTATAAATGTATATATACCATCCGTGATATTCTGTCTAAAACTGCAATGAATGT
Organism: Haliotis cracherodii; assembly: GCF_022045235.1. Classification (NCBI taxonomy): domain Eukaryota; kingdom Metazoa; phylum Mollusca; class Gastropoda; order Lepetellida; family Haliotidae; genus Haliotis; species Haliotis cracherodii. The sequence goes on from NW_027266267.1 coordinate 26,810,414, forward strand.
CTTAAGAGAAAAATTAACAATTCATGAAACAGTAATGTAACTGAGTATGGTAATACAGTGTCCTTAATAGACGACCGTGAAGATTCCGGGGTAGAATAGCTCTTCAGCAACCCATGCTTGCCGTAAAAGGTGACTATGCTTGTCGTAAAAGGCGACTAACGGGATCGGGTGGTCAGGCTCGCTGACTTGTTTGATGCATGTCATCGATCCCAAATGCGTGGATTGATGCTCATGATATTAATCACTGGATTGTCTGGCCCAGACTCGATTATTTACAGACCGCCGTCATATAGCTGGAATATTGCTGAGTGCCGCGTTAAACATAAAAACAACCAACCAACCCAGACGTTAGCGAGAAAAAAATAAGAAAGGAGTCCAACTCAAGTCTAGAATGATTTGGCAAGTCTAAATTGCCTCAGCTCGAGGAAATTAAGGATTGTTCTCGCTCCATTTGGATTTTATTATTTTCATTTTGTAGATATATATTTACTTGATTTCTGGGACTAAATGTCAGTCTAGCCTGTAACTGGCGGTATTAACCTGAGCGCTCTCAAGCTGGCATGGTCTCCGTGAAAGCGCTAAAGGTCAAGGGAGGGTTGTGATGATCTGCTGATTCGCTTTGTCAGCTGTTCTAACCATGGAATTTGCGAAAATTGTGATTATATGGATGGATAGAGTTGTCAGGTGTTGTATACAGAACAGGTAACACGATAGGCGGACGACTGGTAGGGATTAACCGTGCAGAATGACAGGGATTATTCCGGCATTAGACGTCATTACCTTGAGGCATTACTGAGGATGTGGCCCCACAAGGGAATAGATACCCTGTGCCCTGTCCGTAGTAATTTGAAATATCTGTATACCAAGAAGGCAATACCGGCATTTGGGTTTCACCAAAGTGCTAAAAATAAATAATAAATTATCTACGACCGGCGAGACTTTGAAGTCTCCTCCTATCTTGAAATGACAAGTGAAAGCCTTTTAATGCTGAAATCTGCAGTTTGAACCCAACCAAATCACTCATGTAATACCGGCATTACATGAGTGATTTGGTTGGGTTCAAACTGCAGATCGGTCTGCCGGTCGTAGATAATTTATTATTTATTTTTAGCACTTTGGTGAAACCCATTGGACATGTATGTGATATCAATGCATAGCAAATTAACAGCTAACATTACGATACACGATATACTATATATCGATTCACGATACATGTATTCATATGTATCGATTGTCAAACTGTACTCTTTCCGAAGTTTTGCAATAACCGAGTTGATTGTACAAGCTAGCAATACTTAACAGCCCATCCCCCAAAGAGTTCCAAGTCTGTTTGCTTACTACTAGTGGATCGTCAAGATAAGGCTGAAATATTGCCGATGTGACGTAAAGCATTAACTCACTCACTCACTACTAGTGGAAGGCGTCTAAATGTACCAGTGATGCGAGTTAACATAAACTGGAGAACAATCGTTGGTTAACAACCGCATAGAATATGGAGACTTTACGCAAACATGGCGCAAATTAAATATCGCGTTGTGTATCGAAACTCAGGCGGATCATGGAACTCTTAGTTAGGTGTAGGCAAAGCAAAGATCATTATCGAACCACTGAATATGAGATTCGAACATAGGACTAATATATTCATCGTGAGCTAACACATTCTGCGAAATCTTTCATGTTTTTTGTAATGCTTTTTCTTCAGAGTTATGAATCTACTGGTCAGATAGATTTCAGAAACAAAGACAAAGTGGGAGTATTCCAGGCAGAATATGTGTCCCCATCATTGTTGTGTGAGTGAGTGTTTTATTTGTTTGTTTGTTGTTTAACGTCGCACTCAAAAATATTCAAGATATATGACGGCGGTCTGTGAATAATCGAAGATGGACCAGCCAATCCAGTGATTGATATTATGAGTATCGATCTGCGCAATTGAGATACGATGACATGCATCAACCAAGTCAGCAATGCCTGACCACCCGATCCCGTTAATCGCCTCTTACGACAAGCATAGTTGCGTAGCCACTGATTGTCGTCTACACCGACAGAAAGGAAGATAAGGTGGCTACATTGCTTTCAGAACCACCCCATTAATCAACACAGCCATATACTGAAACAGTTATGTTCGCTGTGTCAGTATATAAACAAAACGGCGAGACACAACCATGGGTGATTTACTACATATAGACAAACTGTATCGTCTATCATTTGTAATAGGCTACACACTTCGAGTCCAAAATGGAAAATAATTCGCCAAAAAAGTTTAGATACGACAACATATAAGTGTGCTGACTTATGTTGTAATGTCGCCAGTGAGGAAAGTTATTTGAGGTCACGGTGACCCGGACCCACTTGCCCCCAAACGACTTCAATTTAATGTACGTGACCAGTCATAAGATATTTATAGATATTCAGGAGAGGAGGTGTTGGGGGGGGGGGGGGGGGGGGGGGTCTGGGGCAAGCAGGTATTTACTTTAAAAAAATGTATTTTTGCCCCAGGAAATACTGTAAAGTAGACTTTTGCTTCAGGTCTAACTAAACATTTGTTCGGCGTCTCCTAACAGAGAATAAAGTGTATGTCGTGGAATGCGTCGACAGGTCATTGTGACCTGGCCCTGTAACGTTCAAGCTTGGGATAAAAGAAAGTCGTAAGACAAAACGTAAGACCTGAGACCCCAGATAATTCTATCAGTGTAGACCTGACCTAGTTTGGCATTAATATTTCGAGTTTCTGATAATGTTGATTTCAACGGACAAAACTCTTCATACAAGATTTGGTCATTGTCCTAGCCCTAAGACTTGAAGCGTGATAACAAATGTACCGCCAGACCTGAGGGATTCATTTGACACCGGAGAAAGCGGCGTTAAACCAGACGTACTCACTCACTCACTCACTCACTCACTCATGTGACCCAACATCCCTAAAATATGGAATAAAATGACAACTGGGAATTATTTTTCTTCCTGCATAATCTATTTCTAAAATACATAGAAGCAGGACAACGCGAAGTTACACTTTAGGCATAATTTTGTGTGAACTATTTACTTTCATTGGAGGATTCTTAAAGCATGGTCTTATTTCGTCACAGTTTGCGTGAAAACTGTTTTTCAGTTATCGTAGGTAACTAGGTAGACTAGCTTGGGTAACCATGTTTGTTGTCGATGAAAAAGTCTATACTATGTGGTGTTTCGTTGTGCAAACCAGATCTCCCAGATTAATGACGGCTGACAGAAAATGTGTATCTTCATAAATAAGCCATGCGCACGAACTATCGGCCGTGTGGGAATTTGAGGACTGCCGTAAACATCACTTAAAACGTGCGCTTGTGACATTTCCTAAATAAATTATAAAAAATGGGTGATCATGTCAGATGAATTCAAAACACGTATTTTCCCGATGACCCCGTCCTGATTAACCAATTTCTGGATTACCGAATCATTAATTGTACATACACTGAAACGTCGTTAATCTGGACCCTTTATCCGGAAACCTGGACTTCCGAACGTCTCCTGCTCGGAGCCCTGACAGACCGCCTCCATGATCATGTGGTAGAGCGTCCGCCCGGAGAGTGGAAGGTCCGGGGTTCGATCCCCGGCCGCGTCATAACAAAAAGACGTTTAAAGATGATACTTGTTGTTACCCTGCCTGGCGCTCGGCATTAAGGGACTAAAACTCTGCTCGGAGTCCGTCTACTGTGTGCGAGTGGAGTATTCATGTTAAACAGCGGCATGTTATATCAATGGGTTAGCACTATAAAATCGGCATTAGTCCCGACTAGTACAAGAAGCCACACACGTCGCCATATGTGCAATAATGTTGAACGCGACGTTTATCCCCATTTCACCTCATCTAGAACCCTGACATAAAGACCGACAGATAGATAGACAGACAGATATTTTGTTTGAATCTTACCTCGTTGCAATACACAACATTAAACATTATACCTAAAATACTGCACACATAAAATATAGTAACGATCTGTGATATAGATTGCTGGGCAATATAGGTGAGGTGAGGTGAAATGGGGTTTAAAGTCGCGTCCAAGATTATTGCACTTATATAGCGACGTGCATGCACGTGTTTGTGTATGTGTATGTGTGTGGCTGCTTATACAAGTCCGGACTGATGCCGGTTTATAGTGCCAGCTCACTGAGATACCATGCCGCAGTTTTAACATGAGTACCCCACTCAGACACAGTATACTGACTCCGAGCCGACCAGTCCTTGTTTTAGCCCCTTTATGCCGAGCGCCAGACAGGGTAAGAACATTTAACGTCTTTTGGTATAACGCAGTCGGGGTTCGAACCCCGGACGTTCCGATCTCCGGGCGGACGCTCTACCATTAGACCACGGAGGCGGTCTCTAGGCAAAATAAATTATACACCATGTTTAATAGTGGCTAACATTTTAACACACAAGACATTCGATGATAATTTATTGGATATGGGAATGCTAGTTGTGTTTTAAACTTTACGTTTGCAGTGTTCCGGAAGGCGGAAGGTCGGTGGTTCGATCCACGGCCATTCAGGGGGTGGGGGTGGGGGCGGGGGGTGGGGTGGACAATGTACTGTGTCTGAGTGGGGTATCCATGTTAACGTTGAACCCCACTTCACCACACCTCTTCTTTTGATCCTAGGGGAGATAACTGAGAACACTCTAGGTGACATGAATCTGGGAAAAGTAAGCAAAGTAGATAATAAATAAATCACATTCTTATCTGATCTACTTTTTTGTTTAAACCATGTGTAAACATACGGCTTCAGTGGGTCCGCGTGGCTATGGCTCGGTTGCTCAGTGACTCCAGTTTGTATTCAACCATCGATCCGTTATATTGAAATGATGTGAACCAGACAGTGTAAGAAAATGAACAGTTGTTCATGTTATGGTCCGGTAGCCAAGCGGCGAAAGTGTATGTTCGTCACACTTAACCCTCGGTTTGATTCTCCACATGGTGACTGAAGCTGCTGTATTGCTAACAGCCGCTTAAAATGCAAAAAGTCACCGAAAGATAATAATCAGTTTCGATTATCCCTGAAACAGATCCCACTGGGTTTAGATGGAATGATAGCGGCTAACGGCCGCTTAAAATGCAAAAAGTCACCGAAAGATAAAAACCAGTTTCGATTATCCCCTGAAACAGATTCCACTGGGTGTAAATGGAATGATAGCGGATATGACTAATTCACTGAAAACCAGTGATGAAGGGGCGGTCGAATAGCCCAGTGGTTAAAGCGTTCGCTCGTCACGCCGAAGACCAGGGTCGCGTGTCCCCCGCCGTGATATTGCTGGAATATTGCTAAAAGCAGCGTAAACCCAGACTCACTCACTCACTCAATAAGTGATGACACCAGGTGTTCGCGGGGAATCAAATGTCACGTGGTTCTCGACACATTCCACTACTTGACACATGAAACAAATTTATCATTAATGAGATTTATTTTTGTGCAATGTGTTCTGCGTCCGTGAAGGACTCTCGGTGTTATAACTCATCCCAATCTAACTGAAATCAGACCTTTTACTCTGATACCGTATACCTTTCTGAGCGAAGATCTGAGGACACCTCCAAAGAAGGTCGCATCAAGACGTCGAATCGAAGTGCATGACGTCGAGTGAGCGAAGCATTGAGAGAAGCATATCTGATCCTGTATCTCAAAAACGAATATGATCGGGTACTTAGGACTGCAAATAAATAAAGTCGCGTCATGATTGTATTGTAGATATGCCATACTCCCAGGAGAGCGACATGACATCTACACACAGAAGGGGAAATCGAATAAATACGTGTCCTCTGTGGCAGTTTTCATTTTTACAAATCGATATTTCCGAATCGAGGTGGTAAAAAAATGAAGCCGAATCGTTTGTATAAGCTAACATTTGATTTCGCAAGAACGTGTCCTTCATTTAGATTGGGTGGTTAAAGTTCCCTCGGGGTTCACCTGAAGCAACCTTCCATGGAGGTGTTCTCAGATGTTTTGTTTTGTTTGTTTGTTGTTTAACGCCGCACACAGCAATGTACCAGCTACATGACGACGGTCTGTAAATAATCGAGCCTGAACAAGACAATCTACTGATTGGCATCATGAACATTGATCTACGTAATTAGGATACAATGTCATGCATCAACGAAGTCAGCGAGCCTGACCACCCGATCCCGTTAGTCGCCTTTTGCGGCAAGCATGGGTTGCTGAGGACCCTTTCTAACCCGGATCTTCACGGGTCTCCTCAGATGTCTGAAGTTGATCGATCTTGACGAAGAGAGGTATCGTATCGAAATAAAAGATTGAACTCATCTTCACTTATCCAGTATATTTTATATCACCATGCAGATATAATACCCTGGATAATCGAGGATGTAGGAACTGCATCAATTCAAACGTAACAAGCAAGTCCTGTTTTCATGTACAGTGGCCATTTTAAAGTTATTATTTAACAGCATTTTCTGAATAACATGTGTACAGCAACAAACGCAGGCATACTCAGCACAGTCCTCTCAGTAAATAGATGGCACGGGTGGCCCAATCGTCTAGGTGTCGCAATTCGCTGAGCAGAATTGCGTCCCTTGAGCACGGTAGAAATCTAAATTTGACTCGACCTCTAGTAAAATCGGGATTGATTAGGCCCCAAACAGATTTTACTAGCCATCTTTGTCAAATATACTAGGCATTTCTTTCAGTTTATGACTGTTGATTCGAAATATGTTCCTTGGTGTGTCAGGACCATACAGCGCTTGTGGGTTTCACCAAAGTAGTAAATGTCTGACACCTGCATCACACGGGCTTTTCTCACCCATTAAGCTGACACGCTGTGATGTAATGGAATAATGTTCAAAGCAGTGTTAAACCCAATGCGAGTGCATCACAATTGTTATGAAGTTCTTAGTTCCCTGTACAGTGTGTATCACACCCCAGGTTACCTCGAGAACCACACATAACGTCATGGGTTACAGGGTAACTGATATACGTTCGTGTCGACATGTGCCTGAGTGCCTATCACCTCTGTACTTACATTGTACCATACAGGACTTTATATAATTATAGACTCGCCTTCTAATACTTTCAGAATAATGGCCCCGTCGTGATGCCCTTTTAGGTGGTATGTAGATATGATTATCGTCCTGCAACAGCGGCAATAACAGCCCACTGAGCAATCTCTGGATAAATTTGGAAGGTTTCTGTTCGTTAGTACTTACAAATTTGCCCCACAACACTTGAGCCTACCTTGTGTCAGAGGGCATAGTGCGCCAGTCGATTATATCATTGCCAGTGTAGTGGATAAGAGGGTGAGTTGGATGTAACGCATCTTGGAACGGTACTTCAGTTTTGTCACGGTGGCCTGCAGTGATGTAAGCCTTACATATTTGCCAATTTGGTGAAACCCAAGAGTGGAGTGCTGATAAACCTAGAAACATAAACACGGCGAATCGGGATTCGAAACCACGATCATAGGCTCCCGGTGCGCCAAAGGAACGCAATTCTGAACAGCGTATAGTAGCACCTAAGACGATTGGGCCACCAGCGCATCCGCTGCAGTGGATGGCGATTTAATAATGATGCCAACGTACTATTACTAACTGTCAGCTTTGCTCAACCCAAACAGTGACCTACCTACTAAGTCAACCTAGCTTTGCTCAACTCGAACAGTGACCTACCTACTAAGTCAACATAGCTTTGCTCAACTCAAACAGTGACCTACCTACTGTCAACCTAGCTTTGCTCAACTCAAACAGTGACCTACCTACTAAGTCAACCTTTAATGAGTGGCGGCAGTGCTAACGAAAAACAGTGGTAAATGAATTAGAGAATAACCTAATGGATGCCCCCCCCCCCCCCCCCCCCCCCCCCACACACACACACAGTGACACACTGACACACACACCGACACAAATTTTAGTCCGCCGTGATATAATTCGATCAAAATATCTTCCTTCAGCATGAACAACTCACACACACACACACCATCGACGCCGTGATATAACTGTCAAAGTGTTCAAAGCAGCGTTAAACGAAAACTCACTCAGCCACACACCCATCGCGTCCTGTTTCATACAGCTAAACTCACCAGCGCATTCCTTGCAGTCAGACTTCTATCAAAATTTCGTTTGTTTGTATACCGATACCTGATATTTACGTGTAAGCACAGTGGTAATTAACTTACAACCAACACACCAGCCAGCCACTCTATATGTCAGCCGTTTCTGCATGACTTCTCCTGCACAGACAAGATCCTGTTTCGTCAGTGTATCATATGGACTCACTCTGCAGTGCACACTACTGTCAAGCGTGACCCAATCTGTAGGTGTGCATAAGGTATATTTACACAGCACAGTCAATATCACCTGTCATTCAATGCGTCTGTAATTAAGACTAAACGACACATGGTCCACTGCTTGTCAACATCAACGTGTGTATCTACAGCTGTAGGTGTAAGCGCAGCATGAAAACAACATAAGATCAACTATTCTTTTCTGCGAAAGAGGTAAAGATAGAATTCAATGTTTTCAAAGCATTATGATGTTGAAATCACTGAGGAGCGAACGAAACTATACCTCTGAGTTGGGTTCATCACATGTTTGAATCCCAATTGAAAATAGCAATAGTATATTAGATAAAAGAAAAAAAACTCGAAGAATACTTCTTAATGATTTATCTAAAAAATATATCATTTTATTTGAAACTTTTACAATTTACAAAAATAAGTTCTCATTATACACAACTCCTGATGAATATTCTAGACATCTCCAAAAGAATAAATTCAGCTTTCAAACACAAATTTCAAACATGGGGATCAAGTTCATTTCTTAGTCTCGCCTTCATTGAACCGATATATTTTTACACAAAGTTGCCCAGCTACAGATTACCTTTTACAGGAATGAGTTATGGTTAAATAGACATAATCAAATTTAATTTAATTAAATTAAATTTAACAACAGTCTTTTAAAATGTTCAAGTACATGAACAAACTAACTCGGAATACAGTTTTTTATGACTGTGAAAAGAAAAAAAGGTGTCAGTGACAGTATTGTCCAAATTCATGAATCTCAATTGTTACAGGGTCTGTCGTCTCCAGTAACGACCGCGTTCCACAAATCGCTAAGGCGATTATCACCCCCATTCTTTAACATTGGCTTGCGATTGTCGTTGCGAGAAGATCGCTTTATGGAACGGTACCCTGGCCTTAATGCCGACTTAATGGATCGGAAACCTTGTTAGAAAAATGGAGGTCTTCGAAAACATTCATGCACACCACACAATCTGAGCCCAAACTGCCCTCTGGATCATTTAGGGTCACTTACCTTCGCCTAGCTCATTGCCCGCTAAAGGTGGAACTCTTTTATCGTCGATGACCTTTGCTGATCAAACAATGCAATTAGGGACCAGCCATTTATTTGATATAGTATTTGGAAATATGAAAAGAGAGATATCGGTTTCTGGACGCCAAGAGTCGAACATTAATTTTCACCTCAAACAGCGGATTTTTTTACAAATATATAATTATATTCAAAGTATATTTAAAGTATATTCCTGGAATTAACTTATATCAAATGTGTTGAATATCTGCCCTCAGTACATGTACCACGTGCATGGGTAGTATCAACGATAATCAACGATTTCAGGATTCTGGCAGAGTAATGGTGACATATAGGCACAGTAATTTGCGGCGCCTCTGACGACTTTCCACACGTACACAGTGTTACCCGTAACTCCTATACCTTATCACAGATTTACGAGAGTCGTAACGCTACGTCTATGGTAACTTGTATACTTGAACACAAACTTACGATATTCATCCGTAGCGCTACGTCTATTGTAACTCGTATACATACTTTAACACAGACAAACGATAGTCGTACGTAGCGCTAAGTCTATGATAACTCGTATTCTTTAGCACAGACTTACGCTTGTCGTACGTAGCGCTACGTATATAGTAACTCGTATAATTAACACAGACTTACGATAGTCGTACGTAGGGCTACGTCTATCGTAACTCCTATACTTAAACACAGACTTACGATAGTCGTACGTAGCGCTATGTTTGTAGTAACTCGTACACATTAACACAGACTTACGATAGTCGTACGTAGCGCTATGTTTGTAGTAACTCGTACACATTAACACAGACTTACGATAGTCGTACGTAGGGCTACGTCTGTGGTAAGTCCTATACTTTAACACAGACCTACGATAGTCGTACGTCTATGATGACTTATGAGGCTATGACGGCTCTGTTAACCAGGCCCCTGGGGCCGCGCGGCTGTTTACTGTTCTCATCGTGTGCTTCAGTGTCAGTGGTCACGGGGAAAGTCACAGGTTAAACCACTGACATCGACGCCGGTTCGGTTTACCCCATGCGTGTCACAAACTCATGTCCAAAATGAAACCCAACCTTACAGTAATGTAGACCCGGAGTACTTGAGGACATGGGTTGAAGGTCTGTGTGGTAAAATTATGTTGACAGTTGTGTCTTCATTGGTTGACATTTGACAAACAAACGATAGAGCATCAAGCAAAGCTACTTATGTTTGTCTGCAGGAATTATGGCCCCAGTCAAGTGTGCTAGTGATTTATTTTGGGCGCCGCCTTGAGCGTTTGTTCATTTATCATACGCGTCAGCCCAAAGAACAATGGGTGCAGAGTTTCATCCCTTGGCTGTGCCAACCGCTGCTCATCGGTAATAGCCTTGATTAGGTTCCTCGATTCTGGATTAGAGCATGTGCTTTCCTTCACCAGCTACTGTTTAAAGTGGTGTTAAACCCAGTTCACACATTCTGTATCTATACGTTGGAACGAACACACTGCCTGGACTTAAGACAATGTCTGTGTGTAATACGTATGGCAACGGTTCCCTGCCAGACTGATTTACAGCATAATATATGACCTTATAGACAAACAAGGTAGGAACGACTCAATGCAAACCCGTAAGTTAGCCGAAAGTAGTTCTTGTTGATACCGCAAGGCTATATTGTTCTACAGACTGGGCATCAATCGCGCCACTTACCACCAGATCCAGCCTATGGGAACAATACGCGCCATGCAGCCTCTTCTTTCATTACCCATTATTCCGTGACGCTACAAGATTGACAAGGTTGAGCCCTGTTCCATTCAACGACAGGTCCACGACGTGGACCGTCAGACGGAGGCGATGGGGCACCTGAAACTCACACTCTCAAGTTGATCTCTTCTCCTTCACACGATTTATCCTTTACGACATGACCTGTCACATAATGTAAAGAGATTTATGGCAATTATTTCACCAGATCGGCTCTGGGATATAGATAAACTATCATTTGATCTGTGACCTACATTCTTGGCTTGGATGACCTTGACCTTGATCTTATGTATGATCTTGTCCGACAATACTGCATTATGTGCTGCAAAACCAGCGTACCAAACTATAAATATGCCTACGTGTCGTGATGTTATCCCAGTTAATGTCATTCGATTTGTACCTAATGTCACTATATTATACTAGAGAATAGGGCTCAAAAGCAGCAATTTAAGGCATAACCGGAGAATATGTCTCAGTTTGTTAGATAACGACAAGCTTCATCAGCGTATATGACTCAAAATGTTCTGTGCGGAAGCGAGACTATACCATGACTCAACATGATGCATAATATCCCGATACTATATTTGTTATCCAGTTAATGGCATTATATTTGTACCTAATGGCACGAAGCGTTATCTGAAAACATGCCTCAAAATGTGCCGTCATTGGGCAATACTATACCAGGGGCCACCTGCACAACTTAGCGCTAAGATGATCGTAATTCCCATACTTTTACATAGGCTTACAATAGTCGTAGCGCTAAGATCGCTTTGTGCAAGTGGGCCCAGGAAATATAACCCATTATGTTTCGTAATGGTAATATAAATATATATTGCAGTGACATGATGCTATACCACCAAATGTACTTCAATATGTGCAACATCGATAGGATGTTATACCAGATTATATACAGTCGAACCTCGTTGTGTCGAACTTGGATGTGTCGAATTCCCAGTTGTCTCAAACTCATTTGGGAGTCCCAAGCATCCAAATTTATCATAAGATTCCCCTGAACTTTGTTCCAGGTCCCCACGAGTTCGACACAACGGTGTTCGACTGTTCGACTGTACGTACAGCAGGGACGTGATGCCTAAAGATGCTATTCAGAATATAATTCAAGAAGTACCGCGGTGACGCGGTGTTATACCACAAAATATACTTCAGTATGTACCACAGTGATATGAAGTATACCAGAGAATATACTTATGGATGTAGCGCAGTGATATGAGGTAAACCAGAGTACATTCTTCAGTATATGCCGCAATGACAGTATGCTATACCACAGAATATACTTCAGTATATACCGCAATGATATGAGGTATACCACAGAATATACGTCAGTACATACCTCGTTGAAATGATGTTATACCACAGAATAAACTGCAATATACATATTGCAGTGATATGAGGTATACCAGAGAATAAACGTCAGGACATAACGCAGTGACATGATGTTATACCACAGAATATACTGCACAATGTACTGCAGTGATGCGATGTATACCAGAGAATATTCTTCAGTATTTACCGCAATGACAGGATGCTATACCACAGGCTATACTGCACTATGTACTGCAGTGATGCGATGTATACCAGAGAATATTCTTCAGTATTTACCGCAATGACAGGATGCTATACCACAGAATATACTTTAGTATGTACCGCAGTGATGGGTTGTGTTTGCATCCGCTAGTTATTACGTAATGATTATACGCATTGACTGAACTCAGTAACACCATAGCCATGTCAAACAAGGCCAACATACACTATCGTTTTGAATAATTAAAACACATCGACATAATAGCAGTGCTCTTTATCCTGATGGGCAATAAAACGTGAAGCGAAATATATCCTCACACATGTCGCTGAGGTTAAACACATGTTGTTTGTGCAACACAATGACACAGACACCACGACTCCTGTAGATTCCGGAGGCCACACTCGGGTATTTGAAACTTAATCGAAACTAGGATACAGGTGTTCGGTACATGCATCAATTTAAACTGTTTACAATTGAAGTATAATAGACCCTAAACGTTTCTGTTCACTGGTGCTGAAGTAAGGGCGTTCGTAGCAAATCCTGGAAAGAATAGGAACCTGAGCCGATCGGACTTGCCCGATTGCGTGTCGTCGTACCCCACAAGGTGGATCGTTGCTCACAATATCGATCACTGGATTCTTACCAACTCGGTCTGTTGTCATTAAACTTTTGGTATAGAGAGGTACGCGTTGTGTACAAGGATATCTATCGTCGAAGGGACCAACCATTATGATATTTTGGAGGGGGAGGGTTGGGGGTAGACGCTGAGAGTCGTTTGTGAAAAACATAATTCGTTCCGAGAGAATGCTGTTTTACTTAATTTGTTTTTTTTCAAAAACAATAATTATTTTCTACATATGCTGAAATATTATAGCCATCACATACTTTACAAGGGGCCGGAAACTCGAAAAAAATAATTTCGACTCAAGAAAACATATCTGAAATTAAATTTGAGGACGTTGTAAACTGATAAAACACGAATCGTTTTATTTTTGTGAATAATGGAAAAAGAAAATATTACTGAAAAACAATTAAAAATATTCCTACTTGGGACCTGGTACACTTCTGATAGTAGAAGTGGCATCTAAAGTGGATCGTGTGATCAGGCTCGGTGGCTTTGTTGATTTCACTACATCGGACGACACGCGACTTTGCTAATAATATCAACCACTGGTTTGTCGGGTCTAGACTCGATATTCACAGGCCGCCGTCATAGAGCTGGAGTGTTGTATTGTAAAGGTACCAACACACAAAAGCGGCGCAAAAACAAGCACTCTATCAGCAGAAGCTCCCAAAGCATAAAACCTTGGATATCGTAAACATCTAAATATAAATAGTCTTCAGTGACAGTTCTCGTTAAATACGAAACGGATATTCAAAACACCAGCCACATACTACAAAGGATATTTGTCGGTCAAGGCAAATGGTCTTTCAGTACAAACAACACTTAGAGGTTTTGTTTGACATTCTTACATATATTAGCCGTAAAAGCCTTCTTATTTCACATGGACTTGTCAGGCGATACCAGACAGCTTGCTTTCTGACGTGACAGCTTGCCTCGGGCCTTGCGGGTCACGCACATCAAGTACTTGTTTTAGAAGTCATATTGTGGTTCAAATAAGAAAAAATAAAATAAAGTTTCTCATCCATCATTTTAAAAATATTTTATTGGAGGAGGAGGGGGTGCATAAAAATCAGCCGTCCCTAAACTTGCTTATATGTAATCCGACCTTCTATCTATATTATGCAATACCCTTCATGGCCTATTATCCAATCAATGTCATTACAACCCTTGAAGATCGGGTTAGAATAGGTACTAAGCAGCCCATCCTTGCCATTTGCGGCTATGCTTGTCGTAAGAGGCGATTAACGGCATCGGATGGTCAGGCTCGCTGACTTGGCTGATGCATGTCATCGTGTCTCAATTGCATGGGTCGATGCTTATGATGTCAATCACTGGGTTGTCTGGTCGGGACTCGATTATTTACAGACCGCCGTCATATAGCTGGAATATTGCTGAGTGCGACATTAAACAACAAACCGACGGACAATTTCATTACAATCAATACGACACATCGTTGTGTGAAGATGTAAAGATACCTACACAGCAAGCCCTGATCAAACTGTCACCTCCAAATCAAAATATAGGATGCGCGAAAACGGAAATGAAATGGAAACTGGTCATTGTGAAAAGTGATGTGAAACAAGGCGTGTTGTCATTTGGCCTCATGCAGGAAACCCTGGTGACAGCCGCGGCAGTGTCAGAGCGTACATCTGACGTTGGTGTTGACATTGAAACGGGCCAATCAAGTTGTAAACTGGATACATGTATGACATACATTGTCCGTGTAACGTGAGTGTGACGAGGGTAAGCGACACCGTCGTTAGATAGTATGTTTCATTTGTTACGCGAGATCTCAGCGTGAGTGGCGAGTCCGGTTTCAGCCAATGAGTGAGTGAGTGTTTGAATGAGATAGGTGATGTGAGATGAAATGGGGTTTAACGTCGGTTCAAAGATTATTGAACTAATAAAGATGCATGCACGCGCGCGCGCGTGTGTGTGTGTGTGTGTGTTTATGTGTGTTTGTGCGTGTGCGTGTGTGTGTGTGTTTGTGGCTGCTTGTACTCGTCCGGGCTTATGCCGATGTTATAGTGTTTGGCAGCTGAGATACCATGCCGCAGTTTAACATAAATACCCCACTCAGACACAGTATACTGACTCCGAGCAGACCAGTCCTTGCTTTATCCCCTTAATTCCGAGCGCCAGGCAGTGTAACAACAAGTACCATATTTTAACGTCTTATTGTTATGACGCGGCAGGGGATCGAACTCCGGATCTTCCGCTATCCGGGCGAACGCTCTACCACTAGACCATGGAGACGGTCTGAATGAGTCTGTGATTGATTGATTGAGTTAGTAAGCATCTGATTGAGTGGGTGAATTGGGAGATCAAGATACCATGTTTTCAATGTTGTATTCAGTAGCATGCAAATTGGGAAAAAATGTAAGTTTGACAAACTTGAGATTTGTAAGTACTAAGTTTCAGTTATGAGATATTCTAACGTATCTTACACATGATGATGGGCGTCTGACTGGCTGACCGCCACCGTGGTCTAGGGGTAGAGCGTCCGCCCAGGGAGCGGAAGGTCCGGGGTTCGATCCCCGGCCGCATCATGCCAAAAGACGTTGAAAGATGGTACTTGTTGTTACCCTGCCTAACGCTCGGCATTAAGGGTCTAAAACAAGGACTGGTCAGTATGCTGTGTCTGAGTGGGGTGTTCATGGGTATCTCAGTGAGCTAGCACTATAAACTCGGATTCTGTCCGGACACGTACAAACAGACACACACGTGTACACACGTCGCAAAATAAGTGCAATAATTGAACGCGACGTTTTCACCTAACCTTGAGTATCCCGTCCTCCGTTGACATGTACACGCTTTCTGTCCCCAGTGTTCCAGGATGTGCACGTCATGATCTTCATCGGTTTCGGCTTCCTAATGACGTTCCTGAAACGATACGGCTACGGCGCCGTGGGCATCAACTTCCTCCTCGCCGCCATCGTCATCCAGTGGGCGACTCTCTGTGGGGGGTACTTCCACAGCCACGGCGGCAAGATCGAGGTCTCCATCGAGTCGTGAGTGTAATCTGTTGTGTTGTTGTTTCACGCCATGAGTGAGTGAGTGATGATTAACGGCTTAAACCCACTCTGAACAGTGAGTGAGTGAGTGAGAGAGTGAGAAGGATTAGATGACATGCAGTCATAGAGCACAGTCATAAACCCCCGATCCACTTCGAACGCCAGGAAGCAGAGTGAAGGGGGCGATTTAACCTGGATCCCAAGGGGTAGTTATCATTCATATACAGACCACCTTGCGTTTGTTGGTTTGTTGTTTAACGCCGCACCCGTTTCATTGTCAACACCAAAGTCAGATGTACGCTCTGACACTGCCCCGGATGTCACCAGAGTTTCCTGCATGAGGCCAAATGACAACACGCCTTGTTTCACATCACTTTTCACAATGACCAGTTTCCATTTCTTTTCGGTTTTCGCGCATCCCATATTTTGACAGTTTGATCAGGGCTTGCTGTGTAGGTGTCTTTACATCTTCACACAACGATGTGTTGTGTCGATTGTAATGAAATTGTCTGTCGGTTTGTTGTTTTACGCCGCACTCAGCAATACTCCAGCTATATGACGGCGGTATGTAAATAATCGAGTCTGGACCAGACAATCCAGTGATGGATATCATGAGCATCGATCAACGCATTTGGGATCAATGACAGGCTTCAACCAAGTCAGAGAGCCTGACCACCCGATCCCGTTAGTCGCCTCTTACGACAAGCATAGTCGCCATGGGTTGCAGAAGACCTATTCTACCCCGAATCTTCACGGGTAATTTGTGGGCTATCACTCTGAAACAGTTCTCAATGCATCTGTTTTGCTGCAAATTGAAACTGAATCAAGCTGACAGAAAATGTAAACATTCTTGTCTCGTTTGAGCAGGGCTAGCTACAAACTACAGGACTAGATAAAAAGAATTTCCACTTGTCCTCTGGACTAAAACACAGGTGCGGTGGGGTAGCCAAGTGGTTAAAGCCTTCGCTCGACACACCGATTCCCCACATGGGTACAATGTGTGAATCCAATTTCTGGTGGCCCCGCCGTTATATAGCTGGACTATTGCTAAAAGCGGTGTAAAACCACATTACTCACTTGAAAAAGTGAATTCCCAAATTTCTCAGGTTGCGCAGGACTAGCATTTATAATTCTGACAGTCCCTCAATGAAGTAGCATATATTTTACGAACGCTTCTTTTGATGTCCTTGCCTCGCGCGCTGGTGGTATGGACCGCGCAATGCACCGATTAACAACAGCTTTTGGGACCGATGACATGCATCAACCAAGTCAGCGAGCCTGACCACCCGATCCCGTTAGTCGCCTCTTACGACAAGCTTTGGTTGCTGAAGACCTATTCTAACCCGGAATATTCAGGGGACTAGTAAAAAAATGTTATAATCACGCATTTACAAGCTAAGAATGCATGAGTGAGGGAGTAAGTGAGTAAGTATTTCTTAACGCCATAAGAATATGTAAGGATCAGTTACCTGATATCAAATGTCAATGAATAAATGTTAGTAAGTGAGTGAGTAAGTGAGTGAGTGGGTGGGTGTTAGGATGTGTGGGTGAGTGTTTGTGTGTGTGTTTTTGTTTGTTGTTGTTGTTTTTTTTGTTTTTTTTTGTTTTTGTTTTTTTGTTTGTTTGTTGTTGTTGTTGTTTTTTGTTTTTTTGGGGGGGGTCGATGGGTGAGTGAGTGAGTGGGGGGAGCAGAGAGCATATAATCCATTGCTAAATCTATCAACGCTAATTAACTGTTGGCTTCCCTTCGTTTAGTACTCGCCTGTTGTTCTTACATGTACATGTATATGTTGTCTGCTTCATAGCACTTATTCACCTACTGAGGTAGTAAGTATATACTCCGAAATTCTCTTCCTCATTACAACTGTTGGTGAGTACAACGTACAACTTTCTGGATAACAACTTCTTTTTATTGCATATGGAGACGTTTCGATGTAGATTCTTACACCGTTATCAAGCTAGAGTACGTCTTCTTCAGCTTCTTCTTCTTACCTCATGGTGACACTATTTCAGCATGTTGACTGCCGACTTCGCAGCCGCCGCCGTCCTCATCTCCTTCGGTGCCGTGTTGGGGAAGACGAGTCCGCTGCAGCTGGTGCTGATAGCCATCATAGAGATCGTCTTCTTCTCGGCCAACGAATGGATTGGCATCACGATGTTTCGGGTGAGTCGGACCAGATGGGTTTTCTTTTAATCTTAAATTCGCGGACCCTAACAAAGGAAAAATTAACATGTAATGGAACGTGTACTGTTTAGTTATACCGACGACAACGTATTTAGCTGACCGCCTCAGTGGTTAGGGAGTAGAGGGTCCGTCTGGAGAGCGGAAGGTCAGCGGTTCAATCCAAGGCCGCGTCATACCAAAGACGTTAAAAATATGGTACTTCTTGGTACCCTGCCTGACTCTCTGCATTAAGGGGCTAAAACAGGGACTGGTCGGCTTGGAGTCAGAATACTGTGTGTGAGTGGGGTATTCAATTGAAACTGTAGCATGGTATCTTAGTGGGCATTAAACCGGACTAATAAAAGCAGCCACGCACGCACGCACGCACGCACACACGTGCATGCACTTAACTATACAAGTGCAATAATCTTGGACCCGAAGTTAACTCCTTTCCACCTCACCTCACCTACGTATCAAGCTCGCAAGCAATACGTCAACATGAAATATCAAGAACAGCTTCATGATCAATGCTGCACACAACGCAAAATATCTTCGCGGAACAAGAAATCTGACATGTCTTCTTTCAAAATTTATTTCACCGCCAACCGACCGCCAATGTATTTTGACTATTTTCACAACAACATATTCTCGGAGGGTCGGAGGGCTGAGTTCTTATCTGCCATGAATAATCCAGAGAACTTTTAAATACATACGATGGAGAACTAATTTCCACAGTTTGTTCATTAATGTGACGCGACTGTTTGCACTTTCCACCTTGTGCAATTCCAACTAATAGCTGATCGAACCTTGCAAAGCATACTGTATCATATACCACTATGGCCAAAGGTTTGAGGGGTAAGTCATTGACGTTATATCTGTTATTGTCAATGTTACCGCGTCTCGGAAATGTGATGTGATGCGATCTTTGAATAATGGGTCGATTGAATGCAGTCTGGTGCCGCAGAGAATATTTAAGCTGTATCCATTGTGGATATTCGAGGGTGTGTATGCCATGAAGACCTTGTACGAGTTCAGTAATCCGTCTGTGTTATAACGAACCCTCTTTAATTGGTCCAGGTGGTCGATGTGGGCGGGTCCATGTTTGTCCACGCCTTCGGAGCTTACTTCGGCCTGACCATTGCCAGAGTCTTGTACTCTGAAGACATCGAAAGGTCAACAAAAGAGGGACCGGTGTACCATTCCGACCTCTTCTCCATGATTGGTAGGTGATCTATAAGGATGGGTGTAGGTTTTCTATCTTACCGCTGATTGGTAGGCCTCTGTAGTGAAAGAAATCTCTCTCGTCGTGAGGAGGAACGGATGGCTCAGTCGTCTGAGGCGACGCTGTCCGATGTCTAGAGTTTCAGCGCTTAGCTGTGCAAGGATCATCGCGTTCTTGAGGTCACGGATGGATCAGCCGTCAAAGGCGCTGAAATTTGGTGGGCAGACTTGTGTCCCTTAGGTGTGGCAGGAACCTGTGATCGTTGTGATCATCGGAGATTCGCACTGATTATATATCTTGGTTTGTTAGCTCCATGCCATTGCTCGTGAAGAGTACGAACGTGCATGACAATGTTTAAAACATGCATCCACCCACATTACGCTGCCATGCTGTGATATAACTTTAATACAGTTCAAAGCGGCATTTAATCAAACTAACCCACTCTGACCGGTTGGCTTCAGTATCGGTAGGCGTCTCTGTTGTCCTGAGATGACACTGGTTGCTCACTCGCTTTGGGCGCCGCAATTCGCTGTCCAGAGTTGCGCCCCTTGATGTGCTAGAATCCCCTGGTCGTGAGTTAGAATTTTAGCATTACGCCGGATATGACTCTTGCCACGTTAGGGGGCGGTCGGGTAGCCGAGTGATTAAAGCGTTCGCTCGTCACGCCGAAGACCCGGGTTCGTTTCCCGACATGGGTACAATGAAGCCCATTTCTGGTGTCCCCTGTCGTGATATTGCAGGAATATTGCTAAAAGCGGCGTAAAACCATACTCACTCACTCACTCACTCACTCACTTGCCACGTTAGTGATATACGTCCGTGACGTAAGTCACCTTCGGCTTCCCTCCCACATATATCTGAGACACAATGTCGTGGTATAAATGGAATATAATAAACCAGCAAAAGAAAACTAGGAATATTAATCAGGGCGAATCTGGGATTCGACCCCAAGAACAAAGAGTGAGTGAGTATGTTTTTTCTCCGTTTTTAGCAATATTCCAGGGTTTGGCTTCACACATTGGGAATGGAACTCGGGCCTTTAGCGTGGCGAGCGAACGCTTTAACCACTAGGCTACTCCCGCCGCGCCCTCCCTCAAGATCATAGAAGGTGGTGTATAGGGATGTATTAATGCAGGGCTGTAATTCGCCTTGCAAACGGTCACAGAAGAAAATGACCTGGCATTCTCAGCACTTGGGGCCCATAGTCGTACATTTCGGATACCTTTCACACGTACTAGAAAAGACTGATTTCGTGGTCTAGATCCACCTAAGCGAATGTCCGGAGAGAGGAAAGTAGGTGGATCGATCCCCGACCGCGTCATACCAGTAGACCTTACAAATGGAACTTATTGTTTTCATGCCCTCGCTCGGCCTAAAGGGGCTAAAACAAGGACTGGTCGGCTTGGAGTCAGTATACCGTGTTTGAGAGGGGTATGACGTTAACTTGAGCATTGTATCTCAGTGGGCCAGCGCTAGAAAACGGGTTGTCTGTTTTCTTTAAACACGTTCAGTTGTAAGAATCAGAATAAAACTATTAACCTACTTTATACAAGTATAGTAAACCACAATGGTATGCACGTTCTTTGCTAAGACGTCTCCTCTGTTACTAGGTACCGTCTTCTTGTGGTTGTTCTGGCCGAGTTTCAACAGCGCTCTCGCCCCAGGAGACGACCAGCACCGCGCCGTCCTCAACACGTACTTCGCCCTCGCCTCCTGCTGTGTCGTCACATTCGCCATCTCCGTACTGGTGGACGAGAGGGGCAAGCTGGACATGGTACGAACCTGTCTGTCAAGGAACATATTGGCGACACTTTCATAAGTTTCAATTATGGACTCGACCACCCAGAGCAAACATATCAGACACTATATAACATGGACAAAATTTGAATAATCTACAAAAATCAAACGGACAGGTTTTACTCTTCATTTTAAATAATGTATGGTCGAATGAAACATGTGCTTTGGGTGGTCACTGAAACATGTGCTTGGGATTATCCCTGAAACATGTGCTTGGGATTGTCACTGAAATATGTGCTTTGGGTGGTCACCGAAACATGTGCTTGGGATGGTCACTGAAAAATGTGCTTGGGATTGTCACTGAAATATGTGCGTTGGGATTGTTACTGAAACATATGCTTGGGGTGGTCACTAAAACATGTGCTTGGGGTGGTCACTGAAAAATGTGCTTGCGATGGTCACTGAAACATGTGCTTGGGCCTTCCTACCGGTGCGCCATGTTGTCAATGAAACACGTGCTTGGGGTTGTCACTCAAACATGTGCTTGGGATTGTCACTGAAACATTGCGCCATCCTACCTGATCCGCTTTATTGTTCCTGAAGCACTCGTCTGGGGTTGTCACTGAAACATGTGCTTGGGATTGTCACTGAAACGTGTGCTTGGGCCTTCCTATCTGATGCGCTATATTGTTCCTGAAGCATGTACGTGGGCATACCCTATGCGCCCTGTTGTCACTGAATTATGCTTGACGTTGAGTGTGGATGAGTGTGTCCCTGAATTCCACGCAACGTACAGTTATTGGCCCAGAAAGGCTTCCATACCTCATTATGGTGTCATCTCCACCCCAGGTACACATACAGAACGCCACGCTGGCAGGGGGTGTGGCAGTGGGAACAAGTGCGGACATGATGATCGGACCATACGGAGCCCTCATCATCGGGTCCGTCGCCGGGATGCTGTCCACAGTCGGATACAAGTACATCACGGTAACACAAGAAAAGTGTTAAATAGAAACAATGATTATATTGCGCGTGATTCCGTGACATTTGGTTGACTAACCAAGCAATTCTTTTTTAACCTTTATGTTTCCATAAAACAAATATTGAAAATATATACCACGCCCATCAACGAACTATTGTCTCCTGATTGGCTGATAACAGAATGGGCGGGGCATGTGTTGCAATATTGCTTTGAACGATGACACTGATGTGGTATTGTTGTCCACAGTGTTTAAGTGTTGATGATTAAATAAGCCGTCTGTGAAGTTATATCTTTGCGTATTAATGTGTACGAATAGACTTGACTATGTTTCACAAAATCAACCTATTCACACATTGCAACCATCCGATCCTCATTTTTGTCGACTCTAGGTCGAGTTGCTATGGATATATTGCGATAATATTAAGGTATAGAGAATTGTAAGTGAACAACCACACACACAGTTTTTAACGTTTATCTCTAATCCAGTAAGGGGCGGTCGGGTAGCCCAGAGGTTAAAGCGTTCGCTCGTCACGCCAAAGACCCGGGTTCTATTCCCAACATGGGTACAATGTGAGAAGCCCATTCTGGTGTCCACCGCCGTGATATTGCTGGAATATTGCTTTAAGCGGCCTAAAACAATACTCACTCAAATGCAGTATATAGATAACAATAATTAACAGATAAAACCACTCAATACGGTAAACCATTCCGATAAACATGGCATCACGGTAAATATATGCACATGTAGTCACCCAGCAAGAATTTAATTTATTTTCAACTCCATTCATCGATTCAATGTCTGCTTGCTCCAAAAACTATTCCTTTTGTATTATCACGTTCTAAATTGCGAAGGGTTTTCCGAGGTATGGGTGATTACGTAGGCAAACATGGCTTCATATCCTTTTGCACTATACGTGTAGGATAAATGAGGGTTTCACTCAAACACTATTCATACGCATTTTGACTTAACACTGATGACTAAGAACGACATTCTGTGATAAAAGATCCTTTTACTCTCGTGCCTTTCCGTATGGTAAATGTCACACATTAGGAATAAAATAGGATATGTACGATCCGTTAAAAACCACAACAACATACACAGTTGATATGTAATACCATTTCTTGAGCTAAACACTTCACGAAGAGGGCTACCTTGCGATGAAACGTTCACTGTCATGGACATGTTGCACTCACAAAGGATTTCGACCCGTGAAGATCCGGGGTAGAATAGGTCTTCAGCAACCCATGCTTGCCGTTAGAGGCGACTATGCTTGTGTCGTAAGAGGCGACTAACGGGATCGGGTGGTCAGGCTCGCTGACGTGGTTGATGCATGTCATCAATCCCAATTGCGTGGATCGATGCTCATTATATTAATCACTGGATTGTCTGGTCCAGACTCGATTATTTACAGAGCGCCGTCTGACAAAACAAGGGGTTCCTGTCATATAAAACAGAAAATCTGAAACATCTGTTAACCGTATGAGCAGGTACCTCATGTGACGAACTACATGCTTTTAATCATACATAGTTAGAACATTTATGTAAATATGTTTAATTTGTGTGATGTGTTACTGAGAATGTTTTAATGTATGGATGATATGAAATCACTCACTCACTCGGGAATCCAGCTTCCGTTTACCTCTAGTCCTATTGCTGTTATTTCAGCCGTTCCTGTCGTCAAAGCTGAAACTTCATGACACGTGTGGAGTGAACAACCTGCACGGCATGCCCGCCATCATGGCCGGAATTGCCGGCGCCATCGCTGCCCTCGTCGCCGACTTCGATAAATATGGATACAGGTAGACTAACATTTAGTCCTACCCCAAAATTTCTCTGATCTAAAAACTATATATATACAAAATATAAAATCAAATCCAAATGGAGCCATGAACAATGCTTAGAGGTGAAACTTGGTTTCATTTTTATCTTAATCTGGGGTCTGGGAGGCACTAGGATACGGATAGGGTGCTACTTTATAAATGAGATAGCGCCACAAATGCAAATGCAAGTAATGTGAGAGGTTGAATCTGATTGGTTATAGGAGAGACATATAAGGGACATAACTCGGAATGCCACTGGTGGACCAGGAAAGTAACAGTCGGAATGATATTTCTAATAATGCATCCTCGAAAAGGTTAACACGGGGTATTCCGAACGACAGTTACGGCCTGTACGACTGATTCCGTCAAAACTATGGCCTATCTCGCGCTTCAATGGGATAAACATTTGAACGCAGTAGACGTTGCGAAGCACGTGGGAAGTACTGCCATACAATCACCACCATATATTAGACATTCCATAATGTTCTTTTGTTTATTTTTTAAATTATTAACGGAGAACTTTTACAACATATGTTCAAGCGTAGTCTGAATTGGAAGTCGTCAGTTTGAAACTGGTGCCGTAAAGCTCGAGAAAGATGCTTTCTGTTTGGCTAATGTTAACTCCTTGGTCATGTCATTGGTCGGTCAAAGTTCGCGAAAGTTCCTTCTGACGCGAACCGTAATGGGATGTCCTCAGAACTTTGTTTAGCTCTAGTATCAAACTAAGATTTGATTTGAATGGTACTCCAGGAGACCGAGTTCACACATTACAGAGCATTGTTTTCGACGATATATTTGTGTGTGTGCGTGACAATAAGACCGCCATTAGACTAGAGCGAACAGGGTCATTTGTGACGTGACAAGCGAGTGACGTCACATCGAACATTATGACGTCATGGTATCCGTACAGACTGGCTAGGTTACTTGTATAGTATTTTTGTATTACCCACGCGGTGAAGAGGCAGGTAGTGGGGTTTAGCCTCTGCAAGTCACACGTGTCTCCAAGGCTCACAGTTCGATTTGATTGGATAACCGTGACGTCGCACATGAAACGTCATGAGCTTTTCTCATTCAAACAAAAGTTACGAGATTCACTTTGTTAACCCACACAGGCACGTGAATCAATTCGATTTCGCTTCGTGTTTTTTAATTTATATCTCGAGATATGTCTGCCCTTATGTTTGGAATAAGGCGACATCACCTGTGCGAAATGACAATCCAGTGATTGGCATCATGAGCATCGATCTACGTAATTGGGATACGATGACATGCATCAACCAAGTCAGCGAACCTGACGGCCCGATCCTGTTAGTCGCCTCTTACGACAACCATAGTCGCCCCTTACGGCAAGCATGGGTTGCTGAAGACCTATTCTACCCCGGATCTTCTCGGGTCCACCACGGAAAGTCAAACGACAGCAACTGTAGTGTTCTCTACTCACAAAACAGATCGCCAGATTCTCTAATGAGTAATGATAACAGTGAAACGTTTCTTCATCACAACCTCTACTACATGTACCTCGATATATCGTTTACGATGGTGGAAGAGTATCGTCCCGGCGGAATCTTTATCGACATTGTTGTTTCATGGGGCATTCCTCTTGGGTCTTGGTATTTTCGACAGCCTCGATGCCTTCGAGTTAAAGATTTTCACTGTACATAAGCTGGTCGTCATATAATGTAATGTAATGATAGCTAGACAATTTTTTGTGTCAGGCAATTTCTTTTTTTTCAAAGTCTGAAACATAATTATGTTTTCAGGGACAATTTATTCTTTTGGTTAAAATCCAAGGCCCTCCACAGAATATCAAATAGTCGGTCCCTAAAACCAACACGATGAAAGGTATGAATACAAGCACATGATGAGAAGTGGCTGGAGTACAATGCGGGGATAGACGTTTTGTTTCTTCTCGTTAGCACTTGTCAAAGAAATTAACGTTTGATATCATGGGTATCATCAGGTGTTTCAGTTTTTGGTGGATTGGTGAGGTGATGGCGACACACGCTCTTCTCGATTGGGAATATCGGTCACATTGTAATTGTACATGGAGTGCATCTCCCACGTAACCAATGCCTCTAGAATTGGCAGACAAAACAAAAGGGTTCGTTAAATATACTGAACAAAAAACTAATGGATTATGAATTTTTTTTGGTTATTTTTATAAACTTGTAGGCTCAGTCTTCACCACAAAGACATATCCCTAAAAACGTCATGATCCCTAATTTTATTTGTTCTGTATATGTTAATAATATGAATGCGAGCATGTTAATATCTCGATAACCATATCCGTCTGTGTTTCAGTCTGTACGAACAGTTCCCCGCCCGAGTGCCACTCGCTAACACAACAGAGTACGCTGAGATCAAAAGGATGGTGCATGTCACCCCCGGGCTGGGCAGGTCGGCTGGGGAGCAGGCAGGGTATCAGGTGCTTGCCCTGGCTGTCACCATCGTCGTCGCCATTGTTGGTGGTCTGATTACAGGTGGGGAAATGAAGACTGTTTCAATATTTTTACTATGTTGTTTATTGAATTGCCCATTGTGTAATGAGGAGGGAAGTGTCAAACGTTACTGAATACGTTATTACGCTATTCGTGGATTCTTTTGTTTGTTGTTTATAGAAGGGAAAGTCTCATATATGCCGTGTGCCGGGACCGTGGCGCGTATCCCTTCCCTCGTGGCACATGAGCTTCATCCCTCTTTGACCCTCAACGCCAATCACTACGATAAATTATGGGATAATGGGTTTTTTCATCTTTAATTTTTCTTCATCTGTTTTCCAGGACTCATTGTTCGCTGCGTGCCGGGCCTGGGCCAGCTGAAGGCCCACCATCTGTTTGAGGACGAGGCCTTGTGGAATACCCCGGATGAGGAAGACCCCTCGCCCAGACAGGAAATGACGACATTCGGCAAGAAGAACATTATTAACGAGAGTGGTGCCCCCTTGATGGCCGGGGACAGGACGAATGGAACGAACGCATAATGCTCATATCTTTCGCAATTTTAGGGAGTGATAAAGGTTTAAGTCTTCGATTTATTGTTTAGCAACCGATTGACATGGTGCATTCTGTAAGGGGAGAATAATAAAAGGGAGTGGACACTCATATCTGGACATGCTGAACAAACGCTTCTCAGGACGTAGATGTTTTTTACACAGGATAGAATAAACATGCTGAAACTGTTGTTCCATGTCGGAATATACTCGCATCCCCAAGACGTAACTGTGAAAATGTTGATTATGCACAAAGAGATTACCAGAAGGATTAACACGGAAGCCATATAGCAGAGCACAATAGAAGTTTGGCACCAACATCAGCTCATCTTTAAGGGATGGGTTTTTTTATCTGAGGCGATGTTTACTATATTCTATCTCGTTTTATCTTCGACAATGGTTTTATTTTCAAAGGAATTGAAACACAATTCATATGATTATGAGAAAATGTTACCTATGCCTAAACGCTGTATTTGAAACCCTTAAAAATAGATTTTGTCAGCAACTTTCTGACTTGTTAACCTCGAAGTGCAAACGGGGGGGGGGGATTAAGACATGTCTGACATCGAATTTCCCTAACTTATCAAATTGTTATGAATCATTAAAGCTTTGATGGGTAACTTGGATGAGTGTTCGTATGTTTCAAGAAAACGGGTGCTCAAATAGTCTAAGGTAGTTCGCTGTGCTGTGTTGTCCTCTAGGCTGGGTACCCATGTGAGTTTTTGTTACCAGATGCACACCCTCATGATGTTTCTAGGTTTGTCAGCACCGTGCCTGTGCTTGTGGGTTTCACCAAAGTGGTAATCACTTCAGGGTTTCCTCCCACATCAAGCTGACACGCCATGATATAACTGAATTAATGTTGAAGGCGGCGACAAAAGTTGCCTACAGATCCAAAGGTTTGCAAGATATCAGTTCTGTGAGGCCAACATCAAATTGACACTCTGAAACTGATGAACTGTTCAAAGCGACTTAACCCAACCGACTCTCTTTTGAGATAGGACGCCTGTAGCAATGTACATTCATTAACTGGTTACATCTGTGACAGGGGGTGCCTGACATTCCCAAAGATTTGGTTCGATGTAAGCTTGACCTCAGTCCCGCTGAGTTTGGTCTTTACTTCCATTTCGTATCGTTTTCTCCTCACCTGCTGCCAAAATGCAGGTGCATTCCACCATCCTCATCCATCTCGCCACATTGCTCCATGTAAACACGTTATAACACTCATTCATCCATAAAATCACTTCAGCGTTCAAATTTTCATGTAGGGTTAGCATCCGGGCACTACCTGAAAAGCTATTATCTTTCATCTGGGCGCAATGTTTAATTTTTTATCAAAACTGACAAACACGATCCAACGTTTTATTTCGCGACATTGTCAAACAATCGCCGGTCATTTTCAGGGTACCCGAGGGACGTCATGTCCAATAGTTTAGTTCCCTTGTTATTTCGATCAGTACAATAAACTACGGTTATAACGAACTCAAAGGGACCACTAATTTTAGTTCGTTTTAACCGTAGTTCGTTATAAGCATGTATACAGCATATATGCAACAGATGGCCGGGACTAAAAAATAAGTTCGTTATATCGGTCAGTTCGTTATTAGCGTGTTCGTTATAACCGTAGTTTACTGTATATACAGTGGGACCCGTTAGTTCGAGATCCCACCTTCTTAACCCGGTGGTGTCAAGTTGTATTGATGCATTAACAGGAAATAAACCCCCCATGAACCAATAACTTCGCATGTATCAAACTTGTAATGACAGCATCCCTACATTATCGAGACATTAACCAAATGAGGTTTGGGAGAACCGTTATCGTTATCGTCTTTAAGCCAAACACTCTCATATGTTGATACAATATGCAGAGGTACGATGAAATATAATTATGGCTTCACCTTGAAACCTCAAAAATACTTAAACTCATCACAAACTGAGGTGCATTTAGCAAGCAAACTTCGAGTCGAGAGAACGGCTTCTACGGTACTCAATCCCCTTGGCACATGGTAGGAGAAGGTACTTGTTAGCTTATATAAAGCGGAATTATGGGGGATTACCTTAATTTACTGACACATTATGAACATTTTACACTTCTCATATCATTAGTAATGGTTTAATGACGGCTTTGTACAACGCATTCTTGTGAATCTTGAAGTGATTAAGGAACCAGTAGGACTCTCATCAACCCATTTGTTTATGGTGGGTGGATACAGGGCTCTTGTGTACAACTGTTGGGAAGCCTTCGCGGACGGTGGGGTAGCTCAGTGGTTGAAACGTTCGCTCGTCACACTAAAGGCCGCTTTTGATTGGCGATATTGCTGAAATACTGCTGAAAGCGAAATAGATACGTACTCGCTCACTTCCTTCGACTGGTTCCCTCACATGGTTACGCAGTGTGAAACCCATTTCTGGTGACCCCCTCCGTGATATTGCTGGAATGTCGCTAGCAGCGACGTGGAAACGTACTCACTTACTTACTCCCATCGAATTTATTTCCCCACGTGGGTATAATGTGTGAAGCCCATTTTTGATTTTGCTGGAATATTGCTAACAGCGGCGTAAAACCGCACTCACTCACTCACTCACTCACATGACACGTTAATTGTGAAGATTATCAATCCAGACGAATTTTGCATAATCGCACCCTCCGGATTAATAGAGAATGTTGAGGATGTTGTTAAACGCCGTAGCAAAATTCCACTTATATCAAGTCAACATGTTAATAATGGAAATTGGGTCCGACACACCAGTGACTTATAATATGATCAACGTTCCACGACTTTGTCTCCCCGTATAAATATACCCGCCCAACCCTCCGCTGTGTCCGGTTTAGCGGGGTTGAGCTGTATTGATCTCACCAGGGCTTTCACGTTGATGGTCCACATAACGAAACTATCCTCATGAAATTATCCTTGGAACATAGGCATCTTTATAGGAAATGTCCAGGAGTGATGATAGATAAGTACTTTCCCTGAACGCTGAGTGTCCTATGCTTACATATTGTCGACACTTACATGTGCGTTATTCCAGAAATAATAAGAAATATGTCTTAATTATTTTCTTATAGTGTGTGCTCCCATACAGTAAAAGCTAACATTGTATTTTATGACAGTATTTAACCAGGTTATGTCTGTTTTGTACTGCATTTACTTGTGTAAATAACACCGAGTCTTTTTTACGCTCAACTTGTTATGAAATAAAATTAATTTGACATTGATTGCACATCTTCATATTTTCTTTTTGTACGTCGACCGCCTCCGTGGTCTAGTGGTAGAGCGTCCGCACGGAGAGCAAAAGGTCCGGGATTTGATCCCCGGCCACCTCATACCAAAAGACGTTAAGAAATGGCACTTGTTGTTTGCCTGGTGCTCGGCATTAAGGGGTAAAACAAGGACTGGGCGGCTCGGCATTCGTCCAGTCTAGTATAATCTTGGATGCGACGTTAAATCCTATTGCACCTCACCTCACCTATAAAGGTAAATGTATTGTACGTCAGTTGTGGCTTTACGCTGTTATCAGCAGTAAAACAAGAACCTGAATCGCTCTCATGATATGGCAATACATTGTATGTCAATGGCGGAGTTTTTACAAAATTAATGCAGAAAAGTGATAATAACGATCAGTGATGGGTGCGCACCATTTATTTACAAAAACCTTTAGATATAACGAAAGTCCGATAAAAAAAAACCATGCTTCGACACACAAGTTTGTGATATTAGACAACGAAAGGTATGATGACGAGATTAATACAAGATTTAGCTACAGACGCAAAACCAGATATTTGAAAATAAATAAAACTATGAGTCTACATATTTGTTTAAAATAACACCTTGCAAAAATGTAATTTTATGGGACAATTTATTATTTTTGATAAAATCCGAGTTTCTAACCCCTACCCTACAATTATCAAATAAATGTTCCCCTATAATGATTTATAAATCATACTGAAACAAAATATATGTGTGATGCGTCATATATGCGGTAAAATGCTGAACGTCACTTTACACTTAATCAAATCCATCAAATGCTGACCATATTCTTGAGTTTCCCTGGAATACTGGAAAAGTACTTTTACCTAACGTGTTACAACAAAAAAGCGTGTTTACTGAATATGATGTCCTGAACGTTTTTTTCCTCCTTTCTGAATTGCAAAACCATTATTAGATATGAAGCGTGAAGATGGATAAAAATGTAACTAAGTTTTTTCAATAAATGTCAATATCCTATGGGTAATTGGGAATGAACCAGATGATATACATACTCAAAGGTATGAGTTTACTGATTCCACATAAATGTCTCCATTAACTGGCCGGGGCGGTCGGGCAGCAATTTGGTAAAAGCCTTCGCTCGTCAAGCCGAAGACCCGGGTGTGTGAAGCCCATTTGTGGCGTCCCCCGCCGTGATATTGCTAGAATATTGCTAAAAGCGGCGTAAAACCATACTCACTCACTATTAACTGAGATTGTGTTCGGATTATTGTAAAACACATTTCATTCTAGCTGCACGCACAGACCATACAATGTTTGTTATCGATCGCAATGTCCGCTATGTTCTGGAGACGAAATGCAGCCTGGGTCAAGCCATTGCAATAGTGGCATGAGCGGACTGAAACACGTTAATTCCTTGATACGTGCACATAATAATAGTTGAGATATCAGATATAAAACGATTTGAATACAATCTGTTGGGATTCTTCTATAGCTATAGATAGTGAATGATAGACACATTGTGTCGGCTACCGTAGGACTAACACAGCAAAGCAGAACATTCATTTTGATAGTACATTAAACAACGGTTATAACGAACTCAAAGGGACCGCTAATTTTAGTTCTTAATAACCGTTGTTCGTTATAAGCATATATGCAACGTATATACAGCAAATGGCCGGGACCAAAACGACCAGATGCAGTTTGTTATATCCGCCAGTTCGTTATAAGCGTGTTCGTTATAAACGTAGTTTACTGTATATCATCAGTATCAAGTTATTTTATTTACTAAGAGGAAGACGAAGCCACTTTCATTCCGCCGTTTTAGTTGTTTCCAGTAATATTAACACGCAATTCTATTTCTACATGTTCTGACATCAAGTACCAATCTTCCTTTTATGTTTTAATATACAAAGCGTTACTGTGATCATAAAGGCTTGTAAATTGGAAATACAGTTTCAGTTTAGTAGTTGCGTTCAATGGAACTTTATATTTAGTTTCTGAACCACTTCCGGACATTATAAGTAGTATAACAAATACAAGGAATATGTATCAAAACAAAAACGTTTTTGGAAATTCGCAATTGAACATCAAGAAGCCAGGAATAAGAAACAGTTCGCGACCTTTTTCAAATGAATGTATTTACAACTAGGACGTTCTAGTAGCATGTATTAAGTTGGCATTCATGTACATATCTTATGCCCAGTCTCATTTTGTTATACATGTTTTAGTGTTCTAATGGTGTATTTCCGTTCATACATCTAGATAGTCGTTCATGTCGTCATTGAGTTCATGCTTCAAGACAGTTGTTCATGTCGTCATTCAGTTCACACATATAGGGGGCGGTGGGGTAGCCAAATGGTTAAAGCGTTCGCTCGTCACGCCGAAGACCCTGGTTCGATTCCCCACATGGATATTATGTGTGGAGCCCATTTCTGATGTTCTCAGTCGTGATAAAGCTGGAATATTGCTGAAAGCGGCGTAAAAATATACTCACTCACTCACGTATACATATAGATAGTAACTGTTGTTCATTTAATTCAGGTCATACTTTAAGATAGTTGTTCATGTCGTCATTGAGTTCATACTTCAAGATAGTTGTTCATGTCGTTATTGAGTTCAAACATCAAGATAGTTGTTCATGTCAATGCGTTCATACGTCAAGATAGTTGTTCATGTCGTCATTGAGTTCATACTTCAGGATAGTTGTTCATGTCGTCATTGAGTTCATACATCTAGATAGTTGTTCATGTCGTCATTGAGTTCATACTTCAAGATAGTTGTTCATGTCGTCATTGAGTTCATACTTCAGGATAGTTGTTCATGTCGTCATTGAGTTCATACTTCAGGATAGTTGTTCATGTCGTCATTGAGTTCATACTTCAGGATAGTTGTTCATGTCGTCATTGAGTTCATACTTCAGGATAGTTGTTCATGTCGTCATTGAGTTCATACTTCAGGATAGTTGTTCATGTCGTCATTGAGTTCATACTTCAAGATAGTTGTTCATGTCGTCATTGAGTTCATACTTCAGGATAGTTGTTCATGTCGTCATTGAGTTCATACTTCAGGATAGTTGTTCATGTCGTCATTGAGTTCATACTTCAGGATAGTTGTTAATGTCGTCATTGAGTTCATACATCTAGATAGTTGTTCATGTCGTCAATGAGTTGATACTTCAAGATAGTTGTTCATGTCGTCATTGAGTTCATGCTTCAGAATAGTTGTTCATGTCGTCATTGAGTTCATACTTCAGGATAGTTGTTCATGTCGTCATTGAGTTCATACTTCAGGATAGTTGTTCATGTCGTTATTGAGTTCATACTTCAGGATAGTTGTTCATGTCGTCATTGAGTTCATACTTCAGGATAGTTGTTCATGTCGTCATTGAGTTCATACATCTAGATAGTTGTTCATGTCGTCATTGAGTTCATACTTCAGGATAGTTGTTCATGTCGTCATTGAGTTCATACATCAAGATAGTTGTTCATGTCGTCAATGAGTTCATACTTCAAGATAGTTGTTCATGTCGTCATTGAGTTCATACTTCAGGATAGTTGTTCATGTCGTCATTGAGTTCATACATCAACATAGTTGTTCATGTCAATGCGTTCATACGTCAGGATAGTTGTTCATGTCGTCATTGAGTTCATACATCTAGATAGTTGTTCATGTCGTCAATGAGTTCATACTTCAAGATAGTTGTTCATGTCGTCATTGAGTTCATACTTCAAGATAGTTGTTCATGTCGTCATTGAGTTCATACGTCTCGATAGTTGTTCATGTCGTTATTGAGTTCAAACATCAAGATAGTTGTTCATGTCAATGCGTTCATACGTCAAGATAGTTGTTCATGTCGTCATTGAGTTCATACTTCAGGATAGTTGTTCATGTCGTCATTGAGTTCATACATCTAGATAGTTGTTCATGTCGTCATTGAGTTCATACGTCAAGATAGTTGTTCATGTCGTCATTGAGTTCATACTTCAGGATAGTTGTTCATGTCGTCATTGAGTTCATACTTCAGGATAGTTGTTCATGTCGTCATTGAGTTCATACTTCAGGATAGTTGTTCACGTCGTCATTGAGTTCATACTTCGGGATAGTTGTTCATGTCGTCATTGAGTTCATACATCAACATAGTTGTTCATGTCAATGCGTTCATACGTCAGGATAGTTGTTCATGTCGTCATTGAGTTCATACATCTAGATAGTTGTTCATGTCGTCAATGAGTTCATACTTCAAGATAGTTGTTCATGTCGTCATTGAGTTCATACTTCAGGATAGTTGTTCATGTCGTTATTGAATTCATACATCAACATAGTTGTTCATGTCAATGCGTTCATACGTCAAGATAGTTGTTCATGTCGTCATTGAGTTCATACTTCAGGGTAGTTGTTCATGTCGTCATTGAGTTCATACTTCAGGATAGTTGTTCATGTTGTCATTGAGTTCATGCTTCAGGATAGTTGTTCATGTCGTCATTGAGCTCATACTTCAGGATAGTTGTATGTATTCTACATCAAGTTTAAAAACGTATGTGCTCCACACAGATGTTGATAATCCTCGAATGTATAGCTGCTGATGCTGGTGTGGTGACGGTACCATTACACTGCCAGTTGTTCGTACATGTTCCGAGTGATTCCATCCATCTCCAAGGCAGCATAGTCGTCTCCTCTGTCCTCAACACCTGGAAGTATGAACCAAACTCTGAGGGACTAACTGAAACAGGTCGATGATTAGAGCAGACAAACGCGAATCATCCAGTTTACACTTACTTTGATCTTGGCCAGATGTTTGAGCATGAGGAAGACTAGGAACATGGACACTGAAAGAAAAAAACTATGTATTTATGAAATCTATCATGAAATAGCAGCATATAAGAACGATTGGGTCATGCATATATCGGACATTATATTTTTTAATATCGCCGAGTAAGTAAACATATAATATATCATCTCAACTTTTCCCTTTTGTTCATTGTTGAAAGCGGCCTTCATATCAAGTAAATACGCATGAAGAATAAACACCATTCAAGGGAGAATCTATAGCTTCACAAATAATGTTAAAATACAAGTATCATCACCAAAGAGGAGCAGACCTGTTTACAACTGACACAGTCGTGACACATAACCTGCCATTGTTTATCAGACCCGAGAAGATCCCGGTCTTCAGCAACGCATGCTCGTCGTAAACAGAGACTATGCTTGTCGTAAAATGCGACTAACGGGATCTGGTGGTCAGGCTCGCTGACTTGGTTGATGCATGTCATCGATTCCAATTGTTTTGATCGATGCTCATGATGTCAATCACTGGATTGTCTGGTCCAGACTCGATTATTTACAGAGCGCCGTCATATAGCTGGAATATTGCTGAGTTCGGCGTTAAACAACAAAAGAAACAAAAACAAACAAACAAACCTTTCAATGAATGCAGTACATCCTGTTCCTGTAAAAAGACATTATTCACATGAATACAAATAGTCATCTTAATCATCAGCCCAGATGTCGGGTTCTACATTAATTAGCGACAACATATATATCCTGGCGTCAGTCACTAATCTATGTCAATCACTACATTCACCAAAGCGGCCTTTATGCATAAGAATAGATAACAAAGACCAAACGTGTGTGGGACAATGAACTATTTATAGGTCTTAAGTCTAATGTTTCTTTTCCTTTCAGGGCTTAAAAATTAAAGGTCCACGTTGGATATTATTTACCCAAAATAGGTTCAAATAAATAACAATACGTTTCACAAAGTGTGGTGTACCGCCTACCAGGGCAGAGCTTTCTGTAGATGCACACAACGCCCTTGTACAGGAGAAACATCGTCACGCAGACAGCAACGTTGATGCCGACTCCGACCAACAGAGATGGTGGCTGGAATACATCTGAAATGCAAGTAATCAGTGATTATATACTTGCAAGTGTTTAAGAGGCGTTTAATTGGCTAACGAAGCAATTGTTTTGCGTTAATGTTTCCACAAAGCGAATTATTATTTTATTGCGCTGGACTATGTCACATATTTCGTGTTGTTGGCTACAGGTGTTTCAGTGTTAATGATTAAATATACCGTCTATAGTGTTGACGTTTGTATTACAGGAAAAAAACAACTTCCATATTCGTTTGCGTTTATGGAGTTATGAACGTGAAACCAGGTGTGCACACATTGCATAAATCCGCTGATTGGGTCCAAGTGCCAATTAAACCACATGCGTTAGCGACGTTTCCACAATAATGTTTCCGTTAAACTTGTAATTGAGAACTGTGGATGTCTTTACAAAATAAAGACTACTCACTCTCCTTAAGGTAGGAAACACCATCACATTTCAGACTCTTCTTTATATTACCACAGGTGAAGACAAGTCTCACATCTCCGAAGTGGGCGTGTATGATGTTCAGGGTGGTGTTCAGCATCACATCAGTAATGGCCGCGACATCCCTAGGTGCCGACAGTGGCTGAGTGACACTACCGACCTGCAGTGAGAAGCTGGAAGCAGCAGAACAGTAGTAGCCCTTGACGTTCACTGTCAGGGAGGTGGCCTCGTACAGAACAAGTGCTCCAGTGTCCATATTACTAGAGATGGTGCATGATGGTGGTTCTGATGAAATTTTTTTGAAAATATCTACATGCAAATATACAAAGTAGCATGACATACTAACTATGATGCCAACTAGATGGCATTACAGAATTATGTCTGTCAAATATTTAACGGAGCAGTAACAACTGTTTTAAGAATAGAATACTCACTACCCTCAAGATGTGAAACACCATCACATTTCAGACTCTTCTTTTCAACACCACAGGTGAAGACAAGTCTCACATCTCCGAAGTATGCGTGTATGATGTTCAGGGTGATGCTCAGCATCACATCAGTAATGGCCGCGACATCCCTAGGTGCCGACAGTGGCTGAGTGACACTACCGACCTGCAGTGAGAAGCTGGAAGCAGCAGAACAGTAGTAGCCCTTGACGTCCACTGTCAGGGAGGTGGCCTCGTACAGAACAAGTGCTCCAGTGTCCATAGTACTGGAGATGGTGCATGATGGTGGTTCTGATATGAAAACAAACTTAATGGTTTTGAAACATGTACAGACTCATTTCCATTTTGCCCTGTCATACGACTTATGATTTAGTAAGCAAGAGGCATTAAGTACATAAGTAAATACTAAGTGTCAATGTAAGAGAATAAGCAGTCTAGTTTGTCCGTTTAAACAGATTCCATTAGGAAAAAGGGCCAAATAGCTGTGAAAATTATATAAATGGACCACTGACCGTTTTCTTATTCATTAAGTTGATGATAGATATTGACAATATCATCATATGCATTACACACTTACACAGTACGCCCACAACAGGACAATGTAAACGTTGTGATTAATCTATGCTGATGACAACAACAAGACATGCTATACTAAAATCTGTACGACTTGTCTCATCTGTACAACTCCGGGCACCGCCATGAGAGGGTTGTACACTGGGTATTACCACCTGACTGTGGGTCTCGTTCAGTGCTGATGCATTGTAATCCTTAATTATCTGTGTTGGTACAGAAAATATGTGTGCCAAATTGTGCTGGGGCGAGAATACGCATGGGTTGTGTTATAAGTATATGTCGAGCAGATGATGTGAGAAGATGGTCCAACCTCACTTATAGGATGATGTAAATCTCAACAATTCTATCGTATAACTATATTCAACAGTAATGGATAATTATTCGTTTCATGTTCAATGTTAGATAATTGATCTGTTACAAATGGCATGACAGTTGTGTTAAGTTTGCACGAAATAGTAAACAAGTCACGTATTCTCGTTCTAATTTATCACTGAAGTTGATAATAGATACAGACGGTATCATCATTTACATTAAATGTTCACACATTTCTCTCACAGCAGGACAATCTGAATGTTTGATCAATCGCGTGAAACTTACTTGTGACTGTAACATGACACGTTTGTTCAGCTTTAGCTACATCATCTCTACAAGTCCAGACACCGCCATGAGAGGGTTGTACGCTGGGTATCACCACCTGACTGTGGGTCTCATTCAGTACTGATGCGCTGTAAGCCTTGTCTGTGTTACTACAGAACAGCTGTGCCAAATCACATTGTACGACAGCTTCTTTAGGACCAGTATACCGAAGTGTTGTGTTGACAGTATCTGTCGAGCAGATGAGGCGAGCAGATGATCCAACCTCACTTCTTCCAGGACATAGCAACTCAGGAGAACCTTGAAACATAAATAACATACTGTAAGCCACAACCCCACCGTCGTATAACTGTATCAGCAGATAAACGGATTAAAGGCTGGGATGGAATGAAATATTCGTGTATGTTCAATATTACAAATCTGATCTGGTACACATTAATTACTGTTAGCAGTATTGGTCTCTTATTCTATCATTTGATTTTTAACCGAATAGAACTTCTTGATGTCAGCAAGTGTTAATCTGAGGCCATGCTAATTTCACTTATGAGTGAGTGAGTGAGTTGGGTTTAACGGCGCTTTTAACAGTATTCCAGTTATATCATGGCGTGTCAACTTAGCCTGGAAACATAATCGGGGCGAACCGGGATTCGAACCCACAATCATAGGTTTCTGGGACGCAACTCTGCACAGCGAATCGCGGCGCCTTAGACGACTGGGCCACCCAAGCAACAAGGAAATA
This sequence comes from Haliotis cracherodii, assembly GCF_022045235.1. Classification (NCBI taxonomy): domain Eukaryota; kingdom Metazoa; phylum Mollusca; class Gastropoda; order Lepetellida; family Haliotidae; genus Haliotis; species Haliotis cracherodii. The sequence continues at coordinate 26,849,431 of NW_027266267.1, forward strand.
TGTACAAAAATAAATATTCACGTGACATTTGCAAGATGTGAACCTACCGCCTGAGAGTAAGATCCTGCAGATGAAGAATAATGATATATATGCTCCTCTGCTCCCGGAACTCTTCATCTGCAAATATAAAAGCACATCATAACTATATGCATATATATTAACAACAGTATAATATATGATATAAAAAATAGTAGCTTTTCATAGCAATGAGTGAGTGAGTGAGTATGGTTTTACGCCGCTTTTAGCAATATTCCAGTAATATCACGGCGGAGGACACAAGAAATGGGCTTCACACATTGTACCCATGTCGGGAATCGAACCCGGGTCTTCGGCGTGACGAGCGAACGCTTTAACCACTAGGCTACCCGACTGCCCCCTTTTCATAGCAACCACTATATCGTTGGCTCGTCACTCACTCACTCACTCAAAATCAGCGTTACACATCAGCAAAAAAAACAATACCAGGGACAGATCAGATTATATTATAGGTGAAGTGACTTACGTTTTCAGGACAATGAACGCATTTGCAGCAACTGTTGGAAAGTGTCACGGAGTGCCTGAAAACAGAGGAAATGTCATATAAAGGGAAGGAAAAAGTGAAACATCTGTTCTGAGGAGAAACGCGGATGTTTGAGTGATTTCAGTATTAATCCAGAAATATCATGTTAAAATTGTAGAATAATCAATCAATTAGGAGATAAGCCTGCTACATTTGATGTAATCACACTGTAGAGTAGATACCTTGTATTTAAATTTGGAACAGAGCCCTTTAGCGCGAGGCTTCAAATGTATGGATAAGCCTGCCAAAACATCCCATATCATTCCAGTGTACCGTATTTCCTGTATTAGACACTCGGACGTCTATTAATTTCTCGAGAGCCGTTGACCCGGCGTGTATGAGAGACCTAGCTTGTATTTGAGACCCAGGTCTAATAGTGGAAATATCGATACGGTATACAGTTCTTGATGATCGGCTGTCATTTATTGTGGATCGATATGTAGGCTATCGATGTATTCAAACGCAGGTGTGTTTGTATGTGAAAAGCCTAATACACTTAAAAGAGGTTTCCGTAGCAAAATGGAAACCTGTTTTTAACCAATCAGAATCAAGCATTCTTCAATGTGATGGTCGAATGTAGTGTAACGTGTTTGCTTCTAATTAATCAGTTTGGTTGGTGATGGGACCCGACACTCCAGATCCAACAAAGCTCCTGCTCACTCCACAATAATTATCAAATGGGAATTTCAATCACCCCAGACTCGATTATTAAGAGTCCAACCACAAACCAAGACGTAGCTAGGATAGTGCTGACTGCGGCGTTAAGCATCAGTCATCAACTAAACAATACTCACACCTTCAGCAACCCTTCAGCAACCCTTCAGCAACCCGTTCTTGCCTTTAAGAGGCGAATATGCTTGTCATAAGAGGCGACTAACGGAATCGGGTAGTCAGGCTCGCTGATTTGGTTGATGCATATCATCGTATCCCAATTTCGTAGATCGATGCTCATGATGTCAGTCACCGGAGAGTTTGTCCAGATTCGATTATTCATAGACCAACCACCAACCTTGATATAGCTTGGATATGGCTGACTACGACGTAAAAAAACATTCATCAACTAAACTACACCCAACATGTAAAGATCCAGGTAGAGAAAACGCCGTCAGTAACCCATGCTTGCCGAGGCGAATATGCTTGTCGTAAGAGGCGACTAACGGAATCGGGTGGTAAAGCTAACTATGCCTCATGTCATTTCACGTACACAAATAATTCATACCTTGTGAAAAAAAACCTTTCCGAATATGCATATTACATGTTTCAAGACTGATACACGACCAACATGTCAGAAAGTCCGGGTTGGAATTGATCTTCAGCACCCCGTGCTTGTCCTGAGAGGAGACTAACTCGTTCGGATGAATTGCTCGATGCATGCTATAGTAATGCCAACTGCTCATGATGTCAATCATTAGATCGTGTGTTCCAGACTAGAATATTGACAGACCACCATAATGTAGCTGGAATATTGCTGAGTGCGGCGTCAAACAACAAACAAGGAAGAATGGGTTACTTTTAACACTTCTTATCTTCTTTGTTTGCCACACTTAGCAATATTCCAGGCATATTCCGGGTTAGTATAAGTCTCAAGTTACCCATGTTGTGTATAAGTAAGAAGCGACAAGTTACAACTGTTGGTAAGGCTCTGAGACTTTGTTGAATGCGGACACCGTACCCCGACGACAATGACACACATCAACGGCTAGTTTGGTTCGTCCAGGCTCAATTTTTTACATGAATAAAATTATGTTCTCCCAAAAAAACGCACAGGGGTAACTTTTAGAACAGAAAACCTGAACAGTAAACTACGGTTATAACGAACACGCTTATAACGAACTGACCGATATAACAAACTTATTTTTAGTCCCGGCTATTTGTTGTACATATGCTGTATATATGCTTATAACGAACTACGGTTATAACGAAGTGAAATTAGTGGTCCTTTTGAGTTCGTTATAACCGTAGTTTACTGTATTATGAATGAAGATATCAAAGCGAAAATGAATCACACAGATGTCAAATATCACATGATTAGAGTCAATTGTCAGCTTATCAAATCACATAACTCAATGTCTCCTCAACTGACGTCAGTATATGTTGTGACCACCGTCAGCCAGTAGCACTGTTTGGCATCTCCTGGGCATTGACAGTATAAGTCTCCGGGTCAGAGCCTGGAATAGTCTAGCTCAATGGAGTTAAATCCGGGGAAGTACTGGAAGCACTGTGATGTTCTGATTGGTGAGGACGTCCATGGTAATGCGTACTGTGTGGGGCCTGGCGTCGTTCTTTTGAAAAATCTGTCTCTGTCTCTGAGGATTTCACCTCTGTAACGAACGGCGGATTCCCTTGCACGTGCAATAGGCCGGTACAGCGCTTCCCCCTCCAAAACTGTCCACCTCCACCGCTTATTTCGACGTCTGTAGACTTGGATTCTACCGTCACAATGTTGCAACAGGAAACGTGATTCATCGCTGAACCAAATTCTTTTCCAGTTTCTCCAATTCCATATTTGAACGTTTCTGCACCAGCGAACACGTGACAGGCGATGATGACGTTGCAAGCCCAGGTCCAACATAAGGTCTTCTTGCTCGAAGTCCCCTTTCTCGTTGACTATTTTGTATTGTCTGTGCAGACACTCTCCGTAGACCTGGGTCATTTCCTGCGGTTTCAATTGCTGGGACTGACCTGTGGCGAAGATGGAATCCCCGGATGTGACGATCCTGTTGTGATCTTTGGCCTGACAGTTCGAGGACGGTTGCGGGTGGATCCAAGTTGATGGTGACGCCTCCAGAGGCGTGAAACGATGTTGTGGTGAAAACATTAAATGTCGTGCAACGGATGATTGTGATTCTCCGGCCTCTCGACGTCCAATGGCGATATTCCGGTCTTCTGCACGCAATCTTGGCATATCGAATGTCTTGGAAAAAACACATAAAGGCGAATGCTACCCTGGTGTCATCTCTTTGTATCTGTCATTTTGGAGCACAATTTCCACAATTTTCACGTGCATCACGCATATATTGTGATCCTTTTCAACGTAAAATGTTCATGCATTTAGAAAACATGACATGTTTAGGGTTAATGTTCATCAGGTGGTGTGTTTTGGTGATTGGTTACGATTATGAACTTACCGTGAACTTACCGTGTGATATGCAGTGGAAACCAATTATTTCTTCGTTTCAATTCATGAAATAAATTCAACATATATTTTTCACCTGTGCGTTTCCATTTTGGGAGAGTATATAATGATAGTGCTAAACATTTAAAGCTATGTGTAATTTCCAGCGCAAAATAGGTTTCCATGGCCAGTACCCATCCCTGGTGTGGCTGACCGTAGGTCATCGCCTCCGTGGCTGTTTACTATTCAATCAACCACTTGCTTGTCTTCTCAAGATGAGATACTCTCCAAAGTGCCATTCAAAAGAAAAATATTCCAGTTCATGTTGCAAGCATAAAACGCCAACGTCCGATAATATCCAGTCTCGAGTATCTGCCGAAACAGATTTCACTGGACGTTAAAGGCATAATAGCGGTGCAAATTACTAGTATATGGATGTCACGTCCAAGATTATTGCACTTATATCGCACTTGTGCGTGCGTGCGTGCGTGCGTGCGTGCGTGCGTGCGTGTACTAATCCGGACTAATGCCGATTTGTAGTGCTAGCTCACTCAGATACCATGCCGCAGTATAACAGGAATATCCCACTCAGACACAGTATACAGACTCTGAGCCGACCAGTCATTGCTTTATTGTACGATTAACAACTCCCACTCGTCGTTTATTTCTTAAATAACTGAGCAATATGAAGCAATAATAAAGCAACTTATGAATAAAAGTGAATGACTTCTTAAAGATAGTGGCCGTATTTGATAGAAACTATTGTGAAATACAGATTACGTGTGACGTTTTTCATTTTCAACGTCCCATCATGAATCACTGTAGCTTGTGGGTGGTTTCAGTCACATGATTTAAACACGCGGGGTTACACACAGTGTCACGGAAATGGTAACTCAGTCCAGGCAATAAGGTCGTTGTTTTTCTTTCATGTTATTTCCTTTTAATCTATACGCACGCAAAATGTCTCTGTTTGGGAATATATGCTTAAATGTGAGTATTGTAAAATGCCTCTTAATCTCAATTTAACGGTCGACAACATTGGTTTATATAAAGTAAATATCAAGCACGCATTTGATCATCGAAGCAAGCTTTGGGAGATGAATGTGAGTGACTGCACTGATATTCCCTTAAGTTATTATTGCGAGTTCGCCCCAATTATGTTTCTAGGTTTGTCAGCACCATACCAATGCTCGTGGGTTTCACCGAAGTGGTAAACGTCTGAGACCTGCATCACTTCGGGCTTTCCTCCCACATTAAGCTGATACGCCGCGATATAACTGGAATAATGTTAAAAGCGGCGTTAAACCCAACTCACTCACAGCCTATTATTGCGAATGGGCATATCAATACCCGGAACAAAATTTATTATGTTTTTAGTGAATGGGGAAATCAAGTTTCAGGGCAAACATAGCTCTGCCGTTCCATAGCTTAGTACTACAGCGCTCCAACAGCGTCACCAGTATATTGTGTTGTTGTAGTGTACATGTTTCTATATGCCACTGTTGAGAGACAGAGGATCGCATCTTCAACAAGGCAGTGTCGTCTTTGTTTATCTGCATCATTTTCCATGCACACTGTAGGTGAGCTGTATAATATATTGTATATTCTGAGGAGTTGCCATGTATATAGTAGTTATGTCAATATGTTTTAATGTTACCAGATGCAGGGGCCTAGAGACAGAGGGTGCATCTTCAACAAGGCAGTGTTGTCTTTGTTTATCTGCATTATTTTCCGTGCACAAGGTAGGTAACTTGCATGACACATAGTGTACCATAACGTTTCAACATTTAATATTCTCGAGGGTTGGGACTTCAGTTAGAGACAGGGTATATTTCGGTCACTCGATCATATTTTCATTGACCCATTCATATCACTGTCACCGCTATTTTTCCTTTCACGGAAATGGAATCTGTTGCGGCTGATACTGGAGATTGGCATCTCTCTGGCGTTGACGTTTTACATTTATATTGCCATGAAAAAATGAACCGAGAACCATGTGTTCCCTACAAATCTTGAGGACATGCAACACGTCCACCGAGCAATTTCTTTTCGAAAAATGGATAATTTCAAAATTGTATGTTCCAGCATGAATGAGACGAAGGTTCGTCAGGAAGACACGAATATGTTTGCTTAAAGTCCGTTGTTGTTTTATTTAGGTGTTCCTGAGCTGACATGTCCTCCTGGAATAATTGAGGTTGGAACTTCAGCTGGACTCTTCTGCTCCACATCTGCTGTCAATATCACTCTTGTGTACACTGGCCCAAGTGGAACTAGAGTACAGTGTGAAATGAAGACAGACTCTTCATTTTGTGTCCAAAGTCAGGGCTACACTACATCAGTACTCAACGATACTCACACGCAAATAGAGGTAAAGAGTGTCAAACCAGCCCATGGAGGTAACTGGACATGTAAAGAAGGCGGAGGTGACGCCGCAGACTATTGCTTTGTTACTGTCAAACGTAAGTTGGATTTGAAACCTCAAATTTAAAAAAATCTTTATCCAATATAATTGTGTGTAGTTGTACATTTTCCCACCATCCCAAATAAACATCTTGAAACAAACGTACCCAACCATCATTGAATTTGTGTCTGACCATAAGTTGTTTTATCACTGACCCTTAATCACGGCCATTGGTGTATGTCTACCTGAGTTCTAAACCAAAGAGGCAGTGGGGTAGCCTAGTGGTTAAAGCGTTCGCTCGTCACACCGAAGACTCGGGTTAGATTCCCCACATGGGTACAATTGTTGAAGTTCATTTCTGGTGTCCCCCGCCGTGATAGTGCTGGAACACGGCGTAAAACCATATACTCTCTCACCCCAAAACGAGTCAATGGCTGCAACGTGCCGTATGCGCCTCTCTGTTATGGTGTATATATGGAGACATGATGAATCAGATTTCTTCTAGTATGTATTATTTTAAATTCAAATGTTTTGCGATATTTTGCTAATATAACAAAATACCTCTCTGCTAAGTATATGATGACATGGTGACGTGGATGTCTCCTGGTGTGTAATCGTTTCAATATAATGTTTCAGCTGATATAAGTTGTTTTGTTTGTAGAGACTCCATCGTGTTTCATAACCAGTGACAGAGATACCAAAGCACTTGGCCTGAATGAGGATATATCCCTTACATTGGCTATTGTTGGTTTTTACTGTTCTTCAGAAGGCAACAGTTACTTCATTCTCCAGACAGGAGGAATCAGAGAAGCACTGAACATAAGTACACATGTGAATGGTATAAAGAATGAAAGTGTTGACACAAAACTGAACATCATGGAATCCCACTTTGGTGAAGTCAGACTGATATTTGGTTGCCACAATGAAGAGATAAATCTTACATGTGGTGGTGTTGAAAGCTTTAATTACCGTGAGTAATCAAATTAGATTGATATTGGACATTCTATTTCATGAGAAACAATTACTACCCCTTTCTCATATGTTTTACGTGAATTTTATTTAATCATATGCAGAATTGATGTTTCCTTGTCATTCACGTAACGACACTTCAATGAATGCAGTAGCCAGTTATGAGAATATTGTGTTCCTATGACATTGTCTTTTCCTTTGTTGTTTAAAGCCGCACTCAGCAATATTCCAGCTAAATGACGGCAGTATGTAACTAATCGAGTCTGGACCAGACAATCCAGTGATTGACGTCATGAGCATCGATTTATGAAATTTGGATTTAGTCGACAGTTACGACCATCATGGGTTGCTGAAGACCTTTTCTCTCTCAGATCTTCACGGGTCGTGTTGCTAAGCAGATAATCCAAGTTCTATTCCAAAAGCGGCCTACAACTATCAATGAGCATGAATACAAATTCTCCAAATAATTAACCATTCCTTCACAGATCGTGGGGCGGTCGGGTAGCCTAGTGGTTAAAGCGTTCGCTCGTCACGCCGAAGACCCGGGTTCGAATCCCGACATGGGTACAATGTGTGAAGCCCATTTCTTGTGTCCCCCGCCGTGATATAGCTGGAATATTGCTAAAAGCGGCGTAAAACCAAATTCACTCACTCACTCACTCACAGATCGCACCTTGTAACATGCCTTTAACATTTATTTCCATTTGACTTACAGGAGCAAAACTACCTGTCCTTCCACTCGTCCTGGGAATCGTCGTCATCATCATCTTCATTATCAGCATCGTAATTTGTGTATTAAAGAGAAATTGGAAGACCCCAAGTCCACACTATCACCCTGCAGATGACGTGAATGAGGAGGGTTCGCCAGTGTTTTCTGGGGATGGAAGTGTTGCATTGCGTGTTCCTGGTGATGCTCTCTGGAGAGCGCAGAGAAATGTAGGGGAGAGCGAGGGAATGTATTCATTGGCGAAGTGAGTGAGTATGATGTTACGCCGCTTTTAGCAATATTCCAGCAATATCACGGCGGGGGACACCAGAAATGGGCTTCACACAGTGTACCCATGTCGGGAATCGAACCCGTGTCTTCGGCGTGACGAGCGAACACTTTAACCACTAGGCTACCCGACCGCCCCTCATTGGCGAAGTATCCATAAAGGCACAGATGCTTGGGCAGGAAATAAATTGCTTCCAGTGGATCTGGAGTGTGTGAAGCCTACATTATATTAAACAAGTTGTTATTTCGAGAAACGCAAATCGAACAGAAATACCTACTTATTGTTATTGAATAATCCAACAACACCATTGTGCCCTGCCCGATACAGACTGCCTGCAATTTGATTGATCATTAAAACTCATCAACATTGTTTTTCCCAGAATGTCCTGAATTTGATGATGCGCCAGTACATTTGTAGTCGGTGAAGTAAGATTGAGTCATCTTCCGGCGTTATTCATAGCAATATATAATTTCCGTGTGTTCAGATGAAACGTTCAACCAAATACCATCCCTGCAATGATACACTGGGATATACACGATGAAGGTATGTAAATTATGTCTATTTTTGTAATTGGTGATCGATAAAGGTGGTGCTGTAACATTACGATCAACATTTACCGTCAACCTTGTTGTGTAGCCTCGCCTTCTGATCAGGGAAGTTAAAGTGTGAAACAAACTGCGGATGCCGAGGCCTACACTAACACGTCCCCACAGAAAGTGGATAAAGTAAGGTTGTCTGCATTTAAGGGGTTTGTGTCCTGGAACCAACAAGCCAGAGTGATCATAAGTATAGGTTAGACCACGACGACCCAGTGTCTATTCGTTGAAATGGTTAATTAAACCACGAGGCGCGTAGTTCCGGTGTCCCGGTATAAACTCTCCCCCGTACAAATTCTCCCCCCAGAGAGTTTATACCGGTACAGATTCTCCCCTGGAGAATCTGTTCTGAAATAAAATCTCCCCCGGGCGGATATATTTCGCGCCCCCCTCGGTATAAAGTCCCCTCCCCCCCTGATTATTCGGTTTGTTGCAATGTCTTTAAGTACTATATTCTTTAAATAGATATCTTTAATGTAAGGAGGGTTGCTTTAAAAAATAGATTATGAAATATGGTCATAATGAATTGATTTCAGTATATTTTATTTGGTAACTGTACCTTCCATCCTTAAATAATTATAAGATATATATCATACCAAACAAATTGGAATGAAATGACTTAATGTAACAAATACATGTACGGTTACTGTTGTAACTGAATTCAGAAATCTTATTAATCCTCGCAAACATTCAGTTTTAACACTATCTACTTAAAAACTGTCAACATATCCATGCGCGCCTCCTGCTCAGGCTGTCCGTTATACTCTGATTTAAGATCTAAAATATATTCCTTAATACAGGCTATACGATTTAAAAATGATATCAGTGGCTAGAATATCATGGTGCAACCAGGTTTCTGTTAAACACCCCCACACATACAAGTAACTAAATGTATATTTACCCAGAAAAAATAAAGGAGAGAAAAAAATAAATAAAAAAGTACATAAACAAATAAACATTAAAATCTTGAGGAATATGAAAAGCCAATGTGTAATGCTAAAGCCGAAGACATGATAAACTGTACCAACATTACAATGTTCCCCGATATGCATGCTTTACCTGGATTACATACCGGTGATCTCAGTTAGAAATATATGACTGATATAAATTCTTTCAACACGGTAATATCGCATATGCTTGGATTATCTTTTTTCTCTCAAATGTGCTCCATTCAAGAAAATTATATAGAATTATGTATTTACTCTCCCACATGTATTTTGCTCTTTTATGTAAAAGCTTTTTACTTACACATTTTAATTACAGATTACGTTGTTTTGATTTTAATGCAAACAAACCAGGCTTTTCAATGTATTTTGTTTCAACAGATTTTTAAATATATGAATGGGGATTGACAAACAAGCTTTACTGTCTTATGTAAAAGCCGCCGCCCTTTAGGCTGAGTTTCCATGTGCGCGGTTTGGCGCGGTTTCACCAACTGCAAACCGCTAGGGACTAGCAGTTGGTGAAACCGCACATATCGAAACAGTTCATTTATGTTGTAGTATTTCCATTGGCAAATCGGAACAGTTCATTTATGATGTAGTATTCCCATTGGCGCTGTTAGGACCGCTCGGCTAAAAACAAGTCGAACAGTGCTCGATTATCTTGAACCGCATGGTAAGCCCAACAAAGCGGTTTGACTAATCAGCATTGATTTTTACTCCATAAACTGTCATAAAGTATTCATAAAGTATCAGGGGTCATTTCAACTTGCAAAATGATTGACATAGTCCTTTAAAGAGCGAGGATTGGGCTGTTTTCTCACCCGATTGACTGACATACAACATTCACGTGGTTTGGAATGGCGGGGGTGGGGGGGGGTGGGGGGGGGGGGGGGGGGAGGGTGTGGGGTGGTGGTTGGTAGCTAACCCTTGAGAATCTACAAATAGGAGAACGCTTTTCTACCACTTACGTTCCCTTAATTGCCATTTTAATTTTAATACCTCTAGTCAGTACCGTTTTAAGTTTAGGATCCAGTGAAATGCCTAAATACTGCTTTTGCTTACAAAAACAAGAAATCCACTGAACCCGAAACTAACTCACTTAAATTTATACGTGCACGCAAGTAAAACTTGTTCAGAAGCTGATATTCTCCATCAAAATATACCACAAAGACACCACATAGCAAAAGCAGTTTTAAACGATTACAATTGTTGAACTGCTTACTTACTTACTTACTTTGGAGATTTAACGTGCGCTTTCCGACTGATGCGTATTTCGCACACGGGCCCGGCCAGGCCATTTAATGTGTTTCCGAAAGGGGCGAAGGTGGTCTGTGCAACCCAAGAGGGGGCTTTAGGGGTTGCTTATATATAATTTGGGAATTTTGAGATTTGGAATAGATGCCGATGGGGTTGGGGAGGAGAACTAAGGGAGCTGGGTATGGTGGATGTTTGTTTGTTTTATGTGATTTTGATTTGGTAGGTTATTATGTTTTCAGATGCGTTTTATTAGTTCCGTTTTGATTAAGAATACGCCTAAGGCCTTGAAGTTTTCTAGTTTTCTTTGTGGGTTTAGTATTGCTTCTAGAGTGAGAGCCTTGTTTAGATTGAGGGTGGTTTGTAATGCGGTTCGATGTGTGAGGTAGTGTGTGCAGTAGATGAGTGCGTGTTCTGGGGTTTCTAGTTGTTTGCAGTGTGGGCAGTTACCTGTAGTGTGTTTTTTAAATTTTTTTAGGTGGTTATTTAGGTTGGTGTGTCCTGTTTGGAGTTTGGTGATTACTCTGTCGATTTTTTTTGATGGATGGAGAATTTTTGGTTTGGTTAGTGGTGTGCTGAGCACTTTTTTGATTTGGCTATTTGAGTTTAGATATAGGTTATGCCATTTTTTGTGGTTTTTTGCTTGTTTACACTTTTAATTTCTGATTTTGAGATGGGTAAGTTTAAGCTTATTTCTGGGATTTTGAGGGATAGTTTAGCTGCTTTATCGGCGTTTTCATTACCGTATATTCCTACGTGGGCGGGTATCCACAAGAAGGTTATTTGTTTGCCTGCCTTAGTTAGGTCGTTGGAGCTTTTAAGCATTTGATTTATTAATTTAGGTCGGTTTTTTTTGTATTTTTGTTTTGGAGGGCTTTCAGTCCACTTAGGGAGTCGGTAAGTATAAGGATTTTTTTGTGGTTTTTGGATTCTTTATCATGGAGGGCTGAGGCCATGCCCATTAGTTCTGCCGTGAATATTGATTGGTTATTTGGGAGTCGGAAGGATTGTGTGGTTTTAGTTGGTTGTGTGTTTGGAGGTCGGATCTGAGGATCCGTCCGTGTAAATGTGACACCAATTTGGCCAATTTTCGTGTATGTGTGCTAGTGTGTTAGTTTTAGCTATGTTTGGGTCGGTTTGTTTATTTATTAGCTAGTGTTGTGTCTATTTTGGGTATTTTAAGTTTAGGGGTGAAGATATTTGATTGTTTGCAGTTTTGTTTAAGATTTTTAATTTGGTGTTCATTTAGGTAGTTTGTTATCCTTTGGGATATTGGGGTAAGTAAGGGGTGTTTACGAGCTAGAGCTTGGTTTTTAGGACTGATGTTTTGGTTTATTAAGTTTTGGATGAGAGGGTTTGATTGGGACGCGGCCCATAAAAAAATGAATAAAAAAAAACACATAAACAAATCAACATTAAAACTATTGGCAACTGCATGGCAAGTATTTATAAAACGACCGGGGGAGGAAATATTCTGGGGGGGGATTTTATTTCGTAGGGTGGGGGAGAGTTTATTTCGAGAGGGGCGGAACTGTACCGGTATAAATTCGCCGGGGGGAGATTTTATTCTGGGGGCGAATATATTTCGTGACACCGGCCATGGTCTAACTAACATATAGGTTAGTTAGACCACCGGTAAAAACAAAGGAGTTATGGTTTAATTTCAGTTATTAAATGGGTGTAACCATGCTCTCTAGTGTGTTTTCTTCTGGTAGTATCAACATCACATCTAGAATCCGTATTTACAGTTACTGACACAATTGTGATAAATTTAACCCAATAAACATTTATTTACTTCATTAAGAAATCTTTAAAGCAGGTCTTTAAAAGGCTTATTCTTACGCGAACTCTTACAACAATGATCCTTTTTTCAATTTGTTTGACGACTATGACACTATGACTAAGCAAATCTCGCCACTGCTTGCGGAAATGATACAAGGGCTACAAACCACGGGATGGTTTTGTCACGAACCATCACGTGTAGTGTTCATCGAGTCTATTTAAGGCTAAAAGGTGAGGTAAAATGGGGTTTAACGTCGCGTCCCAGATTATTGCTCTTATATAGCGACATGCATGCACATGTGTGTGTGTGTGTGTGTGTGTGTGTTTCTGTGTGTCTGTCTGTCTGCTTGTACTAGTCCGGACTGATGCCGATTTATAGTGCTAGCTCACTGAGATACCATGCCGCAGTTTTAACATGAATACCCCAATCAGACACAGCATACTGACTCCGAGCCGACCAGTCCTTGTTTTATCCCCTTAATGCCGAGCGCCAGACAGTGTAACAACAAGTACCATCTCTTAACGTCTTTTGGTATGACGCGGTCAGGGATCGAACAACGGACCTCCCGCTCTTTCCGGCGAACGCTCTGCCACTAGACCACGGAGGCGGTCTTAAGGCTAAAAAAGAATGTGTAACAGGAATAAAGTTGTATTTACAAATATAACGTTCTATTTATACTGATTATCTGATTTACATTACAACGTACAGAACACGTCCCATTTTAATTCTGGAAACCCAAAAGTCTAGAAACTCTACGGTCTTTGCCCAGTCTCGGTTAAAGGTATTTACAAAATTAAACATGCTGTTTTCATGGGAACATACCAAGGAAGAAAAAATGAAAAAAATATTGTTCAAAAACTCAATATTTAGACTATGTCGCCCATGTGTACTAATTACATGTTTGAATGTTATCAGTTTTACGTTCTAAGATACAGTGATGTAAGCATCTTCTACAATTAACAATACATGTATATAATAAAATCCAAAACTCTCTGCCGAAATCATTCGATCAAGTAAAAATGACTGCATCATATCGTGTATCAACTATTTGTACCCGATAAAAGAAACTGCCTTATTTTAGGAACAGTGCTATAACAAGACATTTGAAATTTCTAACAAGCAGATACATTAGAGTAGACTAGACTACAGGTACGTAATCCGTATCAATCAAAGGTGTAAAAAACTGAAAATCATATCTGTCGGAGACCTACAAAATTAACAAGTTTTATCATTACTATATTTCTTGCAATGCAAATACTTTAGTGATACATTTTTTAGAGGAGAGGGCATACACACAAGTATATTGCTTCCGTGTGTGAATGCAGGTTGTACTTGGTATCTCAGTTCTCAGTTTCATACCGGTTGTATAACTGAATTTGTATATGGAACCATGCGTACAGCATGCCAATTACTTGCTATTCGTCAGTTTACAACACACATAAGACGGTCAAACAATTTTAGGCACCGCTTTTGCAAGTTATTTAGTACAATAATGTTTTATTAATATCCATTTCAATTTGTTTTCACCATTTTCCCTATTGACAGCCGTTGTTACGTGCGTCACTAGGTAATTAGTACGGCATTGACCTTGTTTATTGTTACTATCCTTCGATGTTTTCTGTGGCCAGTGACGGACGTAATTCAAACTCCTTCCGCACTGACACCGCATCAAATATATTTGTGTACCGATTACATAACTCTTATGGACAGGGTGGGGTGGTAGTTCACCGGACGGCTCCTTTGATATCTCCTCCAAACATACGTTTATTGAATGACCCCATTAAACGATGATACACATCTCGATGAATATATCAAGGCACTAATTCATCTTTCATAAACATTTTTTTGTCTTTGTGCTTAATATATCCACATATCAACGAACATTTGTAAAACATGTATCCTAAAAAACAAAAACATTTTCAGGCTAGTTATTTGCCCACTTGCATAACTGTTTATTCACGCGTGGTGTGGTAGATCGTAATTGATCGAGAGCAGGTATTGTAGAATCACCTGTAAATAAGGCCGACACTGTAATTAGATACAACGTACTAATGAGAATTATCATAAGAAGGCTGTTTTTTCTGAACTGTTACCATTTTCATACCAAAAGTGACAATGCAGTTAAAAGTTGCTTAAGTGTCACAATATTCACTCACGTTTCCCTCAATCGCATTGAAACATAATTCCCACTGGTCAGTTCGAAACCGCATGTAATTAAATAATTATTTCGAGATTTCGTTAGAATGTAAGATATTCAGCCAAACGTTATGCAATAAAAGACGAATAGTTTTTTTCATTATGGAATTATATTACCTCCTTGGGGCCCTCCTTCACGACCTGTTCTCTACTGCAACAGACCTGTTATTTAATGAATACTCCATGTATAAGTAAACCCCTAGCCACCCTTGTCTACAGAATGTACAGGCGCCGTAAACTTTATATAAACTGTTAGCTTTTATTTTAATTACTTTTTATCCCATCCATAATGTGATGCATTGTCTAATATATGCACGTAGGTGTGTAGGCGGGTGTGTTTATGTACGTTATTACACAGTGCCTCTCATTTATATTATCTGTTGTATTTAATGTATGTTCATATTGTATTCAGTACGACACTTGTATGGTTGTAAGTGTGTATGTATATATGGACTGAGGTGTGAATGGATGGATATAGGTATAGTTGTATGCGTGTATGTATATATGGATCGATATGTTTATGGATGGATATAGGTATTGATGTATGGTTGTATGTGTGTTAGGATATTTGGATTGAGGTGTGTTTGAATGGATATAGATATGTATGGGTGTATGGTTGCATGTGTGTTAGTATATTTGGATTGAGGTGTGTTTGAACGGACATAGGTATGGATGGACCTGTGTATGTATAATACGGATTGATTTATGTTTGATGGATATAGGTATGTATGTAGGTTGGTATGTTAGTATGTATGCTGGTTATACATGTAGGCTAGTATACACGATTGATGAATTAAGTTGTGTGTATGGTCTCCTCTCATGCTAATCATGGGCTGTGACCATTGTTAAGTGGGTAGACTGGCTGTGTTTGATTAACTAATCCCACCTTCTCCACTGTCTTACAATGGGTGTCTCACTAATGGGATGTCTTACTAATGGGATGTAACCTCACTATATGGACGCATATGTGTATAGATATGTATGAGATTGCCGTGAGTGTTTTGTATGAGTGAGTGAGTGAGTGTATGCTTTACGTCACATCGGCAATATTTCAGCCATATCGTGACGAGAAGTTGTACAGTTTTTATCCATATATTTAAACCAAATAAGAACCTGTCGGCGAAGGACAGTAAAATTACTAGAATATCACAGTTGAATGTTTAAAACTAGCATACAACCATAAAAAGATATCACTAAATAGTCATGAAACATTACAATATAAAAAAAGGCTTTAGATCGCCAGCAACCGAAGGGAGATCACCATGCTAGGGTCCATGGGGACTTACAGTACTTTTGCTACCTGCATGGACCCCAGCCGGATTTACATCATCCCTTCAGCTGTTGGCGATTATGACAAATTTAGCCAAAGTTAAACGAACACTTATACTACTATTAAAAACGTGGCCGAAATAAATATACTTTGAAAGACGTGGTCTTAGTTTTGTATGAGATTGCTGCGAGGGTTCTGTATCAGATTGTTGTGAGTATTCTGTATGAGATTGCTGTGAGTGTTCTGTATGAGATTGCTGTGAGTGTTTTGTATGAGACTGCTGTGAATGTTCTGCAAGAGATTGCTGTGAGCGTCCTGTATGCTTACCTGTTTGTATGCTTTGAGCGGGATTTTAATGCGGAAGTGTATGTGGGTGTATGGGTGTGGGTGTCGGTGCGGGTGTGGGTGTGGGTGTGGGTGTGGGTGTGGGTGTGGTAATATACAAAGTTACAACAATTTTTTCTTTTTTTTTAATATTTTAAATGTACCATTAGTGTAATTAGTGTCTCGTAGGCCAACTGGCCGGGTGCTGTTTTTTAATGAAATGTTTATATGTCCATATATTTTGTACTGCAGCATGTGACACTCTAATAAAACAATTTTCTTCTTTTTTTCTTCTTTTCCTCATTAAAATACGCGCACGCGTACCTGTTTATTGCATACCTAGTGTCACGTAATTGCCCAGTGTGATGTATCAACGGGACATAAAATGGGAAATGAAATAGAAACTAACTAAACTTTAATGTTGTGGAAAATAACTCCAATGAATTGGAGTACACGCACATGAATTCGTATGATAAACTGTCAAAAAGGTTTGAGAGGTAAGGCCGGGTTCATTAAAGATCGCTACAATATGTAAAACAGGTGAAATTTGTAGAACTAAAGGAAACATCCAACCAAATGCCCTTTTTAAATAGTAATGTAATGATATAATATAAAGTATATTTCACATGATTGATGCTTGATGCTTTAAAGGGACTGACGAAAACATGGGCGAAATATTTTAATAACGCCGTAAAATAGTTGAATTAAGTTAAAATGAGTTAAATTTTGTGTCATGATACTTGAATAAATACATTTAATGTATTTGCGAAACAAAAACATGAGTTTTAAATAAAGGAACATATTCTCGCCCATGGGCCTGCCCATGGGCTACATAGTCTAAATATTGAGTTTTTGAACAATTTTGTTTTCATTTTTTCTTCCTTGGTATGTCCCCATGAAAACAGCATGTTTAATTATGTAAATACCTTTAACCGAGACTGGGCAAAGACCGTAGAGTTTCTAGACTTTTGGGTTTCCAGAATTAAAATGGGACGTGTTACAGTCATATAAACAACCCAAAATAATGCATCGAAACCAATATAGTTTTGAACACTTGTTAAGAAACCTTTTCTCTCAAATCCATATGCAAGGATACATGATATTGCCACACGGCCAAAGACGTGCATATTTCATTGAGGGATTGTCATATGTTGACAATGATAGTCAGATATGTATGCTCAACAACAAAAGTTCCTGCGACACCAATATTTTAGTGTATTTTTCAAACAAGTAAAGTTTGGTTTTCAATATTGTAGTACAAGTATGGAATCAAGTCACAAAAACGCAACTGCTACAGAAAAACATGCATTCCATGCAACAGCTGACTTTTAAGCAAGCCCCATGCATTTCACTACCCAAGAATGAGTATAAAAACGTGTGCGTTAACGGTATTCCATATGCATTGTTTAGCATCGTGCTGACAACAACCACTCGGAAAAAACAACAAAATTACGCAATTATTCAACACTACGAAATGCCACGCCTATCCGAAAATGAGCGTCTGCGAGCAATTGGTATGCCTGAAGCAGGATCGAGTCAACTTGATGTTGCAAGACACTTAACGTCCACAGAACACCATTTGGTGTTTATGGCAACGTTGGGAACAGACGAATGCAGTCAGAGACCATCCTCGGAGTGGCAGGCCAATAATCAACAAGACAACTGGATTCGAACAACACACCTACAAAATCGATTCCAGCCAGCAACAATGACTGCAAGACGCATCCCTGGCCTTCGACGAATATCTTCACAAACCGTACGTCGCCGCCTCAGATGAGCAGGGATTGTCGCCAGAAGACCCGCCAGACGTCCCATTTGACAGGAAACCACCGTCAAGCACGTCTACAGTGGTGCAGACAGTTTCTACGCTGGACGGCCATGCAGTGGGGACAAGTTCTATTCACTGACGAGTTTCGTTTTCACCTCAGCCACAGCGATGGACAGATTCGAGTGTACCGACGTCGAGGTGAACGTTACGTGTCATGGAAGAAGATACGTTCGGGGGCGGCAGCGTTATGCTATGGGGTGGGAGCAAGACAGAGGACCCGTTTGATAGTGGTAGAGGGAAATCTCAAAGGACAGCGCTACCGCGACGAGATAATCGGCCCTGTTTGAGTCGTCATGCCCCAGACATTACCTTTCAACATGACAACGCCCGGCCTCATATTGCTCGTCTTGTTCAGGAATTTCTTCAACAAAACAACGTGAGTGTCATCACCTGGCCGGCTCACTCCCCTGATCTCTCACCAATCGAACACATGTGGGATGAGGTGGACCGGCGCCTTCGAACTCAACCATGTGTTCCACAGACACTCCAGGAACTTCGAAATATGCTCCAGCAGATATGGACAGATATCCCACAGGACTTTGTGCGACGCCTGGTCCATTCCATGAGACGAAGATGTGTTGCTTGCATCGCAACCAAAGGTGGACACACACGCTATTGATGTGTAAATTGACATTTTGGCATGTTAATTTTTTTTAATGTAATCGCGCATTTTCTGAAGCCAGTATGGAAAATTGAACCATTTGAACACTTACCGGAGTCCTTTATCTGTTGCAAACCGAAATTGTTTCTTATTCAATGTCACAGGAGCAAGTGAGTGAGTATGGTTTTACGCCGCTTTTAGCAATGTTCCAGCAATATCACGGCGGGGGACACCAGAAATGGGCTTCACACATTGTACCCATGTCGGGAATCGAACCTGGGTCTTCGGCGTGACGAACGAACGCTTTAACCACTAGGCTACCTGACCGCCCCCAATGTCACAGGAACTTTTGTTGTTCAATATATATTAGTAATAGACAAGCTTACAGGAATACACACATGCACACAAGGGCACTGCCAGAAGATAGAATAGACACATGAATATATAACACAAACATAAACACACATGCATATAAACACACATACACATGACTATACAGGTGCAGTTCTACACACTACAACATGTGGATATGTGGGCTTGTACACACTCGCATAATTCTACGTTGTAAGTGAGACCCATTGTGAGCGGTACAGCGGTTCACTCCCAAAACTTCTACATGCCAAAACATCTACAGAGAGTTGTCATGGCTGATTGAGTTAACCTATTGCTATAATGGTATAGTCCTCCTGTAATTAAGAAGACTGACTCATTAACTTCTTTACGGTGTAGTTTTAGAAAGGCAAGGAAGGGTATTTTGGGAAGATTAAACAGTAACAACTTATTTGGAGATAAAGAAGATTATAATAAAAAGACCCGTCACTTACAATGAAATTAACTGGTTTAGGAAATCACAATTATACACTGTTTAAGATCAAAAGGTTTCATGTGTATGTAGGAAAAGCAACTTACAAGTTGTCGGGCTGAGAGTAGTTTGTACCTTAAATTGGGTTTACTCAATTTATTGTGGATTAACACTATAGTATATAACTAGAGTCCATCATGATGACAATTTTACACGGACGGATATTCAGATCCGACCCCCCAACACACAGGTTTCGGAGTCCATACCACACAACCAACTGAAACCACACAATCCTTCCGACTCCGGATGTGATCAATATACACTTAAGAAATTCTAATCACACTCACAGCTTCCTGGCTGTCTCACTCTCCTTTCACATGCAGATGAGATGAGTGGATAAACATTATTCTATCTTTTTAATTACGCTAACGAGTTTTGACATGCACATGCCGAATTACTTTAAGAAGCTTTAATAATATTGAATTACGGTTTCAGTTGCTGTGCTCACATATACACTTTATGAAACCAGCATCATTAATATCGATTCAGTGGAAACAATTTAAGGAAATGCGCCGTTGGGGTACGATGACACCAATCAACCAAGTACTAGTAATAGAGGCTGGTCATCCAAATGAGGAAGGTCCATTCTAGCAGGGATCTATTGTGATTACTCGCCACGTGCAACCAGACAGATTGTATATTTGTCACCACCACAGCGCTTATTGTTTCTATTATCTAGTGAGTGAGTGAGTTAGTATGATTTAACACCGCTTTTAACAGTATTACAGTTATATCGCGGCGTGTCAGCTAAATGTGGGAGGAAAGCCCGAAGTGATGCAGGTCTCAGACGTTTACCACTTTCGTGAAACCCACGAGCAAGGGTATGGTGCTGACAAACCTAGAAACATAACCCGGGCGAACCCACAATCATAGGTTTCTGGCGTGCCCAAGGGACGCAACTCTGTACAGCGAATCGCGGCACCTTATACGACCGGGCCAGCCTGACCCCTTATCTACCAAGCAAGGGGTCTTGACGTTAGAGGATACACTTTCAGATAACTTCTTGAAAATGTCCAACGGAAAGACTTAGACATATGGCAAAGCACCACACCATGGTCACGCAGTAACTAAAGCCTCAGTCACACAGACAATACGACCGCGATGCAACCTCCTGGCGATCAAAACATTGACAATCGCAATGAGATACCTGGGGTCTCTGAAAGGTTTTACTGAGTTTGCTACAAGGTTTCAGAGCGGTCGCAAAACCCATTCGGTCGCTACCAGTCTTTCGAATATGCACAAAAGACCGATTTGGTCGCTCAGAGGTTTCACTGGTCTAATGGAGGTCCCAAAGTGGTGTTATTTTAATCGCAGATTGGTCCCCCCCTGCGGCGATCGGTTTCGTCTACTCGTCGACTCTTTGCAACCTAGTGGCGACTTATCGGTGACTGATCAGTGTTGAGGCGGTGATCGACCGGCGCTTCATCGGTGACAACTTTCAAAGAAATGATCTGATTCAGAAAAGCACCCTGCATTGCTGGTTCAGACAGAAGCAATGAATGAAATGAAGTAAATAACTGTGTGGTGATAAGCAGAATCAATAAGATTGACAGAAATAATGGTCCACAGAGATTAATCGACCTTCCTTGAAAGTGTCAGGAAATCAGGATTGAGGCCCTCTTGCACCTGTGGCGCTACTGCGCGAGGCCTGTGCATACAATAGTATTAGTGCTTCTTGCATAGGATGTCTTTTCTGTGTTCAAACGCTGGGTGTTAACAGTTATATGTCATGATCCCCTACTTGTTAAAGAGTATTTACACCATGGTCTGACGAACTGAATTGTTAGTTAAACATCACTTGGCAATGACGGGACTTCTTTTTTCTCCTATCATTTAATAATTTCATGAAAAACTTGCCGGCAGCGGGATTCGAACTCGCGAAGTCCGAACTGAAGGCTAACGAATGTAGGCTTCTTCCACGGCGATATGAGAGAAATGGTATGAAATTAACAAATAAATATTTACTTACATCAGGACTAATTGCTCATCCGTTTATGAACTGCGAAATATGTTTTATGCATTTGCTATACGGTACGCGGTTACTCTATGCATTCTACTATTTGTACAGGACTTGTGATTTGCTAACAAATAGAAACGAAATTACTATTATCTTGATCAGGGTTATGTTTGATCATAATAGGCTGATCAACATGGGCAAGTAATATTTAGGTGATTAAAAGTGCTCGAGTTGGTCCAAAATGAATGGTATACTTGCCCCGGGATATGCATTTCATAACCTAAATCGGCAAAGTGCGAGGTGCACGTGCGAAAGGCTCGGAGTACAGATTCCACGTGCATCACACTTTGCCAACTCACACAGTAACAAAACAATGTTGTTTAAGCATTTTAGGTGCAAGAAATGTTGAACATTGTTTTAGTATGTGAGACCACTCGGACCCCAGTGTCTAATCGTTGTAATGGTTGATTAAACAACTCTGCGCCGCGCATCTGTTTTTTTAATTAACCATTTCATCGATTAGACGCAGGGTCCTCAAGGTCTAACATATACACAAACAACACTAACGTCTCACAACGACCCATGTTAGGTACGCAGGCATCCATTCGTCCAGTATGGTTCGTACACTCCACCCAGTCACATGGGGCAACCTTGTTTTTAAGTGCATGAGCACGTGAATTTCAAGCAACACTTTCTCGTACTGGTGGTTGCGTTTATGCGCTCTCACCCGTTTACATGTATGTTGCGTTTTTTAGATAAAACCACAAAATGTAAAAAGAAACATATCTTGACTGTGACACATGAAAGGTCATTGGTCACCAATTAAAACAACTATCCAGAAGTTTGTTGTTACATTTTCTCAAAAGGAATTAATATACATAGCGATTATACATAGCAGCATTCTAGTATTTTCCGAGTGAAATGAGTGAGTGAGTGAGGTTTTACACCGCTTTTAGCAATATTCCAGCAATATCACGGCGGGGGACACCAGAAATGGGCTTCACACATTGTACCCATGTCGGGAATCGAACCCGGGTCATCGGCGTGACGAGCGAACGCTTTAACCACTAGGCTACCCGACCGCCCCCCGAGTGAAATGAATGATAATATGTTTAATACTGAATAATACATGACAGCAATGACAGCAATGACTTCGTTTCTATTGTGATGTCATTTTGATCTTACATCACAATAAGATTCGAATTACGTCAACAATGCCGTCCGGATGACTACACGATACACTGGTGCGCGTAAAGTGATATTTGCGATAGTGTACATACGATTTTAATGAACTCGTGTATTTCTAAGCCTTAGTGAATAAACATTTTTTTAATGATTGCAGGTGCCGATCTCTTTTGTCCAGGGCGATTCCATATTTAGCGGAGTTATTCATTACTACCTTATCTTCACGTGTCTTCATCTCTCATTTGGTATGTAGGATTTGTCTTGACTGCAACTCGTTTTTGAAGATGCTTCAGTAAATGTAGAATGTACTAAATTCTTTCTGAACATTTTGAACTTTGAATCTTTAGAGAATATCTTTTTTCAAGCAATAGGTTTTCTGATTTCATTTATTGTCAACTGTTTTGCAATGTAATCACACCAGTGTAGATCTGAACTTAATTTGTTTCAAAGTAACTAAAAGTGAATACAAATGGCAAATTCCTGTAGTTTTTTTGAATGGTGTAACATTGTAATCAATACCACAATGTAATGATTCATTGACAAGGTTGAATGTATGACAAATGCTGATAAATTCGTGTTTTTTTTATAGATATAATGTGAATCCCTCCCCGAAAAAGTTCACAAATATGGTTGTCATTCACGAGACACCAAATGGAAAATATCCAAAATATTTTGTATTCCCTATTTCCATTTAAACGTCATGTTACAATGTTCTGAATGTCCACTCTTCCCCATTACACCTGTTTTAATGTTTAGGTGTCAGTCGTCCAGACTTCAGTTGCCCAGAGGTAGCTGAACTTGAACACCCTGCTGTCCTGCAGTGTTCTGTATCTCACAATGACACCACCATCAAATACGAAGGTCCAAATGGAGTGGACGCGCCCCAGTGCGATCTGGTTCAAGGAAGGTGTACTGGATTTGGAGTGTTCAGTGCGTCGATAGTTAACAACAGCAACACTGTACTGCAGATAAACAGTGTCGAACCATTGATGGAGGGTGTGTGGAAGTGTACAGATGACGCCAGAGGACGCTCCTCCACGTGTATGCTTCATGTGTTTAGTATGTACTCACTATTACATAGAACCCGTGAAAATCCGGGGTAGAATAGGTCTTCAGCAACCCATACTTGCCGTAAAAGGCGACTATGCTTGTTGGAAGAGGCGACTAACGGGATCATGTGGTCAGGCTCGCTGACTTGGTTGATGCATGTCATCATTCCCAAATTGCGTGGATCGATGCACATGATATTAATCACTGGATTATCTGGTCCAGACTCGATTATTTACAGATCTCCGAATTTGATCCTGCATTTCCTGAAGTAGTATATATGTGTTGTCGATAATTTCATTTCTTGAAGAAAAATGTTTTCGTAATCTGACAAATTGCAGGTAAAATTAGTCCTTGAAGACTGTTCGAATGAGGAGGTACATGCTGTTGAGTGATTAATGTAATAATGGTTTTATTTGATTTGGGGACTCGGTGTCTGTGGTCACGATTTAGTTCATTTGTAATTTTTGCAGCTTGTAATTGTTTGGTTACATCACGGTGGTTCTACCACCGTTATTTCTGTCTTGTAGGAAGAATAGAATAGACCAAGCACAATTGGTATGCCCTACGTTAGGACTATTTTTAACAAATAAAAAAGTAAATATTCATCGGTTTACTTAATTATTTACATGCAGCAGAATGATTTTCAATGTTTTTTTCAGAAACTCCATCATGCAATATAACAAGTGGCACGAACACAGCTTTAGTTTCAGCAGGCGAAGAAGCCTCACTTGATGTCTCCATCTTATCCTACTACTGTTCTGGAGCTTCTAACTTCACGCTGCAGATTGGCAACACCAGCCAAACTCTGGATACAGCTGTTGATCATTCTGCAGACCAAACGGTCACCGTATCTATCAATGTCACAGACTCTCACTATGGAGATGTGAGACTCTTATTTTCCTGTCACAGCTATCAGCGGAGTCTCCCCTGTGCAGGTATAGCACAGCTGCGTAAACGTGAGTATACTGAATATATACATCGTATATACAGAAATAGCCCAGCACTGCTGATGTAAGCGAATACGTTCAAACATAAAAAGGAAAGTCTTGAACAGTGCGGTTTAAACGTAAACACACAAGGCATCACTATCACAGACAAATAGAAAAACTCAAACGAAAGTGTCAGTTACATTTGCACAAAATCTGTCAATGAACCTTCATATTAATCGCGGGGCGGTCGGGTAGCCTAGTGGTTAAAGCGTTCGCTCGTCACGCCGATGACCCGGGTCCGATTCCCGACATGGGTACAATGTGTGAAGCCCAATTCTGGTGTCCCCCGCCGTGATATTGCTGGAATATTGCTAAAAGCGTCGTAAAACCATACTCACTCACTCACTCATATTAATCGCAATGCTTAGTATTGCTTACTAGTCTGATATATCGTCATTGATAACACTCAAACTATGTTTTGGAATGTATGTAACTTCTGTTAATGTTCCTTTCATGTATAAAATACAGAAGGCTGTGTCACTTCTTTTTGCAGCTGCCTCAACTGGTGGAGGTGCCATCAGCTATTCCAGGAACCTGATACTGTACATCAGTATCATAAATTTACAATTTCCATGGTCGTTGTTGTGGTAATGGGGGTGTAGTGTTGTTATGTTTACATGGTGCACGTGCACCTTCGAGCACTGCCAATTCGGATGTGACGTCACATATTGAGCGCTGTTCAAGGCTCGATTGTTTACAGACCACCCTTATTTTGCTGGAATATAGCTGCGTGCTGCGTTTAAGAACAAACGAACAAAACATTTGGATATTTAGGGATAAACCTAAACGTTTGGCACGATATTTCATTTATAAATATGAATTGATGACATTTGTTCGGCAAGTATTTCCCTGTTTATGTCAATAAAAGTACAAACTTGATGCGGAAATTGAAACCTGGTTTTTTTATATCGTTTGTAAATATTCTACTTTCAGTTGATATAATATGACTGGCTTGCAACTTCATTAGTATTAGGCAAGCGTTGTCCTACGTACACAACAATATTGAGTGAGTGAGTATGGTTTTAGGCCGCTTTTAGCAATATTCTAGCAATATCACGGCAGGGGACACCAGAAATGGGCTACACAACAATAAGCATTGTCTGAATTCATGAGATATTGTCATCATTGTTTTATCGTTCATCACCAAATGTTTATGTCGATGTGTTTAATGCGTAAATATGTATATATTGTGTGGCTTCGCATTGATTATATTACTGAAATACTGACAATACGAGGCTTCAAATTATTTTACCATTTGAAATAGATATAGCAGTCTGATATGATTTCAATATCAATATGCAAGAATCAATTAAAAGTGTATCTGGGCGTAACACGGAAATGGATTTTAAAGTATAATATGTAATTGATGGTTATCCAAAATGACCGTTCATCCCAACTCTCTCACGCTAGCTAAATCGGTCTGTCAAGTTGTTTATGAGCTGATTGGTTGAATTGATGGGTGGTCTCACAACTTGATTGTTTATTGACAATGTTGATAAATGGGTTTTACATTCACTTATTCATTCGACAGATTAAGACTTTCAACCCATTTTAGTTATTTGTCTCATACGTTTTGTCACTGTTACAGAGTTTGTCCATAACGTTTCCGTTATTGTTCCTTATCAAATAGGGACGTCGGGTAGCCGAGTGGTTAAAGCGTTCGCTCGTCACGCCGAAGACCCGGGTTCGATTCCCGACATGGGTACAATGTGTGAAGCCCATTTCTGGTGTCCCCCGCCGTGATATTGCTGGATATTGCTAAAGCGGCGTAAAACCATACTAGTAGATAATAAGTAAGAAGTATCCCCCCTCACCCCCTCATTTGATGACGTCACAAGTGCACCTAGTAACCCCACGTGACTGATGACGTCACAAGTGCACCTAGTAACCCCACGTGACTGATGACGTCACATAACCTTGACCTTGGGGTGGGTGGGGTGTTGTCAACGTCATTGCCTCATTAATATGCAGAATAACTCATTAATATGCAAATGTATGCATGACGTCATAGGTCAATTAGGTTAATAAAGGGTCAACTGACCAAATGCAATCATGCAATTAATGACTTGACCATTCGTTAACCATAGAACACGGGATAGTAATGAATGTCCCTATATGGACATGATACTACGACCGGGGGTTGGGTTGGGTCTTGACTCACGCGGAATGGAATGTCATTGTGAGACCATTTTGGCGCGAAAACATGTGGTAAACATTTGAACCTTTTGCGTTGAAGACATTTCTCTGTGGGCATTCGGTAGCGGGCTATGTGTGGTAATATTAAAAAGCCCAGGAACAGGTTCGTGTAGAAAGATCTCCCGATATTCAATTACGTAAATAAAGGGTCAACTGACCGTATGCAATCATGCAATTAATTACTTGACCATTCGTTAAACGTAGAACAACACGTGTCTAAAAAACAAGATGGCGGACGTTGCCATGAACGCTCACGGGTGTCACGTGTCCTCGGTTTGAATCTCGCGCCTGACCTACAAGTCAGTTCTATGGGGCCCCCGTTCCACAAAGCGATATGAGACTAAGTTGATCCGCAAGGGCATCATTTATAGTCAAATATAATCATGACGTCACAGATCAGAAAGGATAATGAGAGGTCTGTTGTTCCAATGCACGAATGCAGTGTGTTAATGAGTCCTTCATTAAGTGAGAACAAAGCGTAGTAATGAGTGTCCCTAGATGGAAGTGGCTACTACGAGATTCAAATGTGATTCACGGGGAAAGGAATGTCATTGTTAGACATATTCCATTGATGCATGTATTTCGCGAAGTAATGACTGTCACATGTGGTAAAGAGGGGTGTAAGTTGAATTTCCATAGAAACCACATGTCCAGTTCTTAACTCTTCTAGTGTTACCTCTTATAAGTTCCCTGTAACATTCAGTTGCCATGACAACTTCATAAAAAAATAAGGGTTAACAGTCTTGACTCCTAGCTAGAGGTCAGCTCGGAGAAATATAGAGTCGGTATCGTGAAACCCGTGTGTTGAAGACTGTAATGTATGCCAGTCTGGTATATGATGTTTTAATACTGTAAAATTCTATTCTCTTTATTCTAAAAGATGTTTGAGTTCAAAATGTCGGTTCAGTTTCCTATTTCAATTGAAAAAATACTCGTTTAACCCATACCCAGAATCATTTTCATGAGAAAAAATAGAGTG
This sequence comes from Haliotis cracherodii, assembly GCF_022045235.1. Classification (NCBI taxonomy): domain Eukaryota; kingdom Metazoa; phylum Mollusca; class Gastropoda; order Lepetellida; family Haliotidae; genus Haliotis; species Haliotis cracherodii. The sequence continues at coordinate 26,877,484 of NW_027266267.1, forward strand.
AAATAACGCAGTTTCAAGAAATTTTATACGATATCCTTTCACATGTCAACACTTTTCAATGAAAAAGAATAATGTCTCACGTTTACAAGAGTGTTTCAGTTTTCATGCATAAAACTCTTGTTCTTAAACAATCTGATGAATAGAAACAGCTGTTTCAACGGGAGCATGTTAGGAGTATTGGGTTGTAGCGGACACGCCTGTTGACTAAGCAAACAACTGTGTTGAATGGAAACAGCTGTGTCAACAGGCGTGTTAGGAGTTAGGTGTAATTGGTTGAAGCGGACACGCCTGTTTACTTACCAAACAAATCTCGTGAATGAAAACAGCTGAGTCAACAGGGGCGTGTTAGGAATATTGGGTTGTAGCGGACACGCCTGTTGACTGAGCAAATAAATCTGATGAACGGAAACAGCTGTGTCAACAGGGGCGTGTTAGAAATATTGGGTTGTAACGGACACGCCTGTTGACTGAGCAAACAACTGTGTTGAATGGAAACAGCTGTGTCAACAGGAGTGGCGTGTTAGGAGTTAGGTGTAATTGGCTAAAGCGGACACGCCTGTTTACTTACCAAACAAATCTCGTAAATGAAAACAGCTGTGTCAACAGGGGTGACGCGTTAGGAGTTAGGTGCAATGGGTTGAAGCGGACACGCCTGTTGACTGAGCAAACAACTGTGTTGAACGAAAGCAGCTGTGTCAACAGGGGCGTGTTAGGAATATTCGATTGTAACGGACACGCCTGTTGACTGAGCAAACAACTGTGTTGAACGGAAACAGCTGTGTCAACAGAGGCGTGTCAGGAATATTGGGTTGTAGCGGACACGCCTGTTTACTTACCAAACAACTCTGTTGAATGGAAACAGCTGTGTCAACAGGAGGGACGGGTTTCCCTCTTGGGTGGGTCTGTGTCAAAAACATCCGTTTTGCATGGCTATCGTGAACCAGTTGACCAACACCTGTGTCAACAGGGGCATGTGCTGCTTCTCACGATAGCCATGCAAAATCATATAAAAAAGAAAGCCCAAATCTTTTTGCGATACAGTTGGTCTCCAATCCACCATTGGTATCATCACAGAGAGCTTTTTCACCATACCCCCCTCAAAAATGGCCACGTCTCTCAAGCGTTTATCATCAGAAGTAGCTGATAACATGGAGGGGAATAAAATGTTCAAACCCAAAGTGACCATCGTTTCCCGACATGAACTGATGAAAAAGGTGAATGCAAACGGAATCCTACAAGAAAATTCCACAAGATGTAAAGTGAGTGATTTACCAAAGAATCTTTTGCTCGAGATCATCTCTCACGAATCCATCTGTGTCAAGGATGAAGACCTGTGGAAAGTTCTACTGTCTCCTGCAGTGAAGAAAGTAGGAAGCATGGACTTTGACGTCCTTCTGAATATGCAGTACTCGGAAGCCCTCGAAAATTCAACTCATTTGATCTTCGAGGGACAAGATCGGTTTAAATCCAATCGAATGTTCAACCGAATAAAATTCTTCAAGTGTACTGAAGACGGAATGAATGAGGAGAATGGAGATGACGTGCTGCTGTGTCAGAGTCAGTCTTAGGTGAGTAATAATTTTAATCTAAATATTTTTACAAATTATTTACTGATTAGTAATTAGTTATATTGAAATCTTTTTTCTTTCTTTCTCATCTGTCTACCTCTAATGCATATTTGTGTAAAGCATTTTTGTAATGTTACGTATGCATTTGTACATCATGCTTTTGACTTAATGATTCATATTATTTAACAGTTAAACTTAAAACAGATTCCTTTTTACTAATTCATTTGTAGAGTTTAATACCCAACAGAAATCAGATATAATCCTTCTTCTTTTTGTTGTTGTTGTTGTTGATAAAACATCACTCGTTAAACATTTTACAACGCAAGAAATAGAATACTCGAATTGATGTCATGAAAATTAACTTTGTATGAAATGTAACAAAGTGATGTCTGATACGGCCTATACTTTATTTTGCGAGCTGCGCACAACTTTTGGGTACATGCCATAGCATTGCGATTCCTGGCTGTAGATGTTATAGTCTGTTTCTGCATGATGTATGCATTTGTATGAGAAAAAAAACTTGATTGAGTTTATTATCTTATCATGAGTCCAACGAATTCTCATTGTACATGTACAAATTCAATGTTCCCTTTGTTCCAGGATGTGTGCACCACAAATGGCGTCCCATTGAAGAACCATCGTAATGAAGAGACATCGTGATGTAGTTACCTTTACCTATGTGCTGTTTAATAAAGTCAGACATCGATCGATGTATTCTTATATTGTCTTTTTTTATCTCTTTTTACAAAACAGTTACGATTAATCTTAAGGTTTTTAAAAGGTGATCTAAGCATCGTGTTAGTTAACCCTTGTCATGATAAATTTCTATGACTCAAGATAAAGTTAGAATATTCTGAATTTAGCATGATTAGCTTTTTAAAACCTTAAGATTAATCGTTTGGTGTATTGTGTCCTCTGCCAGTGGTCAGGAAGATAACCCGATGATCAATTCAACGCAAGCTTCACCAAGTACATATTCGCTGGGGAGTCACGTGATCACCTTCTTTACAACGCTCAATGGGCATAGTAATATTTCCATATTTAGTTAGTGTACTATGTACACAGTTGTCGACGCATCTAACAGTAGATCATATTGCTTATATGGTAACAACTGAGGTTTATTTTACAACAGTCCGAATGAGTTGGTATATGTGATACACATAACACCTTGTTTTGTCAGTGTCGCTGTTTTGTGAAATACTAACGTCCAGAGAGCCTCCTGAAATTGAGGTCACAACATGCCATTTATCGTGAGCCTGCTTATGAATGGTTAACCACTGCTCCACTCCGTTGTAGAAAGTTCACATATGGTATGAGTTACTATACACATGTCATGTGATACACGTGAATGGAGAGACAGAATTCACGTACCGCGTATTGAATTTTATCCAATAAATAATGGTCGGTGATTCCAATACAACTGAAACACCCCTCCCGTTTTTTGACAATGAAAACCCAAACTGCGGGCCTAGATGACTGTCCCGACACTGTTAGATGCCCTCACCCAACTGTCTGACTGACATTGAATAACGCAAATATTTTAAACGAATAATTTGTCTAGTCATACGGTTCTAAACTAAACACGCTACGTGGGGTGTGTTCATTCTTAGATTTTTCACATAAGAAACTGGTGTAATTTTATCATATACTTTTCAATAAAGGCATGTTGAATACTAAGAATATCAGGATCTAATTTTGTAAAGGAACAATACTAATTATATGAAAAACACCAATTCGCCTGTGTGAAATTTACAACCATAATCTTTAACTCTGCAAAGTACGAATTTGCAAAATCATTGTGTAATATTTCATGACAGTTTTAACTTTAAACTGAACATGTAACCATTGTTTGCTAGATACATATTAAAATACCGCGATAGCTAGCTAACGGAATGGTCGTTGCCTGATAACTTGAGAGTCAATTTGATAATTATTGGAGATTGATTGAGAGCATGTTCGTGTATGACTATGTTTGATAAGTAAATATATTGCTTGGCAATCGAGTTGTTGACAGTTTAATTTAACTGACCAGTCGTAAAATCAGACTGTCAGACTTGCGACTTAACTAAATATTTACTGAATAAAATATGTTTAAATCATAACTTATGATATGGGTTGTCCCAGAGAAGAGCGCTTAAACAATGATGAATGCTTACATCTTGTGTTTAACTTACCGACATTTATTGGAGGAACTATTCTGCTCACATACGCATTTCCCCAAGAGAACAATGCCATACATTATTTTGACTGCTGGCTTAATGACATCCTGAGTCGATGTGAAGAGATCTGACAGCAATAAGTGACATATCATCGCCCTCATTTTGTGTATGTAAACAGAACAGCACAATATGAACTTAATAAGAATTATTTGATGTCTATTTTTTTGTGAAATTTTACATCCTTATATCAACAAGTACTGCGGACTTTCACATAATATCGAGAATTTGTACGTTCATATGTCAACACCAAGATCGCATGGCTAATTTTTAAGTCAACCAGATAAACAAAATGTATTCTTTAATTTGCCCACAGTTCCTATTCTGTATTGCTGAGGGAGTGCTGAGTTCATATTTATGAAAGTGTTGTGTGAAAAAAATGTGACACATGGGAACCTGTCAGACACGTTTTTGTTTTGTTGGGTTTTTTTTTGGTGGAGGGGCAAGCACGATGTGGTTGTTTGGATGTGGTTTAAGCATAATAGGTATGCAACCCTGCTGTTGACATTCGTGGGGGCATAGCCACAACACCTGCTGCTGTTAATACAAGACGGGATCCAGACTCCAGGGCGTGATGCCTACGGCTAAATGTCCATATGTATGAATGTAGGTTTAATAAAATAACTTTCATCAAGTACAGCTTATTCAACACGGATGGTAAACAATGATTTTATATCACTGAACATTTTCTACAAAGAGTCCATATTTCTTTTCTTTCTAAAGTTACTTTACCGCATCTTGCGACGTCATCAGTGAATAAACAGTGTAGACTTAAACTTCTCCTTGTATATCACTGTCCATCCTTGGAAAATAGAAGACTGCATACATTTAACACGCAAATTGACATCGGGAACCATCTTAATCAAAGACAATGTAGTATGATGGTAAAGCATCTAACCCCTCAGTAACATATCATTGATACAAAGTGATGGGATGTTTACTGCATTGTTTTACTGCAGAACAAACATGCCTTGGGATTTGAGTTTTACTGTAGAACTAAAAGACCTTGGGATTGAAGTTTGCAACTGCAATTAAGTCATGTGGAAGCAAATGTAGATTTCTTCTCCTGTTTCAGTCCCCATATTTGGAAATAGACTGCAACCATTGTGTAACGGAGTGTTCTCGAGGAAAGGTGATTTTTAAAAACACCGGTAAAAAGAAAAATGAGATCTACATTTTATTTATCACAATGAAATTATACATTGAGAAACAAAGAGTCTAACCTTTTCCAAAATTGACGAAAAGCATCAAGAGGTTAACAATGTTGATCAAAAGTAAACATTAGTTTGTCATCAACTATCACAAACAATGTATTTCATGTTATGCATAATTTGTATCAACAACTTGTACATCATCTTTATGGATATACATGTTCATGTGCATTAAAAAGCTTCTAACTTTCTTGATTTAGCGTTCCCGGGCACACCATCAACTGCTTTACGCTTGATAACTAAGGCTTTTACACGCTTTTCTTTTTTGTCTTTCTTTTGTCTGCTTTTCACGAAATGCTTTGGAACGTTTAATTGTCTTAAAAGTTTACGAAATTCCTGGTAACCCTCCGGATGCCGTCTGCTTTGAACACGGGGTGACGTGATGACATAGCGAATCAAGTCCACAATGTTTGAATTATGCAATACATCTCCATTGCTCATCACAACTTGTAAATGTTTATTCAAACTCAATTGCCCACTCAGAATGTTTTCTTTGACGAACAACCACAAAGCCATTAACCTCCCTATTGTCTTCGTAGAGGAAATGTCTCTGATTAACTGGTCAGGAACTTGAAGCATGAGCTTCCTTTCAGTTTGTCCCTCTGTAACAGGCAGTGATGTATCATTGTCAAGTCTATTAGAAATCGCTGTCTGAGGATCCTCCGCCGTCTGATTCACTGTCGTCTGTGGATTCTGTTCTTCTCGGTTGGTCATCAATCTTTGATACGTCTCCCTCGTCAGAAGAACCAAAGGTTTGCTCATGATGAACGTTATCTTCCGACTGTGCTGACGACGAGAGGTATGCTCGATAGGCTCTGATGCAAACCGGGAGAACAGAATGATGTGCGAGTATCAACTCACGTTTTTCACGTCGACTTACTGTCTTGCTGGCCAAGGATCGAATGCACTTCTTGTGACGCGACAGTCGAATTTTATCCTCATTCAATAAGTGTATATTCCCTCTTAAAATGTTGAATAACAGAGTGATAACACCCATAAACTGTTCACGCGATGCATGCGTCAGCAAAGCTTTTCTTTGCTTGGTGTTAGCTTGTTCCAGCATCAGTAGAAAAGTTAAATGTTTCTCCAGTAGTTCACTCATAATGGTGTTTACTGTTTGATTGTCTCGCTCTCAAATGAACAGGTGTTTTATTGCATCCTCCCCCCCCCCAAAAAAAACAAAACAACAACAACAGAGATTTCTTTTTTCTACCCTTCCTTGTTGACCTTGGGTTCTTCGCACACCATGTGGATATAGGTACAGCGAGGGGACAGTCTGAAGTGTTCCGTCATCGGGTCATCTTCTGGTATCCATCGGTGTACGCGAATTTTGCATTTGAAACAGTAGACTCTGTCGTTTTGTCCTGTGTATATAAATCCAGCCTCTGCCATGGATTTTGGAGACTGCTTCATCTGAAGAGGCCAGATAGCGAAGGATTTCAGTCTGTCGCTAAACTTTTCTCCGTACACATCTGTACTGCGCTCTATTATTTCTGCGCAGTCTGTAACTGAATCGACATCAAACCTCCCACATACATCCATCGTGTTTCGAGCCTTAGTTCTGTTCTGTTTGTGAGGTGAAAGCGAAATGAACCAAAAGGGTATAGCACATCTGTACTTCTTAGTCACACATCAACAATGTCATGCGCAATGGTTTGTTTTCTGTTGTTGTTGTTTTTTCCTTACTGTGGTAAGTACACCGTGCACACGTCACCTGGAAATATCCCCGTACGCAAACGTCCGTATTCCTCTTCTGCATAGGGCGACACATCCATAACGAGATACCCATATTTTTTCCTACTCACAGCATCCTGGAAGGAATCCGAAAAATATTTTGCTTGACCCGGAAATATTTGTGATGCTAAAATTTTGTATTCGTGTGCCGATCGTGGGTTGGACAACAGCACGAAGTAATGAGTGTTTAAAGACATGGTTCTGTTACACTCTCCTTTGGGATAGGCCGATTGCTGTATGTTTATGACGGAAATCCCGAGGTGATGGGATAAAGTACTGTAGAGACGTAAGAATAACTGATTTTTACACACTTGCTCCATATAATCATCGACGACCAGCAAACAGTTCTTGTCAGACTCCAATGAATACGATTTTAGTTCATCTTCTGTTGGTAGAGAATCCCGAAATCGAATGTTGTTGTTGACAGATCTCTCTATGTCACTGTACACATCTTGCCAAACAGCGTAACAGTAAATAATGAGGTTTGGTGCTGGGTCGAACATGCTATTGACTTCTTTTAGCAGTTGTGCAACCCAAAATGTTTTACCGCTCGATGACCCGCCCACCACTGATATGGTAGTAGGGGTTTGAAAAGGCAACAGACATTTCAATTCTTCTTCCATGGTGATGATGTGTCTTGGTCACTCTTTACCATAGAACTGTTTTTGATAGACTACTCACGTAGGTATTTATACACAACATGACACAATGAGGACTAAAACTGATGTTTTATTGACTTCTACCACAGCATATAGACATGAAACAAAGCATTTCACTAACTACATGCCCATTTCATATGATTATCTCGTACATGACTCATGAATATGGCGTGAACAGGAATCTGTACAATATTTAAAATAGCGACAAACAAATGCGGAAACGTATTCATCGTTGATTAAATGATCATTTGTATCGAACTGCTGTACAATATCATCCATGCGTAAATTGGATTTTAATTTACATAACAGATAATACAATGTAAAAAATCCGCATGTATCAGAGTTTGAAGATTGTAATTGCTTTCTATTGCGAGTGTAAGAGGAGCTATTCTCAGACTTCAAATAGTGATCGAATACTTTATCCACGGGTCGTTCTGATAAAGAATCAAACATTTCTGCTTTATTCCCTTTGAAATACATGGCAATCCAGTGACGACCTTCTCGTGTGCTAGTCTCTGTGTTGACAATGAGTCCCACACCTTTGGCACGTTGGCCAGGTGTCAGAGTGGGCAAAGTATCTTTGGCAAAAACACCTATGACATGAGATTGTAAACTCGGGTCACACCGTATGGCGCACCAAAGCTGAGAGGCTTTCATATTGTCTCTGCTTTTTTCTTTTGGATGAATTGAAAGTTACTTGACAAACACGTTGCGAGCCTGGTCGATTTTGATGATGGAATTCCTCTGAGTCAAGACGACGCAACTCAGCATTGTGATGAGTGGCCTTTTGAATTCAAGTTCGAGCCTCACACTTCCAGATTTCACCAGGTTCAGGTACTCCGAATCTGCACACATTTTATCAATGTCGAAGACGAACAAGGCATTCCCCAAGAGAAATTCACTTCTGGTGATAGCGTTTCCCTTGTTTTCCTTCCACAGACCCATGCCGTCTAGCATGTTAACGTAACAGGCGACATCATCTGATTCGGTGGGTTGACCTGGAACACTGACCCCATCGATGTACAACGTCATCTTTTTAAGCATGGACGACTTAAAATTAAATGGGTTGCCTGTATAGCTGCCATTTAGACTCGAACTGTCCACCAATCCGACGACGTATCTGTTGGCCACGGGGTTAGAGACGTTGTCTATGCAGTGAGTCTGCTGCGTGGTGGGGATGCTGGTGACCTTGACCTCATTTTTTGTATACGGGTAGAGAGCGTTCGTCTTTTCGAACAGCGTGTTGTGAGCCAAGATCAGGGCGGGGTTGACTTTGACTTTGCACACCTGCAGGTAGGCATCCAAGATCTGAACTTTGAATTCGTGCTCGGTCACGCTGCTCATCAAGCAGAATTTAGGATTCGATCTGTACATCTTCAATGTCAGGTCCACCTCGTTCAGGAGGTACCGGTTCATGTCGAAGATATCTTCGTAGATGGGTCCCGACATGGTCAGTACTTTGCTGTCCGCTATGTAGGAGGCTCTCGATGACATTCCGCCATTGATAGATCCAGTGACGTCGCTGCTCTCCAGGTCGGAGTTTTGTTCGGCTACATCCTTGTAGAACAGCTGAGCTGTCAACTGAGTGGTCTTTGCCTCGGCTCCGTACTCCAACAGGGTCTTCATCATACTTTTGTAAGCGTAATGGTTGTTGGTGGAAGACACGAGCTGATTCTGCAGGTAGACCGTGACTTGAGAAAAGAGCGACTGCAAAAACAGGTTCACGGGGGCCACGTTTTCATCTTCTGCTAATGCTGTACCGTCCGTTTGAGTGACTTTGACATTGAGGTGCAGACGGGTGCGCTTCAGATCGACGTAGTCGCCTCCGGAATTGGACAAGTGAAATTCCAAAGGCGTGGAATCGTTGATTTGGCTCAGAGGACGCACGTTGACGAAGTAATGTTTCTGAACGCTGGTTTGATAGGGAGGCAGAGTGAAGAGATTTAACGATTCGGGAACCAGTTCCTCGAATTCTTTGTCGTTCAACAGGGCCATGATTTAACTAAAGATGTCGTTTTCTTTCACTGGGGTACACTTGAGCACTTTAGCCGTCTTGGAAGGTGCGTTGATGTTGTCAGTTCGACGTATCTTCTTGGTTGTGACGCACTTAGCCCCCGCCTTGCGTTTTAAAGCCTTTTCTCTTTTGCCGTGTGCTTCTGCTCTCTCTACTTCGCTTTGGGATTCGGATGTCATTTGGAGAGTGACCTTAGTTGGAGGATCTGCCTTTTGTTGTTGTGTTGCTTTTGTTGTTGTGTTGCCTGTCGATGAACTGGAATCACCATCCTTTGCATCTTCCCATTAACCAGTCTGGAGGATGACCTTGTCGTGTGTTTGTCAAAGTAATGTTTAAACTTGGCGTAGTCGGGGAAATACAATGGGCGCGAAGAATCCATGTTTACTCCACAAAAGGATAACGTCTTAAGTGAAGTGTGGCGTAGGTCTCTTCCGTTAAGAATGACGGTGTAGAGGTACTCCCCGACTTAAATACAGCTCAATGTTGTCGGTTTCTTTTAATTTGACACGAATGGTAAATTCACTACCAAACGTATAGGTAGGCCCCTGTCTCAGATCGATGCGTCTCAATAAGGCCAGTTGAGTTTCCCCTACCAACGAGCTGTCACATAAGTTACATAACACGTCCACGTAGGGGTCACCACTGGGGATTTTTTTCGGATTCAGCTTTCCAAAATTGAGCTCGACTAAAGACAACACCCAGAATCCATCAAAGACTAACCTTTGATTTAATTTGACTCGAAAATGATAGGGTGAATTCTCAGGAAAGGAGGTTGTTTTGGAGTCTGAGCTTTTGAGAAAAATGTACTTTTCCATCATCAGAGGTCTTTCAGTTGCTCTCTTCTACGTAGGAATCAAAGGAACTGGGCCACCCTAACCAACGCACTAGAACATGGGTCTTGCCTTTCACCTTTTTTCTTTTCAGAATTTTGTCGACTTGCCACAGCACATCACCCTCTTTCTCGACCTTCTGTAGTTCGTTCGCGAAAAGGGGGCACGGGTGGCCCAGTCGTCTAAGGCGCCGCGATTCGCTGTGCAGAGTTGCGTCCCTTGGGCACGCCAGAAACCTATGATTGTGGGTTCGAATCCCGGTTCGCCCCGATTATGTTTCTAGGTTTGTCAGCACCATACCCGTGCTCGTGGGTTTCACTGAAGTGGTAAACGTCTGAGACCTGCATCACTTCAGGCTTTCCTCCCACATTAAGCTGACACGCCGTGATATAACTGGAATAATGTTAAAAGCGGCGTTAAACCCAACTCACTCACTCACTCACTCGTTCGCGTAAAAGCTACCTATCAAGGGTTCGTCGTGGAAATCTTTCAGCTTGTACTGAGGGAACGTTTGCTTCTTGTAACGTCGAGCCACTTTAAACAGTTCTTCCGTCCACTTGAGATCGAGTTCCTTGGTGAAAGGTTTCCTGAGGTATGAGATGCGAACCAGGTCGCCCACTTTAAATAAGTATTTCTTGATGTTGGGTTTGACTTTTCTCAGAGGTTCCAGATAAAGGTGATCCCACACTTTCACTTCGTTGGTTTTATCGACATCTGCAGGAGAGAGATGAGGGAGAGACGAATGAAGGGTGTGATTATAATTGGATACTAAATCCGCCAGAACGTCCAGATAACGTTTGGTGTTATTGTGGGTCATGTAACTGGTGATCAGTGATTTCAGTGTTCTGTTAAAACGTTCAACGTAATTACTTTTGATGTTTTCATTGCGAGCTATGGTAAGTTTTATCTTTTGTTTTTCTAAAAACGTCTTGAACGTCCCCTTAAATTCGCTTCCGCCATCTACTCTCACCTTTCCGGGACGTCGCTGTTCGAGGATTTGTTTGAAAGCTTTCAAGACGGTTTCGGGTTTCTTATTGTCTAACGGAAGGGCGAATGCAAAGCGGCTCAATATGTCGATGGCCACCAGCAAGTATCTCACACCATCGTTCCACTTCGTAAACCTAGACAGGTCGGCCAAATCCACGTCAAACATTTCGTAGATAGAATTCACTCTGACTTTCATTCGTTTGAAACGGTATCTGACGGATTTGTGTAAACTGTAAGCATCTTGATTGTTGACAAACCGTCTGACACTGCTTGCTGGAACTTTCAATTGACCTTTTAACACCTTTTTGAGTTTACTCGGACCCAAAAATGCGCCCGGATTTCTGGGAGTGAAATAATAATCTTCTAGTACTTTGTCAGAAGTTATCTCTCTAGAGCTCATCGTGTAATGATAGAATATAATGGATGATGTTTCGTTTTATATCGTTGTTGTGCGTCTGTGTGTGTCTGTTCGCAGGTACCAGGCCGAAGCTCGCAGGTGTCACTGCATCACATAACCACATTAGTGATGCAGGCTTTTCCTCCTGCAGCCGTAAACCCTGCCGCCATGGTATAACGGAAAACAATTGTTGAAAACAGCATTAAACCCTAACTCACTCACTCACTCGGTCATTATGTGTGACTGAAGATGAAATACAAACAAAATACAAATTTTCAACATTGATTTTTATTATCAATATCATAATTAAAATAAACAAACAAAACATTCATTCAATTAGTCCCAAGAAAAAACATTTCACATTCTTTTGTCTAACTTTAACATTTTCTCGACGCGTTCTTTCAATCCCTCCTTCCATTGAGACGTTTTAAATTGAGAGTCACGATAGTCCTTGCATCAATACGGGACCAAGTTAAAGTCCCTCACATCTCGAAAACTTGGGTCTTCTAGCAGCAGTTTTATCCAGCTCTCGTGCACCTCTCCATCGTCTACGTCGGATAATGTCATGTTAAAGTATTTCTCCACCAGTTGTTGTTCAGACATATCGCAGGTGTGGTCCCGTTCACCTTCTGCATCGAACATGCACCCGAAACACAATTCACGAGACAGTAGTTTGATCATCTTGGTGAGTTGAAGACAGTAGCATAAAGTCAACAAGTTTTCAACGAGTTTCATCGTCTCCGCCATGGCGACCTCGTCCGCGGAGAGTGCCCAGCAAGATTTTTTTATAATCACTCGCTTAGTGACGTTGAAATCGTCTCGAAACTTGCGCTTGGCGTTTTTCACGCATTCGTCTCGACTTGGAAACCATTCGTGAGATTGGTGAATGACCGCCTCGTTTAGGGTGTGTGGCATTTTCATGACCTGCTTCCAGGAATAGAAAGTAGATTTGTCTTTTCTTCCCACTCTGTTTAAAGATAGAATGACTAAATTTAGAATTTCTGTGACAGCTCTTTGTTATTATTTTTTTTTACTTAAACAAACCAAAAAGTGACAAATACCACCATTAACAAATTAAAAGGCAATAGCTATGTCAAGTGAATACTAATACTATGATAAACAACTTAAAAGACATTAGCTATGTAAATTGTAAATTAAAATGGAGTGAACACTAACCTTTCTGCCATGATACAGTAACTGTGTTTTTCTGAAACAACTCGAGTCTCTGAATGTACAGGAAGAAATGCGTGTGATTTAAGCGCAATGATGAGCATGACACTATTCTATTATTTCAAATTCATTGGTTGGTTGGTTGGTTGGTTGATCACGTGTTCATTAAAACCTTTGATGATTGGATCTACATGAAAATCATTTCATTGGGTGTTTATGTAGTATATTTATTGGTTTAATCATATTCAAACTCTCTCTGATAACCATTCTGTTATCTCTTGTTCATAATATATTCAACAAAGAAAGAAACACACATGAAAAGAACACATTATTCTTTTTATCTAACTTTTATTCACACTAAGTAACAGACATATTATCTATTTATGATATGTAAATGAATACTTTCATGATCTCATCATATGATCTCAATCAATTTGGCCTCCAATCGTTCCTTCCTACTGGAAGTTAAAAAATGTCTGTTCAAGTCATCAACATTCTCATAAGGCAGGTTTTGAATGTCCAGGAAGTCAACTCCAGAAGAATTCTTTTGTGTCCTCGCCTCTTCAAGGATGTCGCCATGGGACACAGCTTCTAAAGCATCGTCAAAGTACATCATCACACGTTCATCCGGCTCGATCATCAAACACTGATGATGGCGTTGCGATGGGTGATTTATCTCAGACCCATAACAGTTACTATTGCACAATTCATTCACTATATGACACGTAAGCGGTCCAAGTAAAGCTTTTCAAGGACCATTTCAAATTGTTCTCTGTTTGATCGAAGATTCTGATTTGGTTCGGGAATACTCACTTCCCGGACGTTAATAGTGAAAGGTCCTGTTAATATATCCGCTGATGTGCTATTCCGTTGATGATGTGTTCTCAGGGTTCTCTCCAGAGATCGACATCCAGCAACATAAGCAGCAAGGCGAGATCGTCTTGATTGTGCCCCATCTCGGATAAGTTCTCCTCTTCCCCCTTTCACCCTGTAGTGGTAGGTAGTTGCTCGTCCACTCATCCTGTTTATAGAAAACACATTTTATTTTAAAAACTTTATATCCTGGACATTTTTTTTTCTGTAACATATTTTGTTACTCTCAAACATATTTCTTGTGTTTTATTTTATTTGTTTTCGTCAAACCAATTTTTTGATTTGTTGATGTCAAACCTATTTGGTTTCTGACATTTATATTTTCTGTCATAAGTGTTTTGTCATACAAGTTTTTTTTGTGGTCAAATTAATGTATCTGTCATTAAGTTTTTTTTCTAGCTTTCATCACTAACTGTTTTTAAAAATTTACTTCACAACATATTTTTCGCAAAAGTTTTTAAAAACAAAACAATAATGAAATGTTTTTTCTACCTTTCACATGTCGAGGAACACTCCAGAGGTTTCATCATTTTGTGGATGTAGTCATTGTTTGCTAGACGATCTCATTTTTTATTTTCTTGGAATATGGGAATGTTAGTTACAAAGTTCTAAATAGGATTGAACCCATAGGGTCGAGATTCGATGCCATCTGTCAGCAAGTATCGCTTATCATCTTGAGGAGTTAAACCCAATTTGGTCACTTTGACTGTCAAGAGTGTGTTATGAATGGATCGAATTTGATGAAATGTTGACATGTTTTGTTGATGTTTAAAAAGACAATCTTTAAACATCTGGTGACGGAGATGTTTTTTGACAAAAGCTTTCTGCACACCTTTAGCAGTGCGTTTCTCAACCCTTTCACCAGGAGTTTTGTCAAAAATAAAACTATAGTTTTTGGGACGAAGTCCGACAAACTCTCTGATGGTTTTGCCACCCACTTCATCTTTCATCAAACCGATGGCCTTGTGTCTTTCCATTGAATGAAGTGGGTGGTCTACGGGATAGTTTGAGGTGTCAAAGAGGTGGGTGTTAGCTAACATAAAGTCTTGAGGATCGCGGGCAGGAGTACCCACAGGGGACCAGATTTGATAAAACAAGCTATCCGTGTCTGTCATGAGGACCCTGACATTGTCACTATCGTATTCCTTCAACATGACATTGTAGTGAAAGTCATAAAGAAGTCTTTTTGCGTGTTCCAAAATGGTGAAGCCCACGGCGACGGGTTGGTTCAAAGTCACAGACACCTTTTCCATGCTCACCACGACCAAATTTTCCGAAAAGATGTTTACACTTTTGAAATTGGGTTTTGATGAAAACCTTCGCAGTCTTTCCTCGGTCGCAATTAATTCAATTTGTTTGTAATTTCTTACATTTTGCAACTGTTTCCCATAAACGGCATTTGAGAGCAGTTTAAACAAATCTTTCGAAAAGTCATCCGTGGCTTCTTTTCGTTTCTGAGTGTTAAAGTCAATGTAGGGCTTCATCCATTTGGTCTGAGTAAATTTCAAAACTTTGTGTACTTTTGTCAGTTTCAAACCCAATTGTAAATATTGCTGCAAAGTAGCCAAGTAAATGATATAATTTTCTTTGTTTTCCAATGTGCCAAAAAGTTTGGTTCCCGTGGCTTTCACCCCTTTGATACCAAGCTCTGCGAGCAATTCTCTATGATAGGGGGACATATCTTCAAAGGGAATGCTTTCTTTGGTGGGAGCGAGGGGCAGCGACTGATGGACAGAATGAAGGTGACGTTGATATTCCAAATCACACTCTACAATGTAACCCACGCTACCTTCGGGGTCTAGTTGCAACCAATCAATAGACTCTATTTCTGTTTCGTCTACCCAGTCAAAATGACCTTGAGGTAAAGGACAACTCATGGCTGCACCATACAAATTGTTAATGTCAAAGTACATCAGGTGAGATTCGGGTTTGGACGGGTCGAAATCGGACATGTGTTTGTTATTGGCTTGAGCGTGGCGATGATTGATACTCGCCACGCCTCCTCTCACTGCGTTTGAGACAAAGCTGTACATATCGGGATCGGTCATAAGATCTAAGCTCACCCCCGTCATCAAAAGACAAGCATCCATGGCCATCCCTGGGAGAGTAAAGTACTGACACGGGTCCAATCTGTAGTAGCTCAGACACATGTCACGGAATGCTTCGAACACATCGGTCAAAATCAAAGTGTCTACGGCAACGTACAATTCCATGAACTGTCTCACCAATCTAATTTTAAAAGTCTCCCAAATGTGACGGGCGAAGGCATAGTCTTGTTCAGAAATGGTTTCTTCCGTTAAGGAAGAGTAAAAGTCGTCACGACTCGGAAATTCTGTTCGATCTAATTTTTCAATACTGTCCACATACTCATAAAAGTAGGGTAACTTTCGAGTCAGCAAATCCACATGTTCGGGAAATTTCTTTGTCAAATAGACAAATTCTTCTTCGCCTTTGCTTCTCAAATTGTTGGCCAAATTTTGTAAGCTGGTGTTTAAAAATTTCTAAACTGTCCAAGAAACGAAGTTGATCTACTTGAAACATGATGAAGTGTTCCGAATTTTGACCTATGCACGTCAGCTTTCGATAGGCAAACAGTTCTGCTGCTTGAAGAATCAAATGATTGTCATACCTCGAAGCATTGTGACAAATGACATTGACAAATTTGGCTTCGTTGTAGTTGACGTTGCAGTAATTGTGACACAGACCCCTGACTCGACCCGTCAAATGATCGTGATCGATGTGTCGCTCATTCTGCTGTACTTTCTCCCCACAAAGATAGCAATGGGTTTTTGAATCTAAAGC
Source organism: Haliotis cracherodii (assembly GCF_022045235.1). Taxonomy (NCBI): domain Eukaryota; kingdom Metazoa; phylum Mollusca; class Gastropoda; order Lepetellida; family Haliotidae; genus Haliotis; species Haliotis cracherodii. The sequence goes on from NW_027266267.1 coordinate 26,893,945, forward strand.
TAACTTTTCCTCATCTTTTAATTTTATGGGCACGGGATGATTTAAAATGTCCATGATATGATCGTAATCCTCCAAAAGATGTGTCATGAAATGCTCTGAGGCCCGTTCGCCGCTATAGGTTCTCAATGGAAATGTGTACATGTCGGGTTCCCGACATACAATTTGATAACTGTAACCACAGGGAATGTGCTCGTGGACGTGGTGACTTCTCCTCTCCGATGTCTCATTATGTTCTAAAGGAGACAACACGGATTCAAAATCACAGTAGATCACAAAGGGGACTTTGACTGTTTTGGCATAGTGACCCAGTCCAAACCTTCTAAAGGCTTTGTTTGGTTCAGGCATTTTAATTCGTTGAGCTTTGTGATAACAGTAAGGGGTGTGCTTTTGTAATCTATCATCAGATGTAAACGTCCACAAACATTTCCGACAAATGAATTTGCTGTTAGTGTCTCCAGCTGTTCTTATCAAAGCCGGCAAACTGGTGATCAGAACATAATGAGAAATGGAGGATTCGTCCGACTCTTCCTCGTCTACTTCTGACATTAGCAGAAGGAGATTGATATGACGTTCTTTAGGTAAGTGGGTCATATCGGAACTGACTCGCAAAGGAAAGACAACATGGTGTTGATCTTCATCTCCATCAATGCCATACACATTGATGCTGAGATCGTTTGCTTTTTCAAATTTTGAAATATGTTTAAGACTCATGGGAAATTCACACCCTTTCAAATCTAACTCGTGTAGTTTGTCCTTGTAGTGACTCACTTGTTCTCTGACCAGTTGAGACTGAACGGGGAACAGATGAGCCAAAACGCAATAGGCAAAACAGAGGTCGTCGTCCACGTTTTTAATGTTTAACAGACAGCGCTTGTTCTCTAGCGAAGGAGGGAGGGGGAGATATGAACTTCCGCGAAAGGGTTGAAATTTAACCACGGATAATTTCACGCTCAACACAGTTTCAAAGTTTAAGTTTGAACTATCTCCTTCGTAATTGTCCATCAGTTTCATGATTGTGTTTGCGGCTTCGGTGTACAACGCATCCAAATCATCAGCTTGGGTGGCTGGAGACATTTTGGTTCGAAAGTAAGGTTCAGTAAATGAATTCAGACCGTCCGAGTTTGTTTTGCTGAATCTAAATTGGGTACAAAGTCCCCACTTGATACTATGTTTTGTTTCAATTTCTGTTTTCAAGTGATGAATCATGTCAGGTTGAATTTTCACAAAATAATAGTAGGGATCATTTCCCTCTTGGCCAGGAGGAATAAAATCAAATTCCCTGACATTTCCATTTATTGCTTGTCTGGAACATGACTGTTGATTATCTACATTAGTTTTCCTACGTTTAGCTGCAGCCCCGCCACCACTTTGTTGATTTGAATGGGATTGTCTCCTGTGTTTAGTGAGATCTTTCACAGATGGGAAAGTGGTCGAACATGTATGACAAGTAAAAGTAAAGGTAGAAGTAGAAGTAGATGGTTGTGGATCTTTGTGTTGACTTTTTATGTGTCTTTGTAAGTTATCACTACGGTTGAATGATTTGGAACATATTTGACAATCAAAATGTTTGGAAGCTGGGCCACAATTCCTCTGATGTCTAACAATGTGCTTTTTGTTACTGTAGGATTTGTGACAAAACTCACATGTATACACAGGTGTTGTAAATGGGGTAGACATTTATTTATTTATTTATTTTTTTTACATAAAGTCTAGCAAACAATGTTCTTGGAACACTTCTATTTTCTGAAATAAATAAAGAGATAATAAATATAATAGTTTGTCTTTCAGGCTATTAAAGTCAACATGACAATTTAAAGGAGTTCGAAGTGTTCTTCATAATCACAACTATGATAGATCTTGGGACAAAATTTACACTGTTTTAAAATGGATGCAAGGATGTAATACTTGTGATATACTGAAATTATAATTATAATTAGAAGATCTTTTTAATATAATTGTTTATGCAATGTAAAACATAAAACTCTTACCTTTTGTATGAAGAATAAATCTATCCAATTTGAAAAACAAACTCCTGTGTCACCTTTTGGTAGGGAGAAAAATAAATGGCACAGATAGGCACAATGTTCATTTATGAACCACGAGAGACAGAATGTGAGGTTTAGATGACAACTCTGCTATTTATAGGGTAATATTGACACATATTTAACACCCCCTTGTTGTGTTGACACAGGTGTTTTCATTCGTGAGACTTGTTTGTTCAATCAACAGGCGTGTCCATTACAACCCAATATTCCTAACTCGCCCCTGTTGACACAGCTGTTTCCATTCAACACAGTTGTTTGCTCAGTCAACAGGCGTGTCCGCTACAACCCAATATTCCTAACACGCCCCTGTTGACACAGCTGTTTCCATTCAACACAGTTGTTTGCTCAGTCAACAGGCGTGTCCGCTACAACCCAATATTCCTAACACGCCCCTGTTGACTCAGCTGTTTTCATTCACGAGATTTGTTTGGTAAGTAAACAGGCGTGTCCGCTTCAACCAATTACACCTAACTCCTAACACGCCACGCCTGTTGACACAGCTGTTTCCATTCAACACAGTTGTTTGCTTAGTCAACAGGCGTGTCCGCTACAACCCAATACTCCTAACATGCCCCCGTTGAAACAGCTGTTTCTATTCACCAGATTGTTTAAGAACAAGAGTTTTATGCATTAAAACTGAAACACTCTTGTAAACGTGAGACATTATTCTTTTTCATTGAAAAGTGTTGACATGTGAAAGGATATCGTATAAAATTTCTTGAAACTGCGTTATTTCACTCTATTTTTTCTCATGAAAATGATTCTGGGTATGGGTTAAACGAGTATTTTTTCAATTGAAATAGGAAACTGAACCGACATTTTGAACTCAAACATCTTTTAGAATAAAGAGAATAGAATTTTACAGTATTAAAACATCATATACCAGACTGGCATACATTACAGTCTTCAACACACGGGTTTCGCGATACCGACTCTATATTTCTCCGAGCTGACCTCTAGCTAGGAGTCAAGACTGTTAACCCTTATTGTTTTATATAGTTGTCATGGAAACTGAATGTTAAAAAGGAACTTCTAAAGGTAACACTAGAAGAGTTAAGAACTGGACATGTGGTTTCTATGGAAATTCAACTCACACCCCTCTTTGCCACATGTGACAGTCATTACTACGCGAAATACATGCATCAATGGAATATGTCTAACAATGACATTCCTTTCCCCGTGAATCACATTTGAACCTCGTAGTAGCCACTTCCATATAGGGACACTCATTACTACGCTTCGTTCTCACTAAATGAAGGACTCATTAACACACTGCATTCGTGCATTGGAACAACAGACCTCTCATTAGCCTTTCTGACCTGTGACGTCATGATTATATTGGACTATGATTGAGTTATTGCAGGTATGGATCAACTTAGCCTGAGATGTGGAATGGGGTCCCATAGAACTGACTTGTAGGTCAGGCGCGAGATACAAACCGAGGACACGTGACGCCCGTGAGCGTTCATGGCAACGTCCACCATCTTGTTTTTAGACACGTGTTGTTCTACGTTTAACGAATGGTCAAGTAATTAATTGCATGATTGCATCCAATCAGTTGACCGTTAATGAACGTAATTGAATATCGGGAGATCTTTCTACATGAACCTGTTCCTGGGCTTTTTAATATTACCACACATAGCCCGCTACCGAATGCCCACAGAGAAATGTCTTCAACGCAAAAGGTTCAAATGTTTACCACATGTTCTCGCGCCAAAATGGTCTCACAATGACATTCCATTCTGCGTGAGTCAAGACCCAACCCAACCCCCGGTCGTAGTATCATGTCCATATAGGGACATTCATTACTATCCCGTGTTCTACGGTTAACGAATGGTCAAGTCATTAATTGCATGATTGCAACTGGTCAGTTGACCCTTTATTAACCCAATTGACCTGTGACGTCATGCATACATTTGCATATTAATGAGTTATTCTGCATATTAATGAGGCAATGACGTTGACAACACCCCACCCACCCCAAGGTCAAGGTTATGTGACGTCATCAGTCACGTGGGGTTACTAGGTGCACTTGTGACGTCATCAGTCACGTGGGGTTACTAGGTGCACTTGTGACGTCATCAAATGAGGGGGTGAGGGGGGATACTTCTTACTTATTATCTACTCATACTCACTCACTCACCTTATCAAATAAATCTATTACTAACGTGCAAGCATTGTCATGTATCCGCGTAGCTGATTCTTACATTAAAATGCTTCTTTTACACGTGCCTATATACGTGTTGCCATACCATCCTTTTGTTGACGGTACTACGTTAGACACGTGTTTATTGTACTAATGCCTCATTTGAATAAATACGTTGTATTATTGTGAGGATTAAACAAAAGCATGAATTCTAAAAGTGTATCTTTGCATTTATTTACATAGTTTTGTACACTTGTGAATGCCATTCTTCAAATAAAATACATGTCTTTGTAATTACGTCTAGAGATTATCTGTATACTTCATGTTATGAATGTCATGTTAGGGGTGAAGTGAGATGGGGATTTCATGTGTCACTGGGTGTGGGTGGTTGCTTGTACTAGTTTAATAGTGCCAGCCCACTGATATACCATGCCACAGGTTTAACATGGACACCCCACTCAGACACCGTGTCAACGCACATGTTGACGGGGAATTGGCTCTTGGGGGATTAAGGACAAAATTGACATCACTGTCCCGTAACGTTTTATGCACAACATACGAACAATAAACAACAATTACACAATAAGCAGAATACCTGCTCTGACAACACAAACACAGCGATGAGCGGACCTTCCAGCTCAGGCATACATGAGGCGAGCGGAGCTCCAGCTCAACCTCAGGCCGTTTCCGACAAAAGGCACATCCTGCTCGAGGTCGTCCTTACACCAGCACTCGGAATGCCAAGCTGACTAACTGCTGGTTTGTCATAATATGTCCAACACGCTGTTGTGTTGGAGCTGCATGGAGATCATGATCAGGTCGGTGTGCGGTGGGCTATGTCCTGGGCCTTTTTGGTTGATTCGAGTTGAAGGTGATTGTGATAGTCTTGGTTCCTGCCGCCAGATCCGCATGGAGGGCGTAGTAGGACACCCTGTATGCTAGGAGTGGTAATACCGCACCTACAAGGTCCCTGGGGAGGGATTTATTGATAGATCTCTCCGTGTTGCACATACTATGACAAACCAGCAGAGCAGAGGTATCCGTAGAGGTAATCCGATAATGTATAAGTATGAGATCCGCAATAGAATCCGCAACCAACGAACGAACGACGAGGCTGACTAACACTCTAATGGAAACACATATATGGTAATGAACAACAATGGACAGACAAAGAGACAGTGACGTTGCTCTGGACATGGGACGTGTGGGAGTGATGAACTGACATAGCCTTATGTCATACTATAAATAACAGTAATTAACGGGAAGTGATATAGTAGCCCAGGTTGATTGAGTGTCAATATACAATGAAATGTTGGTGAGAGTTAACAACGGGTAGTAGCGCCTAATACATAATGACAATTAAGTTATGGAGATACACACATGTCATGGCTAAAGGGTAATTAGGCTTTGGAATCAAATGTTCTTCAGACACCAGTTCAAGACGACCAGTCGTTGTTATATGCCCATAATTCGGGCAGATTAAAAACAGTTACCATTTTGTAGCGGTTGTTTTTGTATGACGCGGCCGTTGATCGATCCACCGACCTTCCGCTCTCCGGGTAGATGTTCTATCCAACAGCCCACAGGGTATTGCATGTTCGCCATCAGTTGTGTTGTGTTCCCTCGTATCGCTGAAACACATTCCCACAGGACATTCACGTGCTACTTCCTGTGTCGTTATACCATGTTCAACATCAATGGTGTAGTGTTCACTCGTATCGCTGAAACACATTCCCACAGGAGTGAGTGCGTGAGTATGGTTTTACACCGCTTTTTGCAATATTCCAGCACTATTACGGCGGGGGACACCAGAAATGGGTTTCACACATTGTACCCATGTCGGAATCAAACCCGAGTCTTCGGCGTGACGAGCGAACGCTTTAACCACTAGTGCTTCTCCATCTTGAAGTCATTACATTGGCTACGACTCTGTCTGTCTTCAAGAAATGTTCTTTCAGTACAAGCCAAGCAGAAATCTCCGAATTGTCCGTGCCAAATCACAAGCCCACCTCCGTGGTCTGGTGGGAGAGCGTCCGCCCGGAGAGCGGAAGGTGTCGTGGTTCCATCCCCTGCCACGTCATACCAAAACACGTTTAAAGATGGTACTTGTTTTACCCTGTCTGGCGCTCGGCATTAAGGGGCCAAAACAATGACTGGTCGGCTCGGAGTCAGTATACTGTGTCTGAATAGGATATTCATGTTAAACTAATGCATGGTATCTCAGCGGGCTGGCACTATGAACTCGGAATTAGTCCGGACTAGTAGACGCGCACACACACGCACGCACGCACGCACGCACGCACGCACGCACGCACGCGCTATTTGGTGCAATAATCATTGACGTTAAAACCCAATTTCACCTCGCCACACCCCACCAAAATGCAATCAATCAATCAATCAGTTTATTCGGTAATAAGGCCTCGGGCCCACGTACAGATATATACAATTTAGTTTCACATCAAGTGCTGCATGAAATAATATTTACAGGTAAGAAGAACGAAGACAGATAGAAACATAATTGGCTAAGTTCTCAAGACAGTTTACATCAGAAGAGTTTAACATTCTGCCCAGTGTGTCTTTACGATTATTACCAGTAATGAAGTCTAAATATGGGAAATATTTTGAGCGAATATCTTCAAAAATAGGGCAAACAAGAATGAAATGAATTTCATTCACAGCTGCCCTTATCTTGAACAATTGACAAAGCCGGAGTGTCTTATCGATGCCATCCTTTCATCCTGTATTATGCATAATTCCCAGTTCTCCAATACGTAAAAGGGTAAGCATATGTCGCTTTTCTTTTGAGAATACATTTAATAGATACGGTTCAAGTGATAATGATGTCTTAAACAATGAATACAGTTCTAAGAATACCATGTTTGTGCATGACAGTCCTTAACCCTCAGTATAAAATCACTTGTAAAATATTCAGGATCACCAGCACCTTGAAATTCCCACACATGTCCGAAGCCATGAGAATATAACATATTCTTAATAGCCGAAACCCATGTATTCCTACCAACGGCATCAAACCTAACTAACATATCGTAAACCCATTTTGGAAATCTCTCTTGAGACATATTAAGAAGCTTAAACCAGAATCTTAAACATATTGTGTAAGAATCAATATAAATACCATTTCGATCACATTCTCCGAGCACTGCAACATTTTTAGATTTGGAACTAATGCCTAAAACAGATTGACAAAACTTCGCTTGAATGTCAAGAAGGCGATCATGCGATGTGCTTTATGTACAAGCGCTACAACAGTCATGAAGAGTCAATTCATACTACAAACACATGGAGTGCTGTTGGCAATCGGACAGTTTCAGGAAGACTTCCAGTTTTCTGATGGACTGTGTATAACCTTGGTGTCCAGCATTGCGTCATCTTCGTATCTTTCTAACCTCAGTGTAGACATCACCTGTGTCCATCATATTCACTGAATCAGTAGTTGTAACAGGTAATTGAAACATACTATGAACAATTGCAAAAAGAGAAGAAAAATAAGAAGATGTTATTGAAGGGATGCACAGTACGTGCATGTTTCATTGATCTTACTTTACAAACGTGGATCATGCACTATCCTGCCAAATGGCACGATTCACAAGTAAAATACAAGTTTAGAACACAAATATAGATAACATATAAAAAAATGTAAAACACATGTTAAGAGGTCAAATTGCTAAAATATAGATAAAGAATAAACAGATACGTTTGCAGAGTATTATAGATGATCATTTTGGTTAATCCAGAACATTAATGCGGATTTTTTGCGGCTAGTGTTTTAGCTAAGACATCAGTTGGGGTGGGAAATGTCAACTGTTCACGTGGAGACGTGTAACATTTATATCAACAAGAGAACTAGACTTACATCTAGTCTCTGAAATGAACATATCGTAAAGAAAAAAAACCAGTTCAGTTATTTTAATAAAAATATAATAAAGGGGAGCCCAGTGATTCTCTTCATTTTCAGATAATGCAGTAATCTAGACTTGCCAAACATTATAGACTTGCATGTTCTGTATTTGATATATATTTATATCAGGGTCTGTAAGTAAGACAGACAACAAGAGAGCTTTGTTGACAGTGGCCTTCCTCTTTGACCTTTACATAATTTACACTTTTTACCTTGAAAAGGTTTGCAGTAGTTTTGAGAAACATGTATTACGTTTATTACGACGTTTCTCTTCGAAGTGAACAACAGTTGTTTAAAAGCGTTTAAAAGGTTCTCGAATGCTTTAGAGAGTTGATCAACAAACACATGAAAAATTGAAAACCGTGGGATTATTTATGTGTCGATCTGATTAGTGATTGTTACCTAGTTTCAACGTTATCAATAAATTGTGGAGAACGAAGAAAAAGCCGAACTAGGAGAATTTGTTTTGAAATGTGATAAACATGTCACCGTTCACACACGACCTCTCGACGACTGCGTTTTCTGAGTGTTATGATGAGGCCAGCCATCGCTCCAGCCAACAGGACACACTCCACGCTAACATCCACGGGAATTAGGAAGTTGAATGTCGATGAGTTAGCTGGGTCTGCAGTGTGAATGACATGCTTCCTTGTATGATCGGTGTAGTACTCAGTGAAGTTATATATAATTATTTAGCTGCAACTGGACTTGTGTTTCATATTTATTTTATTTCAGGGATACGCACTTCTATTTCACATCGAATACGACCTAATGCTATAGATCACATACATACACGTATCATTTTGTGATTGAACACATGATTAAGGATGGTTACCCCATCTTTGATGAGCACCATCTTGAATGTGAGTTAGGTTTTAACGCGATTTTATAATGTATTTTGTTCTTCATTATTGCACTATTATTGAGTAAATAGGTGTTTTAACATAGTAACTTAGTTATTATTAATTAGGGTGGCATGCAAAAGCGACATAGTCGTAGGGATAATGACGTATACGAACGCTACTTTAATGAACTTTATGAGGACGGGTATCGTGCTAACAGGCCAAGGACCATAGATTGGTTAAGGAAACGAGTTGAAGGTGGTTATGTTACGGACAACATGTGTCTTTCACAAGGGCACGATATCATGTCGGTATCTTGTTGTACTGTTACTTCTATGGTATTCATCACGTCAAAGGTAAAACAAAATCCTTTTGAATTTGTCCTTCCAATACTAATTCCAGGCTATCTATGTGTGTGTGAGGTTAGCGTCACCACTGGCATTGCATATTAATGACATATTATCGCCATGAAGACGGGTTTTCTTTTACATATGGACTCTTACATGTGGTTGAGCTTAACATGCAGAAAACATGTTGTTTTAAACCATTGTAAACTGGGAACATTAATAATTAACAAGTTATTGACTCTGTAGTCCGAATGTCTTACACTTACATAAGACAAATGAAGCTTTTTTTAATTCTGTGTAATACAATGTTACTATGAATACACAATGTTATTTAGAAAGTGGTCAAATGTAACAAATGTTATATTTGGGAAAACACTTTTTAGTAAAGTACAGATTCTCGTACATTTTTGGGTTTAGTCCCGTCAGGGATGCGAACCCACACTGCCAGCGATCTAACCCATTCAACCACCAACGCTTCCTCAAAAGTGAAAGTCCGACAACTGGTAGTCTAGATCACGTACTTTGTGTACCCCACTGACAAGTGTAAATCGCTGACTTTGTATGCTGGCGATTAGGCTCCTCACTCTGGCAATGTGGGTTCGAATCCCGGATGGTACTCAACCCCCAAAAGTACTAGAATCTGTACTTTACTAAGAAAGTGTTATCCCAAATAGTTAGTATATATGAACACTTTTGCTGTACAGTATGAAGACAATTAAATTACCCTTCACCTCCTTTACCATTTTCCGCCATTTCTGCTATATTTCCGGTCAGCGTAGCAGTCTTACTCAGATATACACAACAGTGGACCTAGGCTCGTTAAACTACTACAAAAAAGTATAAGAACTATTTCACATTGAGCATATTTGACGTACCTTTTGTCTCCTCTGTTAAGTCAATAGTTCCACTGTTGCTGGAAGCTGTACCATTAAGTGTCCAGTTCCATGTTCTGCTCTGTTCAATTGTTTTAAAAAATATTTCAATTGCTCTATAATTGACTGAAAAGGTGTTTTGAACATAGTTATAGTTGCCAACTGTTCAATTATGGTGGCATGCAGAAGAAGTCAGCATGTGTCTTTTACAAGGACTTAAGATATAGTGTCGGTGTTTTGTTTGTACTGTTACTACTCTGGTATTCATCACGTTAAAGGTAAAAGATATTCCTTTTGATTTATCCTTCCAATACTGAATCCAGTCTATCTATGTGTGTCAGGTTAGCATTATCACTGGCATTGCATAGTATTGACATATTATCGACGTAGGGAGTCTTACATATGGTCAGCCTGAAAATAGCAGAAAACATGTCGTTATAAACCATTCTAAACTGCGTTTATAATTAACAAGTTATTGAATCTAAGAAATCTTTTAATTCCGTCAAATAAAATGTGACTAGTTAGTGTATATGAACACTTCTTCTGTACAGTATGAACAGGATTAGATTACCTTTCACCCCCTTTACCAAAATTATAGTCATTTCTGCTATATTTCCGTAGCAGTCTTAGTCAGAAATGCCAAATATAACAGTGGACCAAGGCATGTTAAACCACTACAAAATAGTATAAGAACTATTTCACATTGAGAATATTTGACGTACCTTTTGTCTCCTCAGTTAATTCAATAGTTACACTGTTGCTGGAAGCTGTATCATCAAGTTTGCAGTTCCATCTTGTACCATTCAGTTCAACTGTGGACTGTTGGAATCTTAGGATGAAACGCCCACTGTGTGTTGGACAAGAGACATGCGAATGAGCCGGAGTATCAATATGCCATTTCACGAGGCACGGACTTCCACGCTTCCTGGTCCCAGTAAGGACTGGTTGACCATCACGGATCCAAACACTCACCCATTCTTGTTCAGGCTGCCAACACACTAATTCTACAGGTGATCCGACAGATGTCTTGAGGATATCTCCATTTTTACTGTAATATGTTAATATATGTATAACTTCTATTCTCTCTTTTCGTCAGCTGCATATTTGAACATACACTGTATATTCCTTCAAATCGAAGGTAATCGAGTAGACGTGTTATAAGGGGACATCTTCGTAACTTTATAAATTATTTGAATCACAAAACGACAGTACACAATCTCGACTTTCTTCCTTGTTTTTTCATTGTGAATAGATGGATGTGATTTCCTGACTGTATGCAACACCGACTAGTAGTATTATACAGGTAGTTTCACACTGGTATTATATAGCTAATATATTCTGAACATGCGACTTGCCCATGTACGAATGGTATTTATTCCACCATATTTTCTGCCAATAACAATTAAGGTTTTTAATTGAAAAGGTTTTGTCTCTTCTAGTGCAATACGAAGACATACTGACGTATTCATTTTGCAAGTAAGAGGCCAGTTATTGTGAACTTCCACTATTCAAATCAGAGTATGTTCGAAAGTAAACCGATGTTATGCTTCTTCGAGTATTTTATTAAATTCAAACGTAGGTTTTAGTGGTTATATAAATATGTTCAGTTTGAAAAGTATTTCCGCTGTTTCAAGCTACATAACTTTGAGACGAAAGAGTGTCAAGGTACTTAAGGGCAACTTCTAAATGAAACATATAATATACTCACCGGCTTGACATGAGATGAGTTGAGTCAATAGGGTAAGTAAAAGACATTTAAGGTCCATCTTAGAGCCAATACTGTAAATACACAACACATGTATGGTGATAAGTATATTGTGTATATGACATATGTGAAAGTCATCCCTAGAAGATGACTCGGATGTGGATATCCTGTATTCCAATGTCATCGGCTGACATATCTAGTGGTGTGCCTCTATTGCTGTAGAAATTAATGGAAATCGCAGTGCATTTGTATGATATGTCTAAGCATGTCCAACCATACTGCAATATCATAAACATTACAAAATGATATATATTAAAAAAAAAATTTGATATATTACCATCTTCCAAGTATTATGGATCATGCTACTGTGTTGAATGTATGCTGTCATATTGTTAAATATAATTAATGTTGGTTCTCCTACTTTCTGAAAACATTCTTTTGTAGTTCATTCAGTACGGATAAATGCTTCTGAGCTTATGCTGAAACTCGGTGACTTCAGTCCACCAACAGAAACATCGACCCAGTTCAAGTAAACATTTACTTTCAGTGCAAGATGATAATCAGTTAAGATTATCCGCCTATCCGCACGCGCCCGTGAATGTATGTGTGTGTGCATGTGTGTGTGCATGTGTGTGTGCGTGTGTGTGTGTGTGTGTGTGTGTGTGTGTGTGTGTGTGTGTGTGTGTGTGTGTGTGTGTGTGTGTGTGTGTGTGTGTGTGTGTGTGTGTGTGTGTGTGTGTGTAAATAATAACATGTGAGAGTCGTTTTCTTCTAATATGAGATATTAACATTAAGTACGGCCTCCTTAAGGATGATGATAAGATGTGTAGCCGTATTTTATTAATGATGACTCCATCAATAGAATCCGACCTCGGTAACGTCGGACAAGTCCATTTCATGCACAGGTGAGTATTTCCTACATATTCTCACAATCCGCACAGATGCGATGGTTCGTCCATTGCGTAAGCCTGAGTTGCCCAGCTACATCTACGGGGAACAACTCACTTGACACCTCCCTCTAAAAAATTACGTCGTCCAATTTACGTCTTCAGGTTGGGAGCACATGTTCGAATCTCCAGAAATGACGTCATCATAGAACAGTGGTTTATTGTGAAATAAACCACGCTTCCTTCTTCTTTATTCTTTGCGATTTATCGCGTAGCCTTTCATCATAAGTTGTCTGGTCCGTCGTGAATGGGAGCGACTGTGGTTGAAACATGATGCGACACACTGCTAGATACAGTGAAATTGCACAAGCTCTATCACTGCCACTCATACATCTGGCGTATTTTGGTGCTACCAAACTTAACAGTGGGGATGCCGGGTTAGAATTGATCCCTAGCAACATATTCTTGTCTTAAATGGTCAGTGAGTAAGTGAGTTGGGTTTAACGCCGCTTTTAAAACTCTTCCAGTTATATCACGGCGTGTCAGCTTAATGTGGGAGGAAAGCCCGAAGTGATGCAGGTCTCAGACGTTTACTACCTCGGTGAAACCCTCGAGTACGGGTATGGTACGGGTATCATAGGTTTCTGGCGTGCTCAATGGAAGCAACTCTGCACAGCGAATCGCGGCGCCTTAGATGACTGGGCCTCTCGTGCCCCCTTGGTTGGTCAGACTCGGAGACTTGTTTGATTGCCTAACATCGTACCTCGACAGCATGAGGACGTTGCTCATGCTATTAATTTGGCTTTGTGCAGCCGTCGTATAGTTGGAATATTGCTTAGTGCACCTTGAAACCAACAAACATAATGACTACCTTTCGCTGAAACACTCTTAGTTCACGTTGAATCTGAACCCGTGCGTATAGTGCGTTATTTACAAAACACCTGAAACATCTGAAGCATCAAAGGAAGGAAAGATCGCGCTATTACCCGCTATACCAAGATGGAGAGGTCGTCACATTGTTGCACACACACAGACAACACCACAACAATGTACTGTATAAATAAGGACACTCACCTTAAAATGAACACAATATATCACAATCTGTCACACATGTGTAAATCTACATTCAGATTTCAGACGAGTAAACATTTTCGTGGAAACAGGGTGGCGCACAGAATTAAGGTTTCGCCGAACACGACGAATTAGGACCACAACAGGAAGATGAAAACATGTAGACTGACATAAAGTTCAATATTATATAATTAATGTGCGACCCTGTGCGACACAGGGACATCAAAGCCGTGTCATTGGTCCTGCGTTTGACTGACTCACGTTTACTACAGAATTTGCACAAATGTATTTAAAGTTATGCATTTGTGAAATAATCAAATAAATGAAGTGTCCCTTTCGCCTGAGGATTTACAACACAAAAGTTTTGGTACAGCACGCTATGTCTCAATTGTTATTGTACCGATCATCCATGTGATGAGGTCATGAGATCTGCGACATGAAATATAGACTCACACAATTCCTGCATCGCTTTACCATGGAGACGTTACCGATGCCACATTAAACATAGACTCACACACTTCCTGCATCGCTTTACGGCTGATATATTGTCGATGCCATATTAAATATAGACTCACAAACTTCCTGCACCTCTACACGGCTGATATATTCCCGATGCTACATCAAATATAGACTCACAAACTTCCTGCATCGCTTTACGGCTGATATATTGCCGATGCCACATTTAATATAGACTCAAACACTTCCTGCACCTCTTTACGGCTGATATATTGTCGATGCCACATTTAATATAGACTCACACACTTTCTGTATCGCTTTACGGCTGATATATTGTCGATGCCACATTAAACATAGACTCACACACTTCCTGCATCGCTTTACGGCTGATATATTGCCGATGCCACATTAAACATAGACTCACACACTTCCTGCATCGCTTTACGGCTGATATATTGTCGATGCCACATTAAACATAGACTCACACACTTCCTGCACCTCTTGACGGCTGATATATTGCCGATGCCACATTAAACATAGACTCACACACTTCCTGCATCGCTTTACGGCTGATATATTGTCGATGCTATATCAAATATAGACTCATACACTTCCTGTATCGCTTTACGGCTGATATATTGTCGATGCCACATTAAATACAGACTCACACACTTCCTGGACCTCTTTACGGCTGATATATTGCCGATGCCACATTAAACATAGACTCACACACTTCCTGCATCGCTTTACGGCTGATATATTGTCGATGCCACATTAAACATAGACTCACACACACTTCCTGCATCGCTTTACTGCTGATATATTGCCGATGCCCCATTAAACATAGACTCACACACTTCCTGCATCGCTTTAGGGCTGATATATTGTCGATGCTTTATTAAATATAGACTCACACACTTCCTGCATCGCTTTACGGCTGATATATTGTCGATGCCACAATTAATATAGACTCACACACTTCCTGCACCTCTTTACGGCTGATATATTGTCGATGCCATATTAAATATAGACTCACACACTTCCTGCATCGCTTTACGGCTGATATATTGTCGATGCCACATTTAATATAGACTCACACACTTCCTGCATCGCTTTACGGCTGAAATATTGTCGATGCCACATTAAACATAGACTCACACACTTCCTGCATCGCTTTACGGCTGATATATTGTCGATGCCATATTAAACATAGACTCACACACTTCCTGCATCGCTTTACGGCTGATATATTGTCGATGCCACATTAAACATAGACTCACACACTTCCTGCACCGATTTACGGCTGATATATTGCCGATGCCACATTAAACATAGACTCACACACTTCCTGCATCGCTTTAGGGCTGATATATTGTCGATGCCACATTAAACATAGACTCACACACACTTCCTGCATCGCTTTACGGCTGATATATTGCCGATGCCACATTAAACATAGACTCACACACTTCCTGCATCGCTTTAGGGCTGATATATTGTCGATGCTTTATTAAATATAGACTCACACACTTCCTGCATCGCTTTACGGCTGATATATTGTCGATGCCACAATTAATATAGACTCACACACTTCCTGCACCTCTTTACGGCTGATATATTGTCGATGCCACATTTCGCTTTACTGCTGATATATTGCTGATGCCACATTAAATATAGACTCACACACTTCCTGCATCGCTTTACTGCTGATATATTGCCGATGCCACATTAAACACAGACTCACACACTTCCTGCACCTCTTGACGGCTGATATATTGCCGATGCCCCATTTAATATAGACTCACACACTTCCTGCATCGCTTTACGGCTGATATATTGTCGATGCTATATTAAATATAGACTCACACACTTCCTGCACCTCTTTACGGCTGATATATTGCCGATGCCACATTTAATATAGACTCACACACTTCCTGCACCTCTTTACGGCTGATATATTGCCGATGCCACATTAAACATAGACTCACACACTTCCTGCACCTCTTTACGGCTGATATATTGCCGATGCCACATTAAACATAGACTCACACACCTCCTGCACCTCTTTACGGCGGATATATTGTCGATGCCACATTAAATATAGACTCACAAACTTTCTGCACCTCTTTACGGCTGATATATTGCCGATGCCATATTACATATAAACTCACACACTTCCGGCACCTCTAAACGGCTTAAATATTGGTGATGCCACATTAAATATAGGCTCACAAACTTCCTACACCTCTAAACGGCTTATATATTGGTGATGCCACATTAAATATAGGCTCACAAACTTCCTACACCTCTAAACGGCTGATGTATTGCCGATGCCACATTAAATATAGACTCACACACTTCCTGCACCTCTTTACGGCTGATATATTGCCGATGCCACATTAAATATAGACACACACTTTCTGCACCTCTTTACGGCTGATATATTTCCGATGCCCCATTAAACATAGACTCACACACACTTCCTGCATCGCTTTACGGCTGATATATTGCCGATGCCACATTAAATATAGACTCACAAACTTCCTGCACCGCTTTACGGCTGATATATTGCCGATGCCACATTAAACATAGACTCACACACTTCCTGCATCGCTTTAGGGCTGATATATTGTCGATGCTATATCAAATATAGACTCACACACTTCCTGTATCGCTTTACGGCTGATATATTGTCGATGCCACATTAAATACAGACTCACACACTTCCTGCACCTCTTTACTGCTGATATATTGCCGATGCCACATTAAACATAGACTCACACACTTCCTGCATCGCTTTACGGCTGATATATTGTCGATGCCACATTAAACATAGACTCACACACACTTCCTGCATCGCTTTACGGCTGATATATTGCCGATGCCACATTAAACATAGACTCACACACTTCCTGTATCGCTTTACGGCTGATATATTGTCGATGCCACATTAAATACAGACTCACACACTTCCTGCACCTCTTTACTGCTGATATATTGTCGATGCCACATTAAACATAGACTCACACACTTCCTGCATCGCTTTACGGCTGATATATTGTCGATGCTTTATTAAATATAGACTCACACACTTCCTGCATCGCTTTACTGCTGATATATTGTCGATGCCACATTTAATATAGACTCACACACTTCCTGCATCGCTCTACGGCTGATATATTGTCGATGCTTTATTAAATATAGACTCACACACTTCCTGCATCGCTTTACGGCTGATATATTGTCGATGCCACATTTAATATAGACTCACACACTTCCTGCATCGCTTTACTGCTGATATATTGCCGATGCCACATTAAATATAGACTCACACATTTTCTGCATCGCTTTACTGCTGATATATTGCAGATGCCATATTACATATAAACTCACACACTTCCGGCACCTCTAAACGGCTTAAATATTGGTGATGCCACATTAAATATAGGCTCACAAACTTCCTACACCTCTAAACGGCTTATATATTGGTGATGCCACATTAAATATAGGCTCACAAACTTCCTACACCTCTAAACGGCTGATGTATTGCCGATGCCACATTAAATATAGACACACACTCTCTGCACCTCTTTACGGCTGATATATTTCCGATGCCCCATTAAACATAGACTCACACACACTTCCTGCATCGCTTTACGGCTGATATATTGCCGATGCCACATTAAACATAGACTCACACACACTTCCTGCATCGCTTTACGGCTGATATATTGCCGATGCCACATTAAATATAGACTCACAAACTTCCTGCACCTCTATACGGCTGATATATTGCCGATGCCCCATTAAATATAGACTCACACACTTCCTGCACCTCTATACGGCTGATATATTTCCGATGCCACATTAAATATAGACTCACACACTGCCTGCATCGCTTTACGGCTGATATATTGCCGATGCCACATTTAATATAGACTCACACACTTCCTGCATCGCTTTACTGCTGATATATTGTCGATGCCACATTAAACATAGACTCACACACTTCCTGCATCGCTTTACGGCTGATATATTGTCGATGCCACATTAAACATAGACTCACTCACCTCCTGCACCTCTTTACGGCGGATATATTGTCGATGCCACATTAAATATAGACTCACAAACTTTCTGCACCTCTATACGGCTGATATATTTCCGATGCCATATCACACATAAACTCACACACTTCCTGCACCTCTAAACGGCTTATATATTGGTGATGCCACATTAAATATAGGCTCACAAACTTCCTACACCTCTAAACGGCTGATGTATTGCCGATGCCACATTAAATATAGACTCACACACTTCCTGCACCTCTAAACGGCTGATATATTGCTGATGCCACATTAAATATAGACTCACAAAATTCCTGTATCGCTTTAGGCTGAGATGAAGAAGTTGTTTGTGTTCTTTGTTTTACTTCAGGATTTCCGAAACTTACTCTGAAAGGAGCTGTAATTACGCTGACGTTTGTTTTTTACTCTTGCATTCGTAAATGCAATAAACATCCTTCTCCCTTGTCATATGTCACTCGAATTCCCTGATGATGCATCACACTTTCGACTATTACGATAAATATATGTAAACATGTTAAATATGGTAGCAAGTCAAATTTGAAGCATAATATGCATTAGTGGCTCTTCTTAGGTGGGAATTATAACATACCAAAGTGGGAGTGAGTAAGTAAAGGAATTCTGTATTTGAAGGTTATGGGAGTGTGCAGTAAGCATTCGGGAAACTGATCTCTGACGCGTGTTCCCTTCCTGTTCTATTGTGATACTTGTTAAAGAAAATAGAAGGGGAAATCGGCCACCACAATCTGCATAGGATTTATGAAGCTGGTGTTCTGTTCTGGTGACTGTCGGACCCGAAGGCAGTTCTTTGTTACCTACATGTGTACCTTGTTTTCAGCAACCCAGGCTTGTCGCAAGAGGCGACTAACGGGATCGGGTGGTCAGACTCCCTGACTTGGTTGATGCATGTCATCGTATCCCAGTTGCGTTAATCTATGCTCATGCTGTGAGTCACTGGATTGTCTCGTTCAAATTCGACTATTTCCCCACCGCTCTCATAGAGCTGTCTTATTGCTGTGTGCGGCGGGATATTGAGGGATAAACCTTTTGTTTGTCATGATATTTCCTTTACAACTACGTATTGGTGACATTTGTTCGGCAAGTATTTTCCTGAATATGTCATTAAGAGTAGTACAAATTTGATACGAGTCCTGGTTTGTGTGTTTGTATTCTACTTCCTTTAAATATCAAATGGCTGGATTTCAACTGATCCCTTCATTCAAATGCTTCACCTGCACGTGCGGATACATCTCGGCAAACCGTCCATGTGTTAACGGTCCTACGTTAAATATGCGTTCATTGTACTAATTTAGACATGATTTGAAAAAAATACGTTGTGTTATTCCGAGTATATATGCATGAATTCTAAGAATAATTATTTACATAGTTTTGTACACTTGTGAATGAAAATTACATGGCTTCTTGGTAATAACGTTTCGAGCTTATCTTTGTTAATTTCATATTATGAATGCCATGGTTAAAAGTTAGAGGCGAAGTGAAATCGGGATTAACGTCGCGCAAGTTTATTGCACTTGTAAGCGACATCGAAGCATGTGTCACTTGGTGTGTGTGTCTGCTTGGCTCACAGTGGACATCTCTTCCCGTCAGCCTCTAACGTGCACCCAGTATCACTGTGTTTAAATCTGGACTGAAATCGAGCCTTTTCGAACCCTACAACTGAATGTGTATATTTTCTATTATCTTAATGTCTCCTCTCTGCTGTATATATGTACACATACTGTCTTGGGCAATGTGCAAGCCCCTCAGTGGTAGCCTCAGTGTCATAATTTACATTGTGGAAACAAGTCCAAGTCCTAAGTCTGTCTATGACTCAAATTAGTAGTACGTAGGGCATTATCCAAAGATTATTAAGATTTTCAAACATAATATCTGTAAATGTGAACATTCTATCCATATATAAAAATGATAATATTATGATAAAAGTATTAATAATTGTATTTTATTCGGTTGTGGCATGGACAAACAGCATTCCGATAGGGGATATATACATATTCGATTTCTGAACTGATCAAAGAGCCAAGGGCTCCATTGTGGAAATAAGTAATACCGAACATAGAGAATTCCTTGAAGTGTATGTCATCAGTAACACATTAGACAATTTAGGTTTGTACGTGTATAGCGAAGTAACCCTCACTTCATTGGTCATGTCATTTTGTTTATGAATAACAAGAAATTGTTGTAGCTAATAAACAAGATATAGATGGATATATAATTATATATATATATAAAAGGAAAAGCATGTGATATAATTTGTCATATGTCTTACAAATTTGATTACACCACACATTTCAGCACCACTGAACTTCCACAGAATTGTTGTGGAAATGTGATGTCAACGAACAGCATAGACTGGGATATATCAAGGACAATTCAAGCAGATGGCATCAAAGTTAACAAGGCGACCATGCTAAGTATGTTTATGTACAAGCGAAACAACAGTCGTGAAGAAATATTTCATATTAAAAACACATGGGCTGCTTTAATAATCGGACAGTACCATGAAGAGATCCAGTTTTCTGATGGACTGTGGGAGCCTTGGTGTCCAGCATTGTGTCATCTTCATGTCTTTCTAACCTCAGTGTAGACATCACCTGTGTCCACTATTTGCACTGAAACAGTAGTCGTGACAGGTAATTAAAACATAATAAGAACAATTGCAAAAAGAGAAGAAGAAAATAAAGAAGAAAATGTTTTTAAAGAGTCTCACGGTACATGGGTGTTTTCTTTACCTTTTTTTTATACACGCGGAGCATGCACTGTCCTGCCAAACGGCCTATGAGACATGCTTCACAAGTAAAATACAAATTAAGACCAGAAAAATAGATAAGAGATATAAAAGTAAAATACAAATTAAGAGGGCAAAGTGCAAAGTTATAGATAACAGATATATACCGATACGTGTGCAGATTATTATAGGAAGACTCACTTTGGTTACATAGAACATTAATAGGAAAGTTGCGGCTAATGTTTAAACTAAGGCATCAGTTTGCATGAGAAATGACAACTAGTCACGTGAAGACGTGTAACATTTATATCAACAAGAGAGCTTTACGTGACAGATCATACCCGAGGTCCGTGTAGAAATCACAAGATGCAACACAATGGACTTCCTCTTCGATGGCATTATTGTTATCGACACTTTCGATCCTGAGGGTCCTGAGGGTTTCTAATTTTGGGGAAATTTTCAACAATGAAGCTTACTTAAAATCCTTCTTTCAGATGAAACATTTCCGTGTCTTATACGGAGCGCCCTACTCCAATTAGCTTCCCCTAACTTCTACACCAATATGTCAGTAATCTTTGTAAGTGCCACGTACTGAGCTCGACACTATCCATGATAGTCCGTATTTTCTCGTGGATAGTACACATTAT
Source organism: Haliotis cracherodii (assembly GCF_022045235.1). Lineage (NCBI taxonomy): Eukaryota > Metazoa > Mollusca > Gastropoda > Lepetellida > Haliotidae > Haliotis > Haliotis cracherodii. The sequence continues at coordinate 26,915,710 of NW_027266267.1, forward strand.
CTTCAAAAAACACAGCAGAGTAGAAAGGTTATACATTTACCTGTTAGCTATTATTTTTTTGACGTTTGAACCAAATTTGTCGTTTTCCGCTCGAACACTGACCACAAATTGTGTGTATTGTGTACATGTTTTTCAATAAGCGTACCTTTTGGCAGGGCGATTATTATAGCAAATACGGTATGAATATCTTGGAAGATTGCTGGGAAATGTATTATTGCTGTCAACGATTACTCTCGCCCTTGGTTTTGCTGTAGTATTGAGAAACCTTTATTTAATTTATTTAGATGTTTCGGGATGTAGAATGAGCCTACCTGCTTCATGTGCATTGCTCTGTTCGTATATCACGTTCTCTTGCATGACTGAAACACAACACAAGAAATCACGTATCTTATCTTGAATGATTCAGCTTTACCGAGATGCTAAAATCACACGAGGTCAATGAAAAAGTCTCTTTCATAAATAAACAATATTTTCAATATTGTAAAACAATGTATGGTCGTTCTCCTGCATGACCGAACCAGGAAAGGTGATGTCGGAAAAGATATGGATATAGCACACGAGGATAGTATTGTGACCAGTGACTATGTTCGTAATCTATTTATTTGCAATTTACGTCCAGGATTTTTTGTAGCAGTCATTTAGAATTTTGTGTCATCTACTGACATGTTGTTAACACCGCCAACCCTTATATCATTAATTCATATAAAATTAACAATTATGTATAACAAAGCAAATATAAGTGTTAATGTAACTGGAGACATCGGAAATAATAAACACTGATATGTAACGAACCTGATCTAATCAATAGGGAGTAAATGAACGTTATTGTTAATGTAACTGGAGACATCGGAAATAATAAACAATGATATGTAACGAACCTGGTCTAATCAATAGGGAGTAAATGACCGTTATTGCTGATGTAACTTGAGACATCGGAAATAATAAACACTGATATGTAACGAACCTGATCTAATCAATAGGGAGTAAATGAACGTTATTGTTAATGTAACTGGAGACATCGGAAATAATAAACAATGATATGTAACGAACCTGATCTAATCAATAGGGAGTAAATGACCGTTATTGTTGATGTAACTGGAGACATCGGAAATAATAAACAATGATATGTAACGAACCTGATCTAATCAATAGGGAGTAAATGACCGTTGTTGTTAATGTAACTGGAGACATCGGAAATAATAAACAATGATATGTAACGAACCTGATCTAATCAAAAGGGAGTAAATGAACGTTATTGTTGATGTAACAGAAGACTTATGATATGTAACGAACTGATCGTTTGTGTCACTCGGGGTGCATTACATTCGAAATAAATACAGTCATGACCAATTACAAGTTTGTAAAACATGAAGACGTGAATATGTCTCAGTATAAGAAGACCTGTATTGTTCTAATGGCGCTTGAAGATTATTATAGGGAGACTAATTTCGGTTATGCTAGAACATTAATGACATTAATTGTTGCGGCTAATGTTTTAACTAAGGCATCAGTTTGCATGTGACGTGACGTTCTTATGACATTTCAGTGTTGCTTCGTGCGCCTTCAGTGGATTAATTAACTGAACTACTATATCAATATTTACATGCAGGCACAACAATTCGCATATGACAGGATTAAACAAAGATTTCATGATAATGATGAGGTGAGGTAAGGTGAGGTGAAATGGGGTTTAACGTCGCGTCCAATATTATTGCACTTATATAGCGACGTGCTTGCACGTGTATATGTGTGTTTGTGACTGCTTGTACTAGTCCGGACTGATGCCGATTTATAGTGCTAGCACACTGAGATACCATGCCGCAGTTTAACCCCACTCAGACACAGTATACTGACTCCGAGCCGACCAGTCCTTGTTTTAGCCCCTTAATGCCGAGCGCCAGACAGGGTAACAACAAGTACCATCTTTTAAGGTCTTTTGGTATGACACGGCTGGGGATCGAACCCTGGACCTTCCGCTTTCCGGGCGGACGCTCTACCATTAGACCACGGAGGCGGTCTGATAATGATGATGTCCAGATTGAGCAATGAAGGAGTTTGGAGAACGGAGTGATGTACTGACATAACTGATCATGAGATCACCAACCTAATGCAGATCTCCTCGACACAGCATCGTCGACAGTAGGAACAGTCACGTCGTAGGCATTGTTACCACTGGATGTTTCATACAGGTCGTTGTCCTGTATAACTGCAACATGTATGAGAGACAAAGTGTTTTAGAGATTCCCAGGTAAGCTAATCCTACAGATCAAATACAATAATTTGAACTTTATACTTCATTGGTTTTACTTTGAACGATTCATCATAGGATTCTAAAAAAGAAATCAGGCATACGATTTGTAGTTTGTTGAAATGTTTAATGAATATCAGCAGATTACTTGTATTCGCATTTCATTTAAACATTTAAGTGCTTGATCTTACCTAAACTTAAATCACTCCTTCTTGTGTTCTCGTCATTGCTTCGAATGAAACAAAAATTAGTATTGATGGCTGTATAGTTTATATCATTCTGTGTTTCCAGTTCTAAGCATGGATTTTGCAATTCATTACGCATGCTGAAAAATACGTTTTTTGTATCTATAGATGCATTTATTCTTATGTTTAGAGGTTCTTTAAAATGGGAAATGATTTTATGTGTCTGACACACATGTAATATGCTATTTATCTAAGACATAGTGTAGCTTCTGTACCTGTTATTATGTGTTGCTGTTCCTGAATCAGACAAATATATACAGTCAATCGTTGCCATGAGACAAACAAATGCATACACAGAAAATGTATATATTTTTACTTGGAAGTGGACAACATTTGACTGATAAAACTCTCAGTTAAAACAAGTTTAAATGTTGTCCTATAATAGTTTGGATAAAAGGCAAACAGCAGATGAGGAAGTGTGTTCAACAAACACTTGGGAATTCCTACAAATTGAATGATTTTGTTATGTGTCGACATGCCCAGTAATAGTATTAAACCTAGTTTTAATGTTATCAATATATTCCTGAGCACTAAGTGTAACTATTTCTTGGAAAACAGGAAGATAACACGGAATTGTTTTGAAATGTGATAAGTATGTCACCGTTCACACACGACCTCCGACGACTGCGTTTTCTGAGTGTTATGATGAGGCCAGCCATCGCTCCAGCCAACAGGACACACACCACGCTTACACTCACGGAAACTAGGAAGTTGAATGTCGATGAGATGGTTGGATCTGCAGAGTAAGTTACATGCTTCCTTGTATTAGCAACACCATACACATGTTGTAACACTCAACCAAGAAACAGGAGATGTGTTTTGAAAACAGAGGAGACTTGAAGCAAAATAGTGTATACTTATATTAGTACAGTTTCCTGCTGTATCCGCTTCATTTCTATAAGATCATTTGCATTTATTATTAGGAATGTACAGTTTTACGACCTATTTACTATTTTTTATCTTTTTCCGATCTGGGCAGAAGAGAGGATATTCACAACGTTTGTTTGGGCTAAATAACAATGGCTCTATTGAGGAGGTGGTTCATTTTCATTTGCCTGTTGTACGCATCATTAAGACAAAAGCATTTAGATTTTATATCAATCCATGTGTTTATATCTTCAGCATTCTCTTAAATAGCAAACATTACAAATATGTTTGTAACATAGTAACGTTTGTAAAGGAAGCTCTGTTCCTACGTACACAGACGAATAGTATACCTAGGTATTGTTTTCAATGTCAATTGTCTCATTTGTGTGTTACTGAATACAACTGAAATGTACATGGGCCCATGGCTTCCCATAAATGAAAAAAGCATTCAATGTAATGGCACATTTTCACATTTCACATACTCAATACATTTCGACATTTCGCGCTTCTGAATGTGAGGCTTTAACGTCATTTTGAAATGTATTTCAGATGTACCATTGATGAGTAAATAAGTGCTGTTAACATTGTGTATGTTTGCCAACACGTTAACCAAGGAAGCATCCATAAGTGACAATGACCATGGACCTACATTGTATGCCACTTTGGTGAAATCTGAGGAGGCGGAGATAGTGCTAACAGACCAAGGACTTTTATCAATGTGAATCATCTGACCTAAGGTAGGCCAAGGAAGTGAGAAAGTCCGCATGTGTCTTTATACAACTGGAAGTATCATGTCGGGGTGAAGTTTGTACTATTATTTATCTTCTATTCATCACATCAAACGGCATGTGGTATATGGTATACATATTACCTGCAAATTCCAGTTGTATTGAGTACGATGTAGTACAACCCAAATCATTGCATGTCTTGACGGAATAGTTCCCACTCTCGAGGTAGGTTACATTGTTCAGAGTAATATTGACCATGTATCCCTCTCTCATCAGCTTGACAGTGTGCATCAGAAGAGTAAGGTCAACACTGTTGTTACAGCTGGGGATGTTCTGTACAACAACGTCGTTGTGGAAAATAGTGTGATTTTCAACAACGGAACTGGAGATATATTGGAATGTGAGAGTGACATCTTGACCTGGGGATGTTGTTTTAGTCCTTCGACCTTGTGACTTGAATACTGGGGGGCCTATGAGGTATATAAAAATTTAAACATGAGTATCAGTTAAATATTACTATACACACGTGCATGAATGGAAAATCAATTGTCATGGGGTTTTTTTTATGTTGAAAGTTGTGTATCATCAATGATGCAATATGGCGAGCGAAAGTCATTAAGAATTGTGATCCCCGTGGACCCAGACAACTGCCTGACATTCTCCAGGCATTATCCAGATGAGGGGTTTGATGGCCCTTAGGATCCGGAGCGAATAATCAGACAACTTAGTCAAAATGGTGCAATATTATGACTGTGGCATTTGTCGCTTTTATTTCAACTCTATTGTAATGCTTTAAACGCCAACAAGGATGTTACACTGATGAAAACAGAGCAGCATTCATGACATACATTTAATGCTAGATGCTGGAATACATTTAAGCCCCAAAGAAGAAAAAAAGTGTCTACCGTGTATTAGTAGCTCCATAGATCCAGATAGGAACACCTTCCCTTCACGTGGAACCACGGCTGTCACGTTGCAGGTGTAGGTGCCCTCATCTTCGTACGTTATCCCAGTCACGTTATATTGGTGCAGTGCAGAAAAAGGACCCTTGACTTTCCTTATGAACTTGGCCTTCCAGTGCTGATTCCAGGTCATGTCCGTGACGTTAGCTTCACCACTAACCTTACATACTATGGACATATTATCACCATACAGTAGGTTGGTGTTTTTCACATGGACTTTTGCATTTGGTTGAGCTGGAAAATGGCAGACAATGTGTTGATTAAAATCTGTTCCATTAAGGACGTCAATTCGTAAACAAGTTTGTTTACCCTGAAGTCTGACCCTTATCTATTTATTTCGGAATTAAGAAACAAGGTTTAAGGACTCATTTTTAATTTCCTGAGATATGCAATCTTAATGGTTAGTGTACATGAAAACTGTTTCAGTACAGTATGAACACATTTCAATTGCCTTCCATCTCCTTAACGCAAAGTTATGGATATACAGTACAGTTGCCTGCTTTATCTGTAGCTGAAACTGGAATTGTGTTTCATTTCTATAAGATCATATGCATGTAATGTCAGAAATATACACTTTTACTATTTCCTATCTTATTAACACCGAATACACATCTAAAAGAAAAAAGGTACATATCACATTCTTGTAACATTGATTGCTGACATGATTAAGACTTTTTGAGTTAGATACTGAATGTTTGTTAGGCTTTGACGCCATTTTTAAATGTATTTCATTTGCACCATTATAGAGTAAGTTGGTGCTTTACCAGTGCGTATGTTGCCGTCATGTCAGCATGGGAGGAATGTATATTAGTTCTTCTGACATAGGTCAAAGAGTAGGGTTGAAGATGACTATTTGATGAGGCCAGCGTGTTTCTGTGTATAACAACTGCAGGTATCATGTCGGATTCATGGTTGTACTATGACTAATTTAGTTTTCATCACGCCCAACGACCTGGGGTATGTGATAAAACATACCTGAAACAACTTGCAGTTGTATTGAGTACGATGTAGTACAACCCAAATCATTGCATGTCTTGACGGAATAGTTCCCACTCTCGAGGTAGGTTACATTGTTCAGAGTAATATTGACCATGTATCCCTCTCTCATCAACGTGACAGTGTGCATCAGAAGAGTTAGTTCCACACGTTTGTCACAGCTTGGAATGTTCTGAGGAATGTTGTTGTGGAAAATAGTGTGATTTTCAACAACGGAACTGGAGAGATATTGGAATGTGAGAGTGACATCTTGACCTGGGGATGCTGTTTCAGTCCTTCGACCTTGTGGCTTGAATACCGGGGGACCTATGAGATATATAAAGATTATTACATGAGTATCTGTTTGACACTACTGTAGTATACAGTAAACTACGGTTATAACGAACTCTATGGGACCACCCATTTTAGTTCGTAATAACCGTAGTTCGTTATAAGCATATATACAGCATATATGCAACACATGGCCGGGGCTAAGTTCGTTATATCGATCAGTTCGTTATAAGCGTGTTCGTTATAACCGTAGTTTACTGTATTACTTAATGGAAATTCAAGTTTCATAATTTGTATGTTAATCAATTCTGTATCATCAAGGATGCAAGAAGGAGTGAAAGTCATTTGCGACTGTGACATCTGCCTGACAAGGCATGATCTGGATGAGGGTCCTGAACCATTCCTGTTGCCAAATTGGTTACATTTAGCTAAGATTGTAGGCTTCTACAGGTCGGTAACATACACGACTTCCAAGCTTTGTCAAAGATATTCATTGTGGATGGGATCACGGCTCCGAAACATTTTTCATGAGATCCCATATGTACATTGAGAATAAAATAACTGTCTATTAGAAACAACATCGCATGTTGCAAGGAAAGCTGATAGAATCACTATTTGATAGAGATTCATAGACACATGAAACAAAAGTCGCAATAGGCGAAATGGAACATTGGACACTGCTTTTAGAAGATATTTGTTGAGTGTGAGTTTATATAAACTATTTTATCATGTTTTCTATGTCACCAAAGGGACTCACTTGACAAAACCAGCACAGTAGTTAATCCCTAAAGAATAAAAAAGTTAAAGTTAATCCCACCATGTATAAGTATGTCTATGGATCCAGAGAGGAAGCCCTTTTCTTCGTGTTGAACCACAGTCGTCGCGTTGCAGGTGTAGTTGCGTACGTTACATCACCCACGTTGAATTGGTATTGAGAGGCGAGCGGGCCCTGGACTTTCCTTATGAACTTGTCCCTCCAGTACTGACTCCAGGCTATGTCTGTAACGTGAGCGGCACCACTGACGTTACATATTATGGTCATATTATCACCATGACGAAGAGCGTTGTTTTTCATGTGGACATTTGCGTTTGGTTGAGCTAGAAAATGATAAAAAAGTGTTGTGTTATCTAACGTAAATTATTAAAGAGAAAGGTTATTTTTTAACCAGAAGTCTGAATGTCTGACCATTACACATTGATTTATCGGCAATACAACGTAAGGCAAAGGATTCATGGTCAGTTCCCTCACATTAAAGCCTTTTCTGTATTGCATCCATTCAATCACTTTTTATTTCCTTTACCAAAATTATACACACTCAAATAGTCGGAAATGGTCACTTTCCTAGGTTTTGCTAAAGTATACTACCACAATACAGTAAGACCTATTTCATATTGATTACAATGGACGTACCGTTTGGTTCCCCCGTCAGTTCAATAGTCACACTATTGCTACCTTTTTTCCCAATCTTGCAGCCCCATATTGTGCCATTCAGTTCAATCGTAGACTGTTGGAAGTGCAGGTTGAAATGCCCACTATTTCCTGGACAAGTGACCACCGTATTATCCGGAGTATCAATATGCCATTCTTCATTGCAGGGATTTCCACTCGTCTTACTCACAGTGAGGACTTTTTGACCATCACGATGCCAAACACTGCCCCAAGCTTGCTGATGCTGCTTACACACTAACTCTATCGGGGATCCTACAGTTGTTCTCGCTGGTGATATATCCATTGTTACTGTAATATATTAAGATATGTTGAATGATTACTTCCAATGATTAGCTCCATGTTATGAACATATATTCCTTCAAATTGAACGTTATCCAGTAGATATGATATAATGTGATTTCATAATTGTAACACTTGTCGACAGTATATAATATATTCTTCCTACTAATCCTACATACGTTCCCCTTATGATATGGCACTGTAACTATATGTAAATGTCAATATTTTCATTGCACATGATTAACACGAAAACACAAATATACAGCCAAAACATGATAGACTGACTGAGTATGGTTTTACGCCGCTTTTAGCAACTAGGATTAATACTCAAGATGTATTCATCAATGTATTGGTTAAGACTTTGACTACAACGTACTCACCCAGTCCTGTGACGATTTCGACCAGTGTTAGTAACAGCACTGTTAACTCCATCTCACACTCACCGTGGCAAAAATACACTGCCAACATTGATTTGTGACACATGTCTGTTACACTTCCTTGTACGCATGTTATGATAGACCGGGAACTTTCATTTCTCGATTTTCATCCAGGCCATTGTATTCATTTATTTGTTTTGTTTAACGCACAAGAAAACAAATATCTACAAGAATTCTTGATGTCAGCTTTTTCCATCCATCCATCCATCATCCATCCATCCATCCATCCATCCATCCATCCATCCATCCATCCATATATGCCATAAGGTCTCACAAGGTTGACATTTGTTTGACGTTCATTTCGACGTCGCCAGACCTGTTCCATTGACTGCTTTGACAACCAACAGTACCAGCCTACTTCTTACAACCAACAGTACCAGCCTACATCTTACAACAAACTGTACCAGCCTACATCCTACAACCAACCGTACCGGCGTACACCTTTAAACCAACAGTACCAGCCTACATCCTACAAACAACAGTATGAGCCTACATCCTACAATCAACAGTACCAGCCTACATCCCATAACCAACAGTACCAGCCTACTTCTTACAACCAACAGTACCAGCCTACATCCTACAACCAACAGTACCAGCCTACATCCTACAACCAACAGTATAAGTCTACAACCAACCGTACCAGTCTACATCCCACAAACAACAGTATCTGCCTACATCCTACAAACAACAGTATGAGCCTACATCCTACAATCAACAGTATGAGCCTATATCCCACAACCAACAGTATAATCCTACGTCCTACAAACAACAGTATCAGCCTATATCTTACAATCAACAGTACCAGCCTACAACCAACCGTACCAGCGTACATCTTACAACGAACAGTATCAGCCTACAGCAATATGTCCCCAATCCGTGTCTCATCATCACCATCATCATCATCATTATCATCATCCTCATCCACATCCTCATCCTCATCCTCATCAATGAACATAGTTGTCAGCGAACATTTGTACGTTCAATTTGAATATGGCAATTGTTTTGGTGGAGCCTGTAGATGACGAGTCCACATTCTCAAAGCCTCATCGAGTGTTTTCCCCGGAATCTCATACAAAGGCTCGTGTGTGCGTCTGTAAGCCCCTGTTTCACTCGGGTACGTCAGTACAGAGGTGCTCAGTCGTGGCTTCAACTCACGGTCGGCGGAGCGGAATCTCGGCTTGTTTTCGTCTCTGAGAGGGTAAGATGGGTTTTCACACCGCTTTGAAAGGATACTATTTTTATAATGATCCCAACTTGATTTGTATTGAGGAGAGTCGTATGTATGTGATAGATGTTTACCACTGTATCGAAAACCATGATCCCGGATTTGGTGCTGACAAACCAGACAGCACTATCCGTCACTCGGATTGAAGGTCGGAGGCTTCGTTGGTGACACACCTCTGCGAACTGCGGCGCCTTAGACGACTGAATAGCCGGTGAGCCCTGGTCAACTGTGACACGTGAACACGGTTCCCTCATACACATTGTATTGTGACTCAAGAATGATATCACACTCCAACACTGGGACCCTTTTACCCAACACTCCCTACTGACTGGTTGGATGTGCACCTCCTCTCATTATGACACGGCATGTACAGTGGTCGAACCTTAACCAGGCAAATCAGTGGTCGATAGAGTGAGCAGCACGTAGTCAATCATCGTCATTTAATATCGACTATGACTATGCTTACATAATGAACAAATGGGATTTAATCGGTAAGACTCGGATACGTCTTCGATTCAATAGACGTATATCATTATGACAATATAAAACAATTTGATAACAAAAATACTTAATTTTGTGATCACTAGCGTGTCACACACGTGTCAAATCACCAGCCAAACTCTAACCTGTACATCAGAAACCTGCCCGACTTAACAAAAGAAACGTCAGACAGTGAACGAGGAAACGATTAATAAGCAAATAGTGGCAATCGAAATACAGGTAAACATTTGAACTTTCCTGTCAATAATGAATTGCCAGATATATAGTATGTCTCTATATCACCGCGGTATCGGTAAACCTCGTGGGGTGGAGGGTTAGAGATGGGGGTTGATTCAGCATTTGCTTGCAAGGTGAACATACACACTTCGCCAACAGGAAGAGGAATCCAAGCATTTACCTGAATGTATCTTTTTGTTAGCCAAGGGGATTCTCAGTAAAGAATAATGAATAACTTAAAATGTCTAAACTTGTGAGAGACATTAGTTTATAGTAATAATTGTATGATAATGATGAACGAATTGTACATCACAACCGGTAGTGAAGTATGACGTCCTGAAACATGAAAATCAAAACATCGAGCCACACGCCTTGCAAGCCGGACAACAAACTATGTCGGTATCTTGTCCCGATAGTACTGTCCAGTGACCCTTCCTTGTACAATACCGAGTGGGGTTCGGCCAGTCATAGTGATGGCACGCCACACCATAATTAACCGCCAAATCTGTCATGAGGTCTCAGGCTTACATTGCTTTGATATTTATTTCGACACGAATACGGCTTTCAATGAAGTACAAAGTAAATCGGGACTCGCATGACACGTGACCTTGTGTGCACCATTTGCGTCCCCAGCCAATACGATGAATTGTTAGGAGCAGGACAACACGTGGCCGTCGAGATAAGATGCATGCAGACTATTTCTGATTGTTTGATCAATAACTAACTCGTAACATCTTTGAGAGGCATTTAAAAGTTCGAGTACTAAGTAAGGATAAGATATATGGATGGTGTGTGATGTTTGTGTGGTTAAAAGAAACATCAATATTAATTAGTAATGGATAAAATTTACTATAGCCCGCAAGGCTATTGGAAAGGTATAGGAGCAATGCCAAAACTAGCCATTTGGGCTAAGTTATCTAAAGATATGGCCAAGGATTGGTTGAAGAAACATCGCGGGTTTTGCATAAAAAATGACCTCTGTACTAGCATTATTGGGGGGTGAATCTAGCCCAGCTGAACCGCCATTCCCAATACTATATTACTTTCACCACGGATGTTGTCAGGTGGGTTGGGGTGGGGTGGGGTGGGGTGGGGTGGGGTGGGGTGAAATGGGGTTTAACGTCGCGTCCAAGATTGCACTTATATAGCGACATGCATGCACGTGTGCTTGTATTAGACCGGACTAATACCGATTTTATAGCGCTAGCCAACTGAGATACCATGCCATTCATACACCATATGCAGACTCCAAGTCGCCCAGTCCTTGTTTAAGCACCCTAAAGCCGAGTAGGAGTCAGGATAGCACAATCTTTTAGCGTCTTTTGGTATAACGCGGCCCCGGACCTGCCGCTCTCCGGACGGACGCTCTACCGCTAGACCACCAAGGCGGTCTTACGGATGTAGTGAGTGGGTTAGGATGTTTAAACGTCGCTTTGAACATAATTTAGTTATATCAGGGCGTGTCATTTTGATGTGGGGGAAAGCCCGAAGTGATAAAGGTCTTTAATCATGGACTGACTAAACAGGGCCAATGTAATCTCATCTGAGATTCAAACCCACGATCGTAGGTACTGGGTGATTAATCCTGTCTACCTTATAAGTATCACGTGACAGTTACAAAAAACTGTAGTTACACTATATGGATGGTCTCAAGCAAATCAACTGAAAAAAACAACATCGGTACGTTGCTACGGTAATGGGTAATTGATCCAGTCTACATTATAAGCATAATGTGAGGGATACGTGAGAAATATTACAGCACTAATTGTACATTCTATTCTTATGAAAGAGCATGGCGCAACATCTCCTAAAATATACCACACAAAAACTGCTCCACAGTTTAAGTAAGCATTTCTTCTCATGGTGATCATGTAGATATGTCTAGGTTGTCTTCAACGCGTTGACGACCCGTGAAAATAAGGGTTAAAATTGGTCTTCAACACCCCATGTCCAGAATAGGACACCATAAATGGGCTTCACACACTCTACCCATATGGGGAATCTTCGGGTCTTCGGCGTGGAGAGGGGGCACGGGTGGCCCAGTCGTTTAAGGCGCCGCGATTCGCTGTGCAGAGTTGCGTCCCTTGGACACGCCAGAAACCTATGATTGTGGGTTCGAATCCCGGTTCACCCCGATTACGTTTCTAGATTTGTCAGCACCATACCCGTGCTCGTGGATTTCACCGAACTGGTAAACGTCTGAGACCTTCATCACTTCGGGCTTTCCTCCCACATGAAGCTGACACGCCGTGATATAACTGGAACACTGTTAAAAGCGGCGTTAAACACAACTCACTCACACTCATTTACCCTTTAACCACTAGGCTACCCCACCACACCTCGTAAGAGAAAACTAACGGGATCGGGTGGTCAGGCTCGATTATTTGCAGAACCCCGTCATAAAGCTAGAATATTGTTGTGTGCGGTGGAAACACAAAGCAAAAATAAAGGAAGCGTTGACAGGGGAAGGAAGTGGTGAGTGCAAGCATGTGACAAAGAGAGGGAAATTATATTGACAAGGGAAACTAAATCATTTTAACATGTTTTCCAGCTTTCTAAATTTAGTTTTATACTTTATTGTTGGTGTGAACACTGCTGCACTCCTCCTTTACATACAAGAGCTAGGGTGTATTTCACTTTGATCATTCCGAAAGCACAATACATTTTACAGTTTGTCAACATATGAAACTATTGCCAATTACATTAAACACCTTGACACAGACATGCCCTGTTTGTCACAGTACTATATAACGTAGTACACAAAGCATGCAACATTCAGATAACCTAACATTCAATTGGAATGAGGTGTTAGTGCAAGTTGGTTTATTTTTAACGTTAATAATCGAGTCAGACCAGACAATCCAGTGCTTGACATGAGTGAGTGAGTGAGTTGGGTTTAACGCCGCTTTTAACAGAATTACAGTTATATCGCGGCGTGTCAGCTTAATGTGGGAGGAAAGCCCTAAGTGATGCAGATCTCGGACGTTTACCACATCGGTGAAACCTACGAGCAACCCACAAACCTAGAAACTTAAGCGGGGCGAGCCGGGTTCAAACCCACAATCACAGGTTTCTGGCGTGCACAAGGGACGCAACTCTGCACAACGAATCGCGGCGCCTTAGACGACTGGGCTACCCGTGGCCCCTGATTGACATAAAACATCGACTTACAAAACTGGGGTACAATGAAATTCATCAACCAAGTCGGCGAGCTGTCCACCCGATCCCGTCAGTTGCCTTTTAGGACGAGCATCTCTTAGTGATCTAACCCGGTGCCAGGGCCATGGGTGTTTATAATTATGTGCCAGTAAAGCATAATACAAATTCTAGGATATGGAGTGAAATTAGGAAATTGTATTCAACCGATACTGTAACTTATGGAAAACGTGACCAATGAAATCATGTGGCTTACGCTTGAATTTCACTGTCAAGCATCCAACAAACGATCCGTTTGAGACGGAACAAGCATGTTCCCCTTAAACTAAAAAAATTATCTGATCTACAGACAAACAATCTTAAGCCATGCAAAGTATTTCTTTATTATTTGAGCAAGGATTCTGATACATGATCATATAAACACAAAACAATTACCATGCAACTATTAATGCAAAGACGGTAAACACAGTGACATTGCTACCCAATATCACTGTAGAAGTCCTTTATTTTTTGTGCAATGCTTTTATTTTCTGTTTACAGCTTGTGAGATGTACATATATTAATATATCTATACATGACATCTGTTCCATAAAGCTGTTGGTACAGTGCTATGGTAGTTGGAGGGTATTTTATCAGAGTCACCACTGGTTACGCAATTGAAAAATTAGATGATGTATACTATGTGCCCCTATGCACACATGAATAAAAAAAACTTTAAAAGCTAAACAAAAATGTTTATGTATGCTACGTGTGACCTTTCAAAGGCATCTGATTCGCTACAACACGAATCCACCCAAGTGAAGATAAAGCAATGTGGTGTTATTGAGAATCAACGTCTATGGATATTCTTAAAACGTTGCGGAGCTAGTCTATTTGTAAAAGCTTTTCAAACCAAAAATATACAAATATGTCAGATGAAAATATAGATGCTGATCACCGATTGATGAAAATAGGGAAAATGTCAGGGAAAACAAATCAAAGCAAGACGTACATAAGTTAACGCATTGGGCTTATATAAATCTTCTTACCATACACAATTGCTAATTTAGATATATAAGTAAAATTACTAGTGTAACATCAGCTATCACATCTTAAACCTTCTTAGATTTTCCAAACAACTAGGAAAAAAGTCGAGTTAATATATAACTAGACAGGTGCTGTTCAGAAATTTGCTGGATTGACAAAATTAACCAGGGATTTTGAGTTTGTACATCCATGGTCGCTAATACGGAAGAAACAAACAGTACTACATTTGTCATAACTAAGCAAATTGCCAGGCATAACAAATGAAATCTTACTATTCTGTCACCAGTACCCTATTACACTGTATTCTTTTATGTAGTTGTCGCGGGTTCTGCCAACGATGTAATTGAGGGAACTGAGGCGGTGCGAATGAGGTATAAAAGGATTTATTACCTGTAAAATATATATAAATCACATCAACATGAATTGATGAGTCGAGGAAGAAAGAATGTCTTCCCTCGGCAATGGCGTGACATTAAGTGCAATATAATTACGTTGAATAGCATGGCACAATATAATATTCAAACGCTGTTACTTTATATACTACAAATGTAGCAATAAATGTTTTTGGCGGCACACGTTTAAACAAAGTAACATTTTTATGATCTTTTATGTAATAATGATATATATATATATATACATGATAAAGGAATGGAACTTAACCAGATCTTTCACTCACAATCTTACTTACAGGATGGTGCTTTAAACTTAGTGTTTGAATTAGTAATCTCGTGCAACGCGATGCCTTTTGACCGAGTATGATATTCACAATTTACAACATTTATGATTTATAATCAGTTTCTACAATCGCGTTACCTATTCTATTGACTAGATTATCATAAAGAAAGTAGATAGACAAGGGTACATACCTGTAAAAATATGTAAATCACATCAACATGAATTGATGAGTCGAGAAGAAAGAATGTCTTCCCTCGGCCATGGCGTGACATAAAGTAGCATTTGAAAGTGCCCACGTCACACCCCAGGTATCAGCACGAGATCCTGCTGGTAAGACAACCAGGAGTAAGATTGAGAGATGAAGCGTCCGTAAAAAGAAACAGATAACTCTTGGCAACTAACCCTAAATAAATCCGGCGACATAGTTAATATCAAAACATATTTGTTAA
The DNA here is from genome assembly GCF_022045235.1 of Haliotis cracherodii. Taxonomy (NCBI): domain Eukaryota; kingdom Metazoa; phylum Mollusca; class Gastropoda; order Lepetellida; family Haliotidae; genus Haliotis; species Haliotis cracherodii. The sequence continues at coordinate 26,931,440 of NW_027266267.1, forward strand.
AAACATGTATTTACAAGCTTTACGTCAAGGGAAATGTTCTAGTTTGAATCTGTTCTTTGTAAATGAGTTCAGAGTCTGTCATTACTAAATACACTGCTACATATAACAAATGATATCACTGGTTCGTTATACTAAAAATGGTTAACTTTTCATATTCCTCTTTTATATAGTTACGTAAAATAAATTTGTTACATGAAGAAATGAAATGGTGGCCAGGAGTAAAGCCACACTGAAGCTGATTCCCGCGTTCTATCCCACTATCACTCCTTTACAGGCCGCAGGATCTGAAACGTGTTTTATAAAACTTTATCAGTCATCATCTACATCTTATTCTTCTCATTATATGACGCATTACCATCATAAATAATATTAGGGCATTATCATCATCGTCATCCTCATTGACTTCATTTCAGTTGAAAAGATTAGAATCGATGTAAATGGGGGAATGTTCGTGAGAAGTTGGGAACATCTAAACGTGTTCTAGATAAGCTGTAAAATATGATGTGTTCATATTCTTGGGTAAGACAGGTTACGACGAGGAATGACATAACTACGACACACAGGTACACGTTTACATCCAATGTGTAGTCTGAATTACTCAAAGACAATGTAAGGACATCTACCACATTATACTTATAGTAACTATAAACATACGTACTTCTTGCTGTGATGTTGGTGGTTGTCTCATCACTTTCAGCTGACCCCGCCAAGTATAAGGTGGAGCAATAGTATGTAGAAGCAGCATCAGTACATTTCAGATCTGTCAGGATGAACTGTATTCTGCCTGTTGCTCCAGTAATAGAACCTGAGGCTGTCATCCGCTGTTGCAGACTTGTGTCCACTACTGTTACTGGCGAATCTGTGTTGGTCATTTATATTATAGGCTGATTAGAACCAGTAGATTTCTTGCCAATCTGTATGTTATACACGTATGTTATCCCAGGTGCATCTGGACTACAACTTACTGAGATTTTGGGCTACTTCCCCCAATAGTTATTTGTGTTGGTGATGTTGTCAGTCTTGCCCCTGTGACTGAAAAAGAAAGCAACATTCATATCAATCATTGTTGCAGAAGTCAACAAGTCGACAAAATGTCAATGATCATGATTCATAAACTCAAAAATATGTTGTGAAATTTTTTTAACATTGTACCAGATTTAATTTTAGAAAGATGTACATCGGAAGATGGGCGCTCTTTTTCTGATACCTCTGTTTATATGGCAACACGTTGTTTGCACTTACTTCCAGAGAGAAAGGTCACTTCATGCTTCTGTCTACCAGATGCCGATACCTGTTCCTAAAACATGTTAATGTAGGTTGACTATGGAGAAAACAAAGGAAAACCTTATAGAATAGTTTTCAATTTCTAGATCACATATTACTTTACACGAGGTTTACTTACAGTAATCATTTTGTTTCATGGCACTTGTCTAACAAGCTGATGCGAAATAAAAGTACATATATTATATGTGAGTGAACACGCCTTTGGTCTCAATAGGATTTACTTGCATGATCAATATGCCTCCTGTGTATCTCCTACATGACGTTAAACATACAATATCGGAGTCACTTGTCTATCAAGCTGTTGCAAAATAAAAGAAGATGAAACATATATTATACATAACATGATGCTGTACATACCTTCTGTTTCAATAAAATGTACAGGTATTATCTATATGTCCCCAAATATATATTAAAAAATCCATCCTGTGTAACTCCTAAATGAAGTAAAACATAGAATATCTAAGTAGACATTTCCTTCATGCAACTAATTAAATATTGGTGAGATGGAAATGGCTTTATCATACCCGACGTCAGATGATGAGATCTCGTTGGCTCACGTGGTTTGGTTCAAATACTATGTATCCCGCCTTGGAGCTGGAGTATAAATCCCTTATACCCCACCACGAAGGAGACAGGCGGGACATGGAATTCTTAACGGAAGTCTAAATCACTTATATCCTGCTTCGAAGCAAACATCCTCACGCCTTTTTCAGAATCAACGAAATATTGTGACATACTAGTATCACAATTTATCATCCAAAACTGGCTCCCACAGGACCGGAGCTTGGATGAGATCAAGCGATATCATACACTGTAGATATCGCTGCAATGAAATAACATGTACATCACAGTGCTTTGCAGACCATTGTGACGTCACTGGTTACCATGACATCACAATAAAATGACATCACTAATGGCTCTGCTACTGAAGCTGTTAGCAGTACTTTTTACACTGAAAACACTCCTAATTACTGTCTACAAATTGAAAAAGTTGGAAGAATGATGTTGGATGATAAATAAAATCTCACCCGAGTGTCTTTTGATATCAAATATATCAACACTCGTTGATAAAAGTGGCAAAAGTCCTCGGCAAGCCTCGGACTTGTAGACAGTACTGATGTATACAGATGTTTTTCATTTACATAACTATGATCACGTTTGTATAAACATGTACACATATTATTCCATCTATCATCGCACAGAAATATAAAGGTCGTTAATTTTATTAGGGCTTTACAATGGTGGATATAATTATATATATATATAATATAACCGTCAAATCTGTAACTGTCAACTGAAACACACATTCCTGTTCATGCGATCTCACCCACCGTTAGACGATCCGGCCTTAACGTTATACTTCCTTGTTGAATGCACTAGCTTTAGCATGCGATCTGTATTAAAAATAGCGCCTGTGTGACGAACATTCGGGTCATGCGGCAGTGTCACCAGCGTGAACATGTGTGATAAGAGTGTTTACACAAGAATCTCCTAAAGGTAAGCAAAGGTAAGCGTTTGGGTCGTATTCATGATTATAGTAATACAGTCGAACCTCGCTTATCCGGACACCTGCGTTTTCTCAAACATTTTCCAGAGAAGCTAGTTTCCGGATATCCATTGTGAACTGACAGGAATGCCCTACCCAACCAAAATTCTACCGAGGAATATGTGAAATGAATGGCAAAAGTATGATTTATGAAGGATCGATCGAATTATGAACAAAATCCACTGTGCTGTACAGACCCACACAGCATGCTGTGACAACGCCCTTTATTAATTAACCAGCTGAAAAATTCATAACATTGTTGAGGTTGTGGTATGGGCATGTATGGGCATGTATGGAGATCACCGGTGACGTTTTTGTTGTTGAGTGTACAACCATGTTCGCAGTCAGCTATCGCAGTCAGTCATCGCAGTTAGAAATATCATAGCTATATCTGAATACTGGACAGTTTCACATTCATATCAGGTGTGTCATGACCCAGGTTTCCATATTAGTCATATCCGTGTTCGTGTGACAGCAAAATGTTAAACGTATGATGCCTGCATCACTACCATACGACGTGCGAGATATAACTGAAAACCCGTTCAAAATGGCGTTGAGGAAAACTCAGTTCTTCTTAATTTAAATGTTTTGTATAGGTTGCAATACGTTGACACCCGCCTCGCACCATCTGATTATGCGTTTGATCAAGGCATATGCTCACTGACGCTTGTTTTATGATTTAAGAGTTGATACCACAAGGAAATAACACAATGAAAACAATGAAGTAAAAATACTAAAAAGGTCACTTAGATGGTTTAAGGCCTGCGGCGTAAAGCAACATGCATAATTTTTATGCATAATATGTGAGTGACGGGTGTCATACCGTTAAGCCCGAGGAAATTTAAAGACCTTTCTACTTCTGTGCGATGATTGATGGAATAAAATCTGTACATGTTTATACAAATATGGACAGAGGTAGCTACGTGAAAATCAGTAGTTTACCTCAATACTGTCTACAGTTGTAATGACCAATGCTTTTTTACACATATTGTTGTATGGACTTTGATCAGATACCACGAGCCGGAGGCCAGCGGTGTAAAACCTAACGGAGGACGCACTGAACAACGCGGAGTACAACGCATGTATGTTACCGACATATTTAATCTATCAATGTGAAATGAATTAAACCAACTTCAATATTGGTTGATAAAGCTGTTCGACTGAGCTGCGGTCAACTCGTGATATGTCACGTGACTTTCACTGACTCGGGAAAAGGGCGAGGATTTTGGCTTCGAAGCCAGGTAGAAGTGATTCATAGTATTTGATCAAGATCACGTGAACCATTCAGATCTCATCATTCTGACTTGGAGGTTTGATAAAGCCATTATCATCTCGCCAATGATTAATAAATTGCATGAAGGAAATAATGTCTACGTAAATGCTGTATGTTTAACAACATTTAAGCGATACACAGGATTGACTTTTTATATTTAGGGGCATATTGATCATGCCAGTATATCTTATTGCACCCGAAGGCGGGAAAAGCCACACATAATATATGTTTCATCTACCTTCAACTTGAGACATATAACCAATGATTACTGTAAGTAAACCACATGTAAAGTAATATGTGATCTAGAAATTCAACAATATTCCATAAGGTTTTCCTTTGTTTTCTCAAAAGTCAACATACATTAAAATGTTTCAGGAATAGGTATCAGCATCTGGTAGACAGAAGCATGAAGTGTTGTCATCCTTATTGTCTTTTGACTTTCCTGACCTTTCTCTCTGGAAGTAAGTACAAACAACGTGTTGCCATATCAACACAGTTATCAGAAAAAGGGCGTCCTTTTTGTAAAGCTGTGATTCTTCACTGTTAAACATCTTCTTTTTACTTATTATTCTCCTGATATCACAGAAGTTCGTCGCTGGTATTACGCAGTAGAAATGGGATCGAATATCGTACACGAACATGTAGATACGCGTTGGTTTTGGGAACATATTCATTCATGTTCATCTTTCGAAACTTAAATCAAATCTGGTACAATGCTACATATTTTTCAACGCATATTTGGAGTGTATGAATCATGATCATTGACATTTTGTCAAATTGTTGACTTCTGCATCAGTGATTGACATAAATGTTGTTTTCCTTTTCAGTCACAGGGGCAAGACTGACCACATCACCAACACAAATAACTATTGGGGGAAGTAGCCCAACATCTCAGTTGACTGTAAGTTGTAGTCCAGATGCACCTGGGATAACACAAGTGTTTAACATAGAGATTGGCAAGAGATCTTCTACTGGTTCTAATCAGCCTATAATACGAATGATCAACACAGGTTCGCCAGTACAAGTAGTGGACCCAGGTCTACAACAGCGGATGACAGCCTCAGGTTCTATTACTGGAGCAACAGGCAGCATACAGTTCACCCTGACAGATCTGAGATGTACTGATGCTGCTTCTACATACTATTGCTCCACCCTATACTTGGCGGGGTCAGCTGGAAGTGATGGGGCAACCACCAACATCAAAGCCAGAAGTACTTATGTTTACAGTTACTATAAATATAATGTGGTAGATGTCCTTACATTGTCTTTGAGTAATTCAGACTACACATTGGATGTAAACGTGTACCTGTGTGTCGTAGTTATGTCATTCCTCGTCGTAACCTGTCTTACCCAAGAATATGAACACATCATATTTTACAGCTTATCCAGAAAACGTAGAGATGTTCTCCACTCCCGACAGAGTCACTTATGACGAAGGTCAACTGATTTCATTCAGATGTACAGGCAGGATCGGAAACCAGTTTGACGTGAACAATCTACAGAACCTTTGGAGATGGGAGTGGCGATCTATAGACAACGAGTTCACCTCCTGGACACGATATCCAAACGACCAAAACATCACCTATGAGCCTCCAACTCCCGTGTCTGGGTCAGGGGGATGTCAGTATACAGGGACGTCAACACTGCTTCATACAGTCACGGATCTAGACAATGGGAGACAGTTCAGGTGTTCAGTCATTAATGAAGACTACAATGACAACAAAACAGTTCTTGTTATTGGTAAGATTTCATTAAATATTTGATCCCAAAGACCAATTTGAATCTATAAACGTCTATACATATCAACATTCGGAAATATTATTAAACGTAACCATTAAATACTTTACAGCATTAATCGACTCTTATTCGTTTAAATAACAATGACAGTCCAACAAGCCCATGAAGAAAACTGTGAAATCCGCTATGTATTATTTAAACTTTGCAACCGCGTCTATAGGTGTAAAATTCAGCATGTATAAGTCATATGTATACTACAGTCAAGTCCCGCTAATTCGACATAGTTGGTTGCATATGATTATGTCGGAATAACGAGTATGTTAGATAAACGGAATGAAGTAGTATCAACGTTCGTGATCGAATATCGGACAACTACAAGACAGATAACGATACCAACACGTTGCAATGAAAACTGAAATATTCATATTGTTATGTTCCATTGTTTGCGGAATATGTTTTCTAATCATGCAACCTCTAAAACTTAACACAAAACTACTGTGACGGGCTGTATGACTGATTTGTATAATATATTCTAAACATACTTTACAGCATTGACTGTTATTCGTTTAAATCGCACTGACAGTTGAAATATAGAAGCATGTCCATGAATAACATTGTGAAATCCGCCTTGTATTTTATAAACTTGACAACAGCGTCTATAGGTATAATATTCAGCATGTACTTGTATTAAGTCATACGTAAACAAATTCAATATATTTTTGGAGCACATGTGCTATCACATACGGTGTAAATGAAGCAACGCATTCTTTGAAGGTTTTTTAAGCGTACACCTGCGTACGTTCTCAGGAATAGGATACGTGCAAAACAAGCATAAATATCACTTATATTTTGTAGGACAAACAACCACTGCAACCACCACCAATCAACCTGGTGAGTATTGCATCATTCTCATGTACCGTCAAACAAATATACACTGACACAGCTATCATGTTGGGAGCACTACCCCACATGTATTTCTAAGGATAAAACTGAGACCAAGGACACCTATTTTATTTCAGATGCAAGACCCTCCCCGCCAACTGACTTCTACTGCACAGAGCACACGGCCTCCAGTGTTAAGATGCAGTGGACCTACAGTGACACACGTAGTGGGGGATATGTGTTCGTTCTTTCCTATTGGCAGAAAGACTCAACTGTATGGAACAATATGACCGTGACGGCACACCCAGACATGTCTCCGACACGACAGATACTCAGTGTCCAACGGCTGCAGTCAGACACTCTATACTACTTCCGGTTGCTGGTGGATGGAGTAGCTGGTCAGAGCGAGGCTGTGACATCCACTTGTTTCACGGAAATCGATGGTAAAATATTTCTGGCTTAATCTTCTCACGATACAAACACTAGTTCCCCCATTTACATCGATTCTAATCTTTTCAACTGAAATGATTTGTTTGTTTGTTGTTTAACACCGCACTCAGCAATAATCCAGCTGTGACGGCGGTCTGTAAATAATGCCGATGTTGATAATGATAATGATGCCTAATGCATGTGACATTTATGATGGTTATTCGTCAGTTACTGTTCAGTTAAACAAAGGAGAATAATAAGAAGAATAAGATGTAGATGATGAATGATAACGTTTTATATAACATGTTTCAGTTTCTGCGGCCTGTGAAGGAGCGATAGTGGGATAGAACGCGGGAATCAGCGTCATCGATCGTGGCTTTACTTCTGTCCATCATTTCATGTCTTCATGTAACACAATTATTTTTGATAGTAACTGTATAAAAGAAGAATATGTAAACTATTTTAATATAACAGACTAGTCATATCTCATTTGTTATGTGTAGCAGTTTGTTTGGTTATGACAGACTCTTTGTTTCTTCCGCATGAGCGATTTACGAAGTACAGATTCAAAATTTAACTAGAACATTTCCCTTGACGGAAAGCTTGTCAATAAATGTTTGTAACAAATATATTTTGATAGTAACAACATAAAAGATAACTGTGTTAGCTATGTTTATTACAAGAACCATATGAACAGTATGTTGATGACAGAATAGTAACATCTTATTAGTTAGGCTTAGCAATTTGCTAAGTGATGACAGACTGAGAACTGTTTGTTTCTTCCGCTTGTGCGACTATCGATGTACAGATTCAAAACCACCAAAATCCCTTATTAATTTTGTCAATCTATCAATTTGTTTAAAAGCGTATGGCTAGGTATATGTAACTTCGTTTTTTTCCCCCTTCTTGCTTGCACCATCTGAGAAGGTTTAAGATGTAATGAATTCAGCTGGTGTTACACAATTAAATTCACTTATGTATCTCAATATACAAATTTTGTGTGGGAAGATTTGTAGATGAATGAAGTTGCCCAATGAATAAACTTATGTACGTCTTGCTTTGATTTGTTTTCCATGACATTTCCTATCTTTTTATCAATAGGTGATCAGCACTTATAATTTCATCTAAAATGTTATCAGTAAATGCATATGTGTATATTTTTACAAATAGATTAGCTCCTCGACGTTTTTAAATAGACGTTAATTCTCAATGACACCATATTGCTTTATCTTCACTTGGATGGATTCGTGTTGTATCCAGGCAAATGCCCTTGAAATGTCACAAGTAGCACAAATATGCTTGTTTAGCTTATAACTGTTTTTATTTGTGTGTGTTGAAGAGTCACACAATACACATCCATTTTTTTAATTGTGTAACCAGTGGTGATCTGATTAAAGATCTCTCACTATTATTATACAGTTTATGTAACATCAGTTTAATTTGGTCTTCTTCGCATTTGCAAAATCGACTTTACAAAGGCGTGAAGTCTCGTGAAAGATGAAACAGATGATACCCCAAAATGCAGGTTTTGTCACGATTCATTGTCTTGTCTAACACTCATGTCAACTTACAGTTACTGATGTACAAGTTTGGCACATTATGATCGGAGTATATCCACAAACTAACAACCTAGCATTGTATCATGTGTTTTGTGCATTCGTCCAGATTGAAAATACCCTCCATCTACAATAGCAATGTACCAACAGCTTTATAAAACAGATAGCATGTATACATATATTAGTACATGTATATGTCATTGTGTTTACCATCTTTGCAATAATCGTTGCATGGTAGTTGTTTTGTGTTATATACTATTGTATCAGAATCCTTTCTCAAATGATAAAGATATCATTTGCATCATGCTGGCCTAAGATTGTTTGTCTTTTAATCAGAGCGTTACGGAGTTGGAGGGGGGCATTCTTGCTCATACAGTTCCATGACAATATTTATTAAATTTACTACGTCTTAAAAAAATCTTTTGTCAGATGCTTGACAGTGAAAATAAATTCAAGCATAAGGCAACTGATTTCATCGATCATGTTTTTGATAAGTTATAACACCAGTTCAATGCAATTCCACAATTTCACTGCATTTCCTAGAATTTGTATAATGCTTTACTGGCACATAAACACCCTTGGTCAACGCTTGGAAGACAACCTAGATCACTTACGAAATCGTTCCATATCTACATGATCACCATGTGAAGAAATGCTTACTTAAACTGTGGAGCAGTTTTTGTGTGATGCTTTAGGAGATGTTGCGCCATGCTCTTTCATAAGATTAGAATGTACAATTAGTGCTGTAATATTTCTCTGTCACATTACGCTTATAATGTAGACTGGATCAATTACCAGTTACCGTAGCAACGTACCGATGTTGTTTTTTTCAGTTGATTTGCTTGAGACCATCCAATTAGTGTAACAACAGTTTTTTGTAAATGTCACGTGATACTTATAAGGTAGACAGGATTAATCACCCAGTACCTACGATCGTGGGTTTGAATCTCAGATGAGATTACATTGGCCCTGTTTAGTCAGTCCATGATTAAAGACTTTTATCACTTCGGACTTTCCCCCACATCAAAATGACACGCCCTGATATAACTAAATTATGTTCAAAGCGGCGTTTAAACACCCTAACCCACTCACTACATCAGTAGGACCGCCTCCGTGGTCTAGCGGTAGATCGTCCGCCCGGAGAGTGGAAGGCCCAGGGTTCGATCCCCGGCCACGTTATATCAGAGACGTAAAAAGATGGCACTCGGAGTCTGCATACGGGTCTGAGTGGCGTATTCATGTTACATTGCGGCGTGTTATCTCAGTGGGCTAGCACAATAAAGTCGACATTAGTCCGGACTTGTACAAGCAGCCACACACACACGTTATGCACGTCGCGATATAAGTGCAATAATCTTGAACGTGACGTTGAACCCCATTTCACCTCACCTCACCTCACCACATCCATGGTGTACCCGTGATCGGATCGACTTGGCACGTTTCATGTGTTCATCATCAATGTGGCACAGACGCATACACAAAGACACAAGGAGACACAAACAGACACATACACACGCACGCACACACACACACATAGGCACACATACACACAGAGATACACTCCCAGTCAGACACAGACGCATACACACAGACACGCACACACAGAGGCACACAGAGACACAAACAGACACATACACGCACACATACACTCACATAGGACTTGCTCATTAACAAACGTTATATGCTTGAATACACGAAACTATTATTGCCATTATTTATTTACGTCATGCTAAGTTCCGGGATATTTACTTCACTACAGTTTTCGACATTGGCACTGAGATACGAACCTCGAGTGGTCAACTGTTAACGGTTAACGGTTTACGACATCTGTTACATGACCTATCTGACACTCCATTTGAGTATCTGAAAGTTCAAATCATCAGGTTGTCATTTAAAACACGTTGTACCGATCAATATCTGTCCATATTCTATCTTGTAAGAGGTAAAAATATTATGCTCTTATTGAGTACGTGCATAGCATAGTGAAAGCATTACTTTTCATTTTAAAGTGATATAAGCACTGTTGACATAGAATCAGTAGGGACATGAAGATCATTCATTGAACATGCGGACACATCTTTAAATGCTGAAACATAGACACAGGTCATTCCCTCACTTACAAGTGCATACTTGAAGATCCGGGTTAGAGCAGGTCTTCAGCAACCCATGCTTGTCGTTAGAGGCGTGACCAGGCTCGCTGACTTGGTTGATGCATTGTCATCGATTGTCACTGGATTGTCTGGTCAAGAATAGATTATTTACAGCCCGCCATCATATAGATGGAATAATTGTCTGCGACGTTAAACAACAAACCAACAAATGCAATAACGCGCGATATATCTACATGTATATACTTTCTCCGGTTGTTTTGAGGTCTCAACATAGGTTAGTTCACGAGGACCTGGTGTCTAATCGTTGAAAAGGTCAAATACCTTGCTCTCTTTGGACACGGGGGCACGGGTGGCCCAGTCGTCTTAGGCTCCGCGATTCACTGTGCAGAGCTGCGTCCCTTGGCCACGCCAGAAACCTATGATTGTGGATTCGAATCCCGGTTCGCCCCGATTATGTTTCTAGGTTTGTCAGCACCATACCCGTGCTCGTGGCCAGTCCAACATATATACCAATCACCTACTCATTACTATCTCATGTTGATGGAACATTATGAGCAAACGTAGCCCTGATCAAGAAAAGATCAATTTCCTTTTCGTTTTCGTTTCTTTTAACGAGAAGCTACAAAATCTCACGTACGTACAATGCATAAAAAAATGAACCGTACTGCCTAAAGCACATGTGTCATGTTCATTAAAGGATAAACTACATCAGTAAGTATACCCTTTTGATCTTAATTTCATTAAGTGTCTTTAATGTCACCGTGTTCTATCATCAAGGGATATGATAGGGAGAAAGGACAAAGGTTGGTTGGTTGGTTGGTTGTTTAACGCCGCACTCAGCAATATTCCAGCTATATGACGGCGGTCTGTAAATAATCCAGTCTGGACCAGACAATCCAGTGATTAATATCATGAGCATCGATCCACGCAATTGGGACCGATGACATGCATCAAGCAAGTCAGCGAGCCTGACCACCCAATCCCGTTAGTCGCCTTTCACGTCAAGCATAGTCACCTTTTACGACAAGCATGGGCTGCTGAAGACCTGTTCTACTCCGAATAATGTCATTAGGAGGATGATACTGTAACAACATGATGGACAGAGAACACATGATGAGGTAGCCAGTTCAATAGGACTAAGTATACATAAGTCAGGTGATAAATGCTGAATGAGTTCATAGTAGCTGGATGGGATGAAGGCACTCGAGGCTGATACAGCACTCACAACACATCAACTTCACTGTTAACAAAACGACCCAGCATTTACACAAAAGCTTCAAGCGTTTCTGTTTTACTACACTACACTACACTACACTACACTACACTACTACACTACACTACACTACACTACACTACACTACACTACACTACTACACTACACTACACTACACTACACTACACTACACTACACTACACTACACTACACTACTACACTACACTACACTACACTACACTACACTACACTACACTACACTACACTACACTACACTACACTACACTACACTACACTACACTACACTACACTACACTACTACACTACACTACACTACACTACACTACACTACACTACACTACACTACACTACACTACACTACACTACTACACTACACTACACTACACTACACTACACTACACTACTACACTACACTACACTACACTACACTACACTACACTACACTACACTACACTACACTACTACACTACACTACACTACACTACACTACACTACACTACACTACACTACACTACACTACTACACTACACTACACTACACTACACTACACTACACTACTACACTACACTACACTACACTACACTACACTACTACACTACACTACACTACACTACACTACACTACACTACACTACACTACACTACACTACTACACTACACTACACTACACTACACTACACTACTACACTACACTACACTACACTACACTACACTACTACACTACACTACACTACACTACACTACTACACTACACTACACTACACTACACTACACTACACTACACTACACTACACTACACTACACAACACTACACTACTACACTACACTACACTACACTACACTACAACAATACACTACACTACACTACACTACACTACACTACACTACGCTACACTACACTACACTACACTACACTACACTACACTACTACACTACACTACACTACACTACACTACACTACACTACTACACTACACTACACTACACTACACTACACTACTACACTACACTACACTACACTACACTACACTACACTACACTACACTACTACACTACACTACACTACACTACACTACACTACTACACTACACTACACTACACTACACTACACTACTACACTACACTACACTACACTACACTACTACACTACACTACACTACACTACACTACACTACACTACACTACACAACACTACACTACTACACTACACTACACTACACTACACTACAACAATACACTACACTACACTACACTACACTACACTACACTACGCTACACTACACTACACTACTACACTACACTACACTACACTACTACACTACACTACACTACACTACACAACACTACACTACTACACTACACTACACTACACTACACTACAACAATACACTACACTACTACACTACACTACTACACTACACTACACTACACTACACTACACTACACTACACTACACTACACTACTACACTACACTACACTACACTACACTACACTACACTACTACACTACACTACACTACACTACACTACACTACTACACTACACTACACTACACTACACTACACTACACTACACTACACTACTACACTACACTACACTACACTACACTACACTACTACACTACACTACACTACACTACACTACACTACTACACTACACTACACTACACTACACTACTACACTACACTACACTACACTACACTACACTACACTACACTACACTACACTACACTACACAACACTACACTACTACACTACACTACACTACACTACACTACAACAATACACTACACTACACTACACTACACTACACTACACTACGCTACACTACACTACACTACTACACTACACTACACTACAACAATACACTACACTACACTACACTACACTACACTACACTACACTACTACACTACACTACACTACACTACACTACACTACACTACACTACACTACTACAATACACTACACTACACTACACTACACTACTACACTACACTACACTACACTACACTACACTACTACACTACACTACACTACACTACACTACACTACACTACACTACACTACACTACACTACTACACTACACTACACTACACTACACTACACTACACTACACTACACTACACTACACTACACTACTACACTACACTACACTACACTACACGGCAGGTTGTCGGCCTTGATGTAAGTATTATATAAGGTATTTACACAGCATTTCTCAAGCACTTACATATACTACCAAGAAAGCTTGAGTGTTAGGTGACTAGTGTACAAATTTTAGAAATTGGGATTAAAACCTATCATTTGCGTTGCACAAGAAATTGAGCGAAAATCGAACATTGAGAAAGGTAAAGACTGTAATGTGCCCTTAAATTACATTTTAAATATATTTTCTAAGATTGACATAAAAAGATAGGTGTCTGTGTGTATGTAAGATTCAAAACGTGTATAGAAATTACATTTACAAGACGTGTCTACAGTAGAAAGACATTTTGGAAACTTCATATCTTTACAATCACTGGATTATCTGGTTCAGACTCGATTATTTACAGTCCGTCGTCACGTAGCTGGAATATTGCTGAGTGCGGTGTTATGCAACAAACAAACAAAGAAACAAACAAACTTCGCCGCTTGAAAAAAGAAACAGAGGATAGGAATATGTGAAATATTTGAAAAACCGAAAAAGGCAAACATATTAGGTTGTGTATCCAGTTGATTCAAGCGAAAGAAAATATCACGGGCATCACAATTTATCTCCCTTTGATCACATTTTGCTAGCGATGTTGATTTTACGAGCACTTTTCAAACATAATACATTAAGAACGTATCGGATGATCAGCTGTGGTTCAGAGAAGTTTGAAATAATAAAAATAAGATACACGGTAATAAATAAAGAACGTATCGGATGATCAGCTGTGGTTTCAACAAGTTTGAAATGATAAAAATAAGATATATGGTAATACATTAAGAACGTATCGGATGATCAGCTGTGGTTTCAGGAAGTGTGAAATGATAAAAATACGATAAATGGTAATACATTAAGAACGTATCGGATGATCAGCTGTGGTTTCAAGAAGTTTGAAATGATAAAAATAAGATATATTGTAATACATTAAGAATGTTTCAGATCTTTAAACAAAACAGAGTTCCTGAGTTCCAGCGAGAGCCCTAATCAAATTCACACGTTCTTCCTTGTCATCATCCATTCATACTGGATGGTACACAAGGCCAGCAACCCCAGTGGAAGAACGGAAATGCTGCTTCAGCAACAGCCTGGAAGATTTAATGCATTTACCTTTTATCTCATTTATGACGACACCAGATATGACATATTTCACATTGTATTCGTTAAAACTTCACAAACCTTGCTTCAATCGAGAAATCTTAATTGCCCTGTATATTCAGCAGTTGTGGACAGACAGTTGGTATAACACGTTTAGACAAGAAACAACGTCATGTAATTTATATAAATGGTATGCAATGTATATTAAGATAAGCCTTATGAACTACCTGTAAGTCAGTAATTAAATGAACACATACAATTGGACCAATCAACCACCGCATCGGCAGACTACTAAAGACGTCTGTCAGCATTGACGTTGCCTACACCTTGTCAGCTTGCTGACGGGTTCAACCTCTTTGGTCACGTGGACAAGGCACGGACCTCGGGACTCGCGATCGGAAATTTTATGCCCGCTACATTTCAACATAAACATATTTACAAACCAATTTTTGCAGATAACAATCAAATACCCAAATAATATTTAAGTACCACTTAATTAGGAGTAGTTTACCCAAATTGAATTAATAGTTATAGCACACAATACAAAAGTCCAATATACACAATATGAATTGAAACCATAATCTTTCTCCAAAGGGCATTACACAAGATTTCCGCCCAATATACAAAAAATGTCGGTCGAATTTTGGAACTATTATAGAGTAAAACATCCTTACATCGACAATGCAATACGAGATACTAGATGCCAGCAGATATTAGACATCATTAGACACTAGACAGCAGAAATAAAAAAACACAAGTAGATACCAGATACCACAAAAAACTAGAATCTACTTGTAGATACTAAACTACATCAACACAAGCCACCAGTAGATATCAGTGACTGGTACTAGTACTGGTATTTACTGATGTATTGTGTTGGTACCGTTTTGTACCTTCTGGTAGATTCCAGTTTTATACTAGTACACAACTTTCGCTAGCTGCCTCTGTGGATTATAGTTACTATTTGTTCATATCATTACAGCTTGGAGAAACACTTCAGACAAGCGTTCTTCCTGACCGATACGCTATAAACTCAAAAGGTGACTCTTGGTTCGGAAATCGTCAGAATGTCCAGTTCAACGTTGTGCTTCAGCTCAGATTATCATTTTCTCGCATCTACTCCACCCAGTATCTCCAGCTTGACCATAAGCCCTCACACTGCGGTTTGACATCAGTAAATGTGTTCCCAGTAGTTTAGGCAGAGGCAGAGACATGGTCAGTATGACCTACACGGTTCTGAAAGAAATTGCAGCACATTGCCTTCGTGGTCTCTCGAAACGGTGTGTATAACTTGACGTAGATCAAGAGTTTTAAGATGTAAAACGAAGAGCTGATTGCCCAGAAAAGTGCTTTGACACCTGGTGTCCGAACTTCCACAGAGCTGGCGCCGATGACAGGGATGAGGGTGATGAGGTAGATGATTGTCATAATGTGGACAGTCTGTGCCAGCATCACCTTGTCCATGTTGTGAGGACTGAGGTTGGCCATGGTGGGGTGTTTCATGTACGACCGAATTTTCAGGAAACATGTAGCAGAGGTGCAGATGGGAACGAAAGCAGCGTTGAGAACCAACAAGATCAGGAACCAACAGTTAGAGTATGTTGGGTTGATATGCAGGACATCCGAATGTGACATCTGGTCAACAACGTAGAATGACGGGTCAAAGTGGTACATGCAGACAATCGCAGAGTTGAAGGTCCAGGAACAACCCAGGAAGATAACGAACCGGTTCCATGTAACCATGTTCTTGTATCGCCGCGGCTTGCAGATAGCCAGATAGAGGTTTGCTGAAAGGGCGCTTAAACTCTGAGAGATCACGCCACAGAGACCAAAAAGAGCAAGTCGAATATGTATGTCCAGTTGAACCAATCGAGGACGAACCAGAAACAGGGATATGGCAACTAAACAGAGAATTTCCTGCATAACTTCAGCCACTGCCTGGTTAATCATGAGCGCACCAGAGTACCCTCTCATACCAGCAGTCCTGGCAATGATGATGATGGTGATGATGTTTCCCAAAACGCCCAGGGCGTTGACTGTTCCACATATCGCCGCCGTTATTACTGCAGCGTCTGAAAACAATACAGTTCTATTATCCGTGTCCATTATAAAGAATCTGCCTGACAAAGAATCGGGCTAATAAATGCTAGAATCAACCTAATCTGAACTTTTTACGGCTTGATGTTGTCAGCCTCCAATTGGATATCCCCAGGAATTGATTAGTTTCCTCGTCACGTTTTCATCCGTGTCAGTCATTAATCACCCGAATCATCTCACCGACTTCTCATTTTCTGGGAATGTTCTTCTCTTCCTTTAACCTGCAATAATAGATAGTAATTAGTTGCATTAGTACCTATTAAACTGAGTGAGTGAGTTAAACGCCGCTTTGAACAGTATTGAAATATCACGGCGTGTCTGCTTAATGTGGGAGGAAAGTCCGAAGTGATGCATGTCTCAGACGTTTACTATTTTGGCGAAACCCACGGGCACGGGTATGGTGCTTACAAACTTAGAAACATAATTGGGGCAAACCAGGATTCGAAGCCACGATAACGGCCTTCTTGCTTGCCTGAAGAAAGCCATTCTGCACAACGAAATGCGGCGTCTTAGACCACGGAGGCGAGCAGTGGAAAATGGAACTAACCGGCACATGAAGCTTATTCTGCGCATGGTCCGAGTGAACGAGTTTCGTTTAAATTATAAAGGTTCCAGTTTGAAGGTGAAATGTTTCGCCGTGCCGTGTTCGGATTTTCTATCACCATAGAGCGAAAGCCATTTTTGAATTTAGTGATCTGCTTGAAATAACATTTTAGGAAGCTTTAGGAAAATTTGCTAACCGATGTTGGTCGTCCAACCATGTTCCTTTTAATGTGTATCTGTTCTTAAAGTCTTCAAACGATAGAATATTATTTTCATTACAAATATCTCTTATAAAATGAACACCATGATGATTGAAACAGAGTGGTTGAACCATGATTTGTCCCATATCGTCAGTATCAAACTAATATTTTCTAATAAATATGTCCCATGCAGTCAAAACATCTCTCCAGTGAGGATTGTCTATATGAGACAATCAACAATATTAGAACCATGTGGGAATATGTATATTATGGGAAAGGTGTTACTGCCACTTGTATACTTTAATTTTTAAATACTGTTTGAAAGTGAACAGTTTAAGAGTATTAATAAAAGATTTAATGTCAACCATGGTCACCATCACTGTATGTTCGAGTCACGTGTTTTCTTTTGTGACATGTCAGATTTCTTAAATTCCAATCATGCCATTCTTTGACCGGGTACTACGCCATCAGTTTTAAAGATATTCAGTTCATTTATATTTTATTTTGGAGGGATGCCATTGTAGATTATGAAACTACTCATAACGTAATACCGACCACATGGTCCCTTTACCGGTAGCCTTCCTCTATTATTTATAACACGTCATAGTTGTTTTTTAGTTCTTAAATGTCTTTATTTGTTGTCAGTTGTTCAGTAATGTTTTTATTGAACCCTGAAATGCATGACATGTATGATATAATTTGAAACTTTAGCACAATAACGAGAGGGAGGCAGTGTCAGCGTGTCGGTTCATCCGATCTCGCTACTTCCGGAGATCTCCGGACATCCCTCTACAGGCCACGGCAGAACGAAATTTCACCCGACCAATCAGAGCGTCGCCAACAAGATCCGGACAAAAAAAATTAAGCGACTGTGTTTTCTAATCATGCAGCTCGAAAAGGTTCACACGGAGTTCATCGAACGACGCTTACGTGATGTTCCACTGATTCCGTTAAAGTCATCGTACGTCTATCTCTCGCTTCAGTGAAATGAACCAGTGCACCAAAAACACTTTGCATGGCCCGTGGGAGGTACCGTTATAATATCGGCCATCTATTTAGACATGCCAGTATGATATTTTTACTTTTGAGCAAATTTCAAAATCGAGAACTTTTTTGCCATAGAAACACTAAACAATTATAATTTCTATTGAATTGTCTGGCCTTAAAATAAATGTGGATAAGACTAAAGCAGTCTACAAAGGTGCAATGCCGGGAAGTGATATAACTTCAAGCAAGAATTTAAAACTAGACTGGCACAAAGGATATTTTGAAATCATAGGTATACGACTAAAGCATTCTTAACAAGACTCTTGAGTTATCAATACAAGGAAACCATTAGATAATATAGTCAAGTCAAGTCTTTATACGTATAAAGGCCACAGGCCCTAATACAGGTAAAGTATTCGTTAACTTCCAACCTCAATATCCCTGCACCCAGGTCTTATCATCGTGTTACGTTGTTTTCTAGCCTTTATAGGGTAGGGTACTTCTCAGGCTTTTGAACTCTTTACATATGTTATATCTTCAACTACGTTCTATAATCTTTTCAAATGATTGATGATACATATCAATTTCAACCTTTTATACCGTCTGAGAAAAGTAAATTTATCTCCGACACACTGAGAAATCAATACAAATCCAAATCCATGTGAAAACAATAAACTGCGTACAGTAGATGCATGGGTTTGGTGTCCACAATTATCATAGAACATAAACATATCCTAGGCTTTCTCAGGAATTCTGTCATTATGCATTTCGGCAAGTTTAAGTCAAATGAGAAATGTCTTGCAAGCAATTAAATGGACAGTTTTCAAATCTGTTTGTACCCCACGCCTCAGCGCCATATAATAGAATAGGCTGTATTTGGGTGTCTTAATATCTTAAAAAACACAAATGGGTCCACCATACCAAATAAATACAAACGATGGATGACTTCCATTAAAGCTCGTTTACTTCTTGAAGACAAATCTACAATACTTTTATTCATTTTACCTGTTGGTGAGAAAATTATTCCTAGATAGACCGCCTCCGTGGTCTAGTGGTAGAGCGTCTGCCCGTAAAGCGGAAGGTCCGGGGTTCGATGCCCGGCCACGTCATACCAAAAGACGTTAAAAGATGGTACTTTTTGTTACCCTGTCTGGCGCTCGGCGTTAAGGGGCTAAAACAAGGACTGGTCGGCTCGGAGTCAGTATACTGTGTCTGAGTGGGGTGTTCATGTTAAACTGCGACATGGTATCTCAGTGAGCTAGCACTATAAATCGGCATCAGTCCGGACTAGTACAAGCAGCCACACAAACACACACACGTGCATGCACGTCGCTATATAAGTGCAATAATCTTGGACGCGACGTTAAATCCCATTTCATCTCACATCACCTATTCCTAGAAATCTGTATGATTCAACAGTTAAAACCTTTTCACCTTTATAAAACCATTTTTTTCTTTTCACGACAGTCGTCCACCTCTTCTAAATACCACAATATTTGTCTTGTCTAGATTTACTGTTAAACCCCATATATCCGTATACGACTTTAAAATAGTAAGTTGTTTCTGTAACTCCGATACTACATCAGATACAAGTATAACATCATCTGCAAACATCAACAAGATTTCAAGTACGTCAAGGAATAATTGTACCCCATATTTACAGTTGTCTACAATTTCCTTAGATAATTCATTTGTGTAGAAGGAGAATAAAAGATATATATAGTCTTGTTTTGAAACAACAGGGCAGTTAAAATATTCACTACATACACCAGACCCGTGAAGATTCGGGTTAGAATAGATCTTCAGCAACCCATGCTTGTCGTAACAGGCGGCAATGTTCAAAGAAAGAGGCAGCTAACGGGATCGGGTGATCAGGCTCACTGATTTGGTTGATGCATGTCATTGTATCCCATTTGCGAAGATCGATGCTCAAAATGTCAATCACTGGATTTTCTGGTCCAGATTCGATTATTTACAGACCGCCGTCATATAGCTGGGATCGACCCAAATTGTATTGTCTGATCCAGAAAAGATTATCAACAGACCGCCGTCATAAAAATTGCTTAATGCGGCGATAAACAAACAAACAAACAAATCTGTCGTCCAAAGCTTATTTCGACGGATAATCCTGGAATTGAATTGTCAGCTTATGACCCATGAAAGTAGAATTCGGGTATATTTGATCTAATAAAGGGATCTCAAGGATAGGACCCCCCCCCCCCCCCCTCCCCCAAATAATAGAATAAATGAATGAATGGCTTTGTATCTGTAGAAATTACCTTTGTTCAAGAAGTTCAGTCCTGTGTCCACGCTTAACGTCGAACCAGCGAGAGACGTCTCATACCTAACTACCAGCGTCAGTGATAGGATATTGATTGTCCACCACGCCTTGTCATTTACACCTTGTGCCGAGTATATTATATTTCTCATTATTAGAATCGTATTAGATGAATCAATAAATGTTAGTCATGTACCTGTATTGTTAATATAGTAGGTATGGTTTAACGCCGCTTTTGGCCAGAATCGAGGGACTACAGAGAAGGGTTTCCCACAATGTGTAGAATCGAACTCGGGTTTGGGGCGTGACGAGTTAACCCTTAAACCACTAGCCTACCCCACCGCCCCTAATATTACAATGCATAAAATGTATTTTACCTGTACTGACAACTGAATCCATGCACCGTCCATGCTCCACCTATTTTGTCACCCTATACACGTATTCATTTGCAATATACAGGCACCGTCCGTCTTCAACGAATACAGTCAACATTTGCGATGTACCGCCCACCTTCAACGAATACAGTCAACAGACACGATGCGCCTTTTTGACCGTGTGTTCGATTACCAGATTCGCGCTTACTCTGTGTTGTTTGTTTGTTTGTTTGATTGTGGTTTAACGCCGCTCTCAGCAATATTCCAGCTATATGACGGCGGTCTGGAAATAATCAGGTCTGAAACAGACAATCCAGTGATTGATATCATGAGCATCGATCCACGCAATTGGGACCGATGACATGATCAACCAAGTCAGCGAGCCTGAACACCCGAACCTGTAAGTCGCCTCTTACGACAAGCACAGTCGCCTTTTACAGCTAGCATGGGTTGCTAAAGATCTATTCCGCCCTGGACCTTCACGGGTTGCCCACCATACTGAGGTGTATTACAGTTTACCAGACTCCAGTACTTGAACTTACTAGTTTCAAGAGGAAATGACGTCAACAGTGAATAATAAACGTGCGTTTTCAACCCGTTCCCTGTGACATATTGCGATGTCGGCTTATGCAATTATTCAGGGGTGAATTAATCAGCAGGTGACACTTGGCAAGGTGACAGAGCCATTTCAAGTTAACATGTGCTGTTGGTATGGTTACGGTGACACGGAGGCAAATGGATATCCTCTATCAATTTCATTCTGAGGTTAACCAAATAGAAATATACTAACGGCAAAAGTATCTGTGCTTCGTATAAAGTGATGTAAATGTTATATCATTGAGTTGAAGGTGAAATTTGGTTTAACGTCGCTTTCAAGATTATTGCACTTATATATCGACGTGCGTGCACGTGTGTGTGTGTGGCTGCTTGTACTGGTCCGGACCGATGCTGATTGATAATTCTAGCACACTGAGATACCATGCCGCAGTTTAACATGAATGACCCACTCAGACACAGTATATTGACTCCGAGCCGTCCAGTCCTTGTTTTAGCCCCTTAATGCCGAGTGCCAGACAGGGTAACAACAAGTACCATCTTTTAACGTCTTTTGGTATGGCGCTGCCGGGGATCGAACCCCGGACCTTCCGCTGTCCGGGCGGACGCTCTACCTCTAGACCACGGAGGCGGTCATATGCCATTGAACACAACATAATATTTGGTCATTCGTCTAATCGATGTTTTATCATAACAACGTGATGGACAAAATCAATACCTGGTAACAGGAGACAGAGCAACAATCCGTAAAGGATGAGTTGTGTCACAACTCAATCAACACTTTCCAAATCGAGTGTGACCATCCCTTGCGTTGATGCAAGCGAGGCAGCGGCGGTGCATTGATAACACCAGGTAATTGAAAACAGCCTGGAAGATGTTGTTCCCAATGTCAACCAAAGATTGGACCAACTGAGCGAGGGTAACCGACTGGTTCAGGTTCAGGTCCAGTCGTGGGCATCTTTCCATCTCATCCCAGAGGTGGGAGAGGTGTGGAAAAACAGCCTGCCATGACAATACAGCTATGTTAGGCTGCCTCAAAATGCCTGATGTAACACGGGCAGCATGCGGGCAGACTGCAGCGGTGGGAATGTTAACGTTGTAACGTTCAGTAACATTGCGTTAAAACCACTAATATAATACACATGGTGTTTGAAGACATGTTCTTTAGCATGGACTGATTGTTCGGAGGCGACTTGCTTCGAGAAACAAAAAGCGGCACGACATGTCACATGCAGTCCGTGGTTGAGAGAACCACAGCTAAAAATAAACAGTATTTATATGGAATTAGCTGTTGGCTGGTTGGTTTGTTGTTTAAATCCGCACTCAGCAATATTCCAGCTATATGACGGCGGTCTGTAAATAATCGAGTCTTGACCAGACAATCCAGTGATTAATATCATGAGCATCGATCCACGCAATTGGGATCGATGACTTATATCAACCAAGTCAGCGAGCCTGACCGAAATGGAATGAGCACGAACTCATGACTATAAATACCAACCCTGTAAAGAAGTGATGCTAATATAAACTACCGGGCAAAATAAACTTTTCACCTAGTTCAGTAGCTCTATAAAAAGAAACAAAGACAGGTAGCAATGCAATATCGATGGTGCACTTGCCACCGACGTACAGTTCTTGCCCATTGTAATCTGCGTTGACGGTTTAGATGGGTCACGGAAGGGGCGGGAGGTTCTCATACCACCAATGCGGAGTCGTCGTAAGACTGTTTGTCTGCTGATGGGGTGTCCCAGTGACGTCGCCGTCACATATCGGTTCCGCAGGTGGATTGTCCAGATGTAGCGGTCATCAACTGGAGTTGTGACCCCTGTCTTCCCGATCTTGGACGGTCTTGTGTGTGGCCTGTTTGCTGATAACGGTTGCTAATACTGATTTGACTACAGTTAAAGGTTCTTGCAATTTGCCGTTGAGAGGCCCCCGTATCGGCCATACCAATAGCTCTGTCATGTTCCTCTTGTGTGAGTCTAGGCATTTCTCTGATGTTCTTTTTGATTCCGCATCCTTGCTCTGCCCCACGCCGGTATTTATGCACGAACATTTTAACAGTTCCCACAAATCCTGTTTTCCCATTTTCCATAAACGCATGAAATCACCGAATCCTGCGAAAAGTGACTTTCAGATGTGCACAGGGTGTGTTTTGATGAACGTTTTCTGATAAGGTTCTAACTTATCGCTCCGTCTTTAATTCAGATAAAACTTAACTTACAAGTGATAAGTTTCTTTTGACCGGTAGTTTATGACAGACATGTCGAACATGATTTTTGTGTGTGTAATAATGCAATGTTGAATGAATGTTGCACTGAAGTGTGTTTGTAACGTTACACTATAATGTTGAATCAACATTAATAAAACATACAATTTAATGTTGCTACAACGTTATTTTCTAACGTTTTTCACAACAAAAAAGAAATGTGACTATATGCCAACGCTTCCATCTTCCCGTGGCAAAGGAGTTAACTGACTAATAAAAAGTTTGGCTGGACTAACGAGTCTATGCATAGTCCAATCAAAATCGCGTAACGAAATCCACATCCTGTTCGTAAACTGTCGATCCGATTTCGGTCGATTGCAGGATTTGCGTCAACAGGTATTTGTCAAATCTTTACATGTTTTTAATCAAGGTGTTCACGTGTTTTGGTGCACTTCACAAAGTAAGACTCGTTATAAATTTTGATTATCGATTGAAGTGACATGAGAGGTGGAATATGATTGGTCTATGAGACGGACATAGAAGGGACATAACTCTCGTAATAGCCACCAGTGGCGCTACAATCGAGCCAAGAAATTCCAGCCCAGTTCGACAAGGGTGGAAACAGGAATTTTACAGTCAATTTATTCCCTTGCCTGGGGAATATGCAACGCTTCCTGTTTGCTGGGTAGTGTTGCCCTGCCCTGCCCTGCCCTGTCATAAGTGTGAGACCGCCTCCGTGGTCTAGTGGTAGAGCGTCCGCCCGGAGACGTTAAAAGATGGTACTTGTTGTTACCCTGTCTGGCCCTCGGCATTAAGGGACTAAAACAAGGACTGGTCGGCTCAGAGTCAATATACTGTGTCTGAGTGGGGTATTCATGTTAAACTGCGGAATGGTATCTCAGTGGGCTAGCTCTATAAATCGGCATCAGTCTGGTCTAGTACAAGCAGACACACACACACACACGTGCATGCACGTCGCTATATAAGTGCAATAATCTTGGACGCGACGTTAAACCCAATTTCACCTCACCCATAAGTGTGGGATTGCGTTATTTACAGTTAAAGAAAAGACAATGAACACCTATTAGCTAATCAGTCATTGTGTGCTGCTCACATTCAAACACAGATCCAACCTGTGCACCATGCAGGAACACACACGTGCAAATTGTCACGACCTTAAAGTCGAGGAGATGTCTTGATTAATGTGTTTTGAAAGATGCATTATTTAATTACAGAATAAATATATTTTAGTGAACTCTATTTGAATCACAGTTACTTTTTCCGTGTGTATATAATGCACATTTACAAGCTTGGCAGAGTGGTTCATATATCAACGTACAATGTACATAAAACTACACCCGTGGAGATCTGGGTTGGAATTTCTCTTCAGCATACCCATGCTTGTCGTAAGAGGGGACTAACGGGATCGGGTGGTCAGGCTTGCTGACTTGGTTGATGCATGACATCGATCGATGCGTGGATCGATGCTCGTGATATCAATCACTGGACTGTTTGGTATAGACTCGATTATTAACAGACCGCCTCGTATAGCTGTGATATTGCCGAGTGCGGCGTTAAACAACATATATGCATAACAGTACAGTTGAGTGACACATTATGCATAATAATTGGTGAAAATGTATCATGGCCATAACTTATAAGTTCGATCCGTGAAGATCCGGTTAAGAATAGGTCTTCAGCAACCCATGCTTGCCATAAGAGGCGACCGGGGTTGTCGTAAGAGGCGACTAACGGGATTGGGTGGTCAGGCTCGCTGACTTGGATGATGCATGTTATTTGTCATTTGCGTAGATCGATGCTCATGATGACAATCATGGATTGTGTGGCCCAGACTCGATTTTTTACAGACCGCCGTCTTTTAGCTGGAATATTGTTGAGTGCGGCGTGAAACAACAAACAAACAAATTCGCGCGCTCAGCGGTTGCCGGTTGCATCTTTCGAGTTACAACTACACAAGGATTTTATGAAAACTTCAATCAGATTCCACAGCGTGTTCACATTTGAACAGCTTTTTCCAGCCGGTTTTCTGGCAGTTTCGTTCATCAAACTTTTATACGCGCAGTGTTACAAAAAGAAGAGAAACACGCCAGAATTTCACTGAAAAAAAGCAAGTGATTCCATAGAATCTGATTTGTGCAAGAAATATGTTTGCGTGTCATGGTTCTACTCGGGTAGGCGCATTCTGTACACTTGTTTTAACGTTCATATTTCGTCAAACGCAAACAGATATTGAAGTCAATTCTTAAATGACGTGTGCCCGTGAAGATCCGGGGTAGAATAGGTCTTCAGCTTGCCGTAAAAGGCGACTATGCTTGTCGTAAGAGGCGACTAACGGGATCGGGTGGTCAGGCTTGCTGACTTGCTTGATGCATGTCATCGTATCCCAATTGCGTAGATAGATGCTCATTGTGTCAATAATGGATTGTTTGGTCCTGACTAGATTTTTTTACAGACCGCCGTCATATGGCTGGAATGTTGCTGAGTGCGGCGTTAAACAACAAAAACACAAACAAAACACTTAAATGATGTACTCCTAAATGGAGTCAAACTTGGCACGTCTGTCTGAGTAGTCTGGGGGAGAAGATGCGTTGCTTAGTTGTTGGCCGATAGTCGTTGGTTCGAATCCAGAGTTTCGCATGATCATGATTGGTGGTGTTTAACCATACCCGTGTTGTTTGGGATCGTCAGCCCTCCAGCACATTTTGACAAGCCATGATATGACTGAAACACTGTTCAAAGTAGCGTTATCACAACTCACCCTACATGGACGACAGACACTTTTCCCCCTGGGTTACGTCGGAGTTTTAAATGCCTACCTGAAGATCCGGGTTAGAATTTGTCTTCAGCAACCCATTCCGGCGCAGTGATGAATAAGCATTAGAGATCAGTGCCACAGACTAATTTGCATATCACGTGACCGAACTTCTCTCTCGTTCGTAGGCTCAGGCGCTTATTCTGAAATCAGAACAGGTTGGCCTAATGCAAGCCTTTCGGTGTGATTTACATATTGGTTTGCAAAATTATATAGATAAGCTACTACAACTTAGACAGTGTAGTCCATGACAATATACTTCTAAATATCAATGTGGCCGTAACACTAGCTAGCCTTCCGGACCCGTGAAGATCCGGGATAGAATAGGTCTTCAGTAACCCATGCTTGCCGTAAAAGGCGGCTATGCTTGTTGTAAGAGGCGACTAACGGGATCGGGTGGTCAGGTTCGCTGACTTGGTTGATGCATGTCATCGATCTCAATTGCGTCTATCGATGCTCATGATATCAATCACTGGATTGTCTGGTCCAGACTCGATTATTTACAGATCGTCGTCATATAGCTGGAATATTGCTGAGTGCGACGTTAAACAACAAACAAACAAACAAACAAACAAACACACACTAGCTCTCCGTAGGGCTTCGATGACAGCACGTGGAGCCTTACAACTAATTTAAACAAATGAAAACTACACAAACGGAAACAGTTTTTCACGTTTTAGGATTATTTCTGTGAAAGTTAACCATTCTTTGACATATGTTTATGTAAATGTGTAGACTCGTCAAACTGGAAACAGATGAAAGGCATATTCAATATCTTGAAAGGGCTGTGCAAGACGTGACGAATCGTCACTGGATTATGTGGTTCAGACTCGATTATTTACAGATCGCCGTCACATAGCTGGAATATTGCTGAGTGCGGCGTTAACAGGAAACAAGCAAACAAACAAACGCTACACCAAGCTGGTACTGATCAAACCAAGATCATGACTGATATGAAATTATAAATCTTTTGTGACGTCATCCTATCGTTTCTATGGTGCCTTCGTTTCGTACAAGAACCTCTCAGCAAGGCGGAGGCACGAGTGGCCCAGTCGTCCAAGGCGCCGCGATTCGCTGTGCAGAGTTGCGTCCCTTGGGCACGCCAGAAACCTATGATTGTGGGTTCGAATCCAGGTTGGCCCCGATTATGTTTCTAGATTTGTCAGCACCAAACCCGTGCTCGTGGGTTTCATCGAAGTGTTAAATGTCTGAGACCTGCATCACTTCAGGTTTTCCTCCCACATTAAGCTGACACGCCGCGATATAACTGGAATACTGTTAAAAGCGGCGTTAAACTCACTCACTCACTCATTCTCAGCAAGGCCTTTCTACAGATTATACTTCTGTTCATGCTACACAACACAAAGCTAACTTAAGGATGTCCAATCAAACAGATTAAACTGATATTTACGTAGAATGGAATTTGCAACCTATGCCTGTGTCGCCCAGAAAGTGAGCCATTAGGCAGAAGAGGCGCATAAACCACAATGGTTTTTAGAATCTCCTTTTCGAGTACGTCCGTTTCCTAAGCTTCATGGAAGCTGTGTTTGAAACATAAAATATAAGGTACATACAGCATTTCTGTCGACTCAACCCATATTATGTGACTATTACTCAAGCTAATTCATTCCCCATTGCGTAGATTGATGCTCATGATATCAATCACTGGACTGTTTGGTATAGACTCGATTATTAACAGACCGCCTCGTATAGCTGTGATATTGCCGAGTGCAGCAATAAACAACATACATGCATAACAGTACAGTTGAGTGACACATTATGCATAATAATTGGTGAAAATGTACCATGGCCATTACATGTAAGTTCGACCCGTGAAGATCCGGTTAAGAATAGGTCTTCAGCAACCCATGCTTGCCATAAGAGGCGACCAGGGTTGTCGTAAGTGGCGACTAACGGGATTGGGTGGTCAGGCTCGCTGACTTGGATGATGCATGTTATCGTATCCCATTTGCGTAGATCGATGCTCATGATGACAATCATGGATTGTGTGGCCCAGACTCGATTTTTTACAGACCGCCGTCTTTTAGCTGGAATATTGTTGAGTGCGGCGTGAAACAACAAACAAACAAATTCGCGCGCTCAGCGGTTGCCGGTTGCATCTTTCGAGTTACAACTACACAAGGATTTTATGAAAACTTCAATCAGATTCCACAGCGTGTTCACATTTGAACAGCTTTTTCCAGCTGGTTTTCTGGCAGTTTCGTTCATCAAACTTTTATACGCGCAGTGTTACAAAAAGAAGAGAAACACGCCAGAATTTCACTGAAAAAAAGCAAGTGATTCCATAGAATCTGATTTGTGCAAGAAATATGTTTGCCTGTCATGGTTCTACTCGGGTAGGCGCATTCTGTACACTTGTTTTAACGTTCATATTTCGTCAAACGCAAACAGATATTGAAGTCAATTCTTAAATGACGTGTGCCCGTGAAGATCCGGGGTAGAATAGGTCTTCAGCAACCCATGCTTGCCGTAAAAGGCGACTATGCTTGTCGTAAGAGGCGACTAACGGGATCGGGTGGTCAGGCTCGCTGACTTGCTTGATGCATGTCATCGTATGCCAATTGCGTAGATCGATGCTCATTGTGTCAATAATGGATTGTTTGGTCCAGACTCGATTTTTTTACAGACCGCCGTCATATAGCTGGAATGTTGCTGAGTGCGGCGTTAAACAACAAAAACACAAACAAAACACTTAAATGATGTACTCCTAAATGGAGTCAAACTTGGCACGTCTGTCTGAGTAGTCTGGGGGAGAAGATGCGTTGCTTAGTTGTTGGCCGATAGTCGTTGGTTCGAATCCAGAGTTTCGCATGATCATGATTGGTGGTGTTTAACCATACCTGTGTTGTTTGGGATCGTCAGCCCTCCAGCACATTTTGACAAGCCATGATATGACTGAAACACTGTTCAAAGTAGCGTTATCACAACTCACCCTACATGGACGACAGACACTTTTCCCCCTGGGTTACGTCAGAGTTTTAAATGCCTACCTGAAGATCCGGGTTAGAATTTGTCTTCAGCAACCCATTCCGGCGCAGTGATGAATAAGCATTAGAGATCAGTGCCACAGACTAATTTGCATATCACGTGACCGAACTTCTCTCTCGTTCGTAGGCTCAGGCGCTTATTCTGAAATCAGAACAGGTTGGCCTAATGCAAGCCTTTCGGTGTGATTTACATATTGGTTTGCAAAATTATATAGATAAGCTACTACAACTTAGACAGTGTAGTCCATGACAATATACTTCTAAATATCAATGTGGCCGTAACACTAGCTAGCCTTCCGGACCCGTGAAGATCCGGGATAGAATAGGTCTTCAGTAACCCATGCTTGCCGTAAAAGGCGGCTATGCTTGTTGTAAGAGGCGACTAACGGGATCGGGTGGTCAGGTTCGCTGACTTGGTTGATGCATGTCATCGATCTCAATTGCGTCTATCGATGCTCATGATATCAATCACTGGATTGTCTGGTCCAGACTCGATTATTTACAGATCGTCGTCATATAGCTGGAATATTGCTGAGTGCGACGTTAAACAACAAACAAACAAACAAACACACACTAGCTCTCCGTAGGGCTTCGATGACAGCACGTGGAGCCTTACAACTAATGTAAACAAATGAAAACTACACAAACGGAAATAGTTTTTCACGTTTTAGGATTATTTCTGTGAAAGTTAACCATTCTTTGACATATGTTTATGTAAATGTGTAGACTCGTCAAACTGGAAACAGATGAAAGGCATATTCAATATCTTGAAAGGGCTGTGCAAGACGTGACGAATCGTCACTGGATTAAGTGGTTCAGACTCGATTATTTACAGATCGCCGTCACATAGCTGGAATATTGCTGAGTGCGGCGTTAACAGGAAACAAGCAAACAAACAAACGCTACACCAAGCTGGTACTGATCAAACCAAGATCATGACTGATATGAAATTATAAATCTTTTGTGACGTCATCCTATCGTTTCTACGGTGCCTTCGTTTCGTACAAGAACCTCTCAGCAAGGCAGAGGCACGAGTGGCCCAGTCGTCTAAGGCGCCGCGATTCGCTGTGCAGAGTTGCGTCCCTTGGGCACGCCAGAAACCTATGATTGTTGTTCCTAATCCAGGTTCGCCCCGATTATGTTTCTAGATTTGTCAGCACCAAACCCGTGCTCGTGGGTTTCATCGAAGTGTTAAACGTCTGAGACCTGCATCACTTCAGGTTTTCCTCCCACATTAAGCTGACACGCCGCGATATAACTGGAATACTGTTAAAAGCGGCGTTAAACTAACTCACTCACTCATTCTCAGCAAGGCCTTTCTCCAGATTATACTTCTGTTCATGCTACACAACACAAAGCTAACTTAAGGATGTCCAATCAAACAGATAAAACTGATATTTACGTAGAATGGAATTTGCAACCTATGCCTGTGTCGCCCAGAAAGTGAGCCATTAGGCAGAAGAGGCGCATAAACCACAATGGTTTTTAGAATCTCCTTTTCGAGTACGTCCGTTTCCTAAGCTTCATGGAAGCTGTGTTTGAAACATAAAATATAAGGTACATACAGCATTTCTGTCGACTCAACCCATATTATGTGACTATTGCTCAAGCTAATTCATTCCCCATTGTGTTGATCGATGCTCATGATATCAATCACTTGATTGTCTGGTCCAGGCTGGATTATTTACAGACAGCCGTCATATAGCTGGAATATTGCAGAGTGCGGCGTTAAACAACAAACAAATATACGTGTTTCCTCTGTAATTAGCCACGTCAGAGCTACCTAATTAACCCCTAATCCTAGTTACACAGCGACTAACAGACACCTTTTCCCGTAACGCGTAATTTCCCGTGGTCTTTCGTTAGTACGCGTGTTTTCTGTACAACCAGTCAGTCCTCTTGCCTAATCCCACTGTCTGCTCGAACACCGTATTAGCCTATTGTACGCCGTTCCGCACCGCCGCGCTGTGACAATAGACTCTCATCGACCAGGTTACGAGGCATGCGTTTCATAGAAACAAAATGGCGGCTTCAATAACACAACAAGCAGACGAGACATGACGTTTGGAGGAAAAGGACTGCATTTATGAGATACCAGTGGATTTATTTCGTAGTGTACATGACCAACAGATAGTTGTTGACAAGGGACACTATTTTGTTGTCTCTGCCATCGTAATATTGATTTACCTGTCTTCAATTTCTTCACGTACAGGCCTGATGTCGTCTGTTCTTGGAATTCTGCTGATCTTTCTTCATCTTCCAACAGCGGTGAGTCTTCCGTTATTTGTGTTTGTATGAAATGTGTTACCGTCCACCCAGAATTTAACATTAAGTGTTCACAGAAACTGTATACCAGGTTGGGGAGCACCCAGATCGATGTATAACAGATCAAGCGACAAATTATACCCCAATCAGTGTATCCATATACCCCATATAACCACAGCTTTTCTGGTGTCAAGGCTCGGAAACATTTCCTATCCTTAAGGAATAATACAGTTATTTTAGTATCTGTTCACCATGTCGTTCATCGTGACAGATAAAATCTTCACCTTGACCTGTCCTGTTTTTTTTGTTTTTTTAAAACCGTCAGCAATAATCGTGTGCGGATTGGTGTGCAGCATAACTAATTATTTTGAAGATAATTTCTCTTCTTGGAACTGGGTGCTCTTGAAAATATTCAAATACCGTGATACAATATGCCAAGGTACAGACACAACGTCGTCTGGGGTATTATATTATTATGCGGTTATTTCTGTCAAGAAAGCAAAGACAGGGTGCCCATCGATAATTACAAGCAAATCTCCGTATTCAGGTGCCAAGATGATATCGATTGAACAAATGTTTCTCGTTGTCTCTGTTGTCAGAGAACCCACATTCAATTAAAATAATTTGCGTAACATGTTCGTAAGCAAAATAGGTTGTGATTCCTTTCAGAAGTATTATTTATCTTAGCCCGTACAAGTTATTGGTAAGGGTGTTTGTATTGTATATAACGTAATACACATGACAGGTCTCTGATGTCATGTTTGCATATGTAATTTCTATGAGAAGACATTTTGTATGCAAAAGCCAAAAGCCTTACATTTCAACTGCGTTCATGGTCGTGTCAAGTCGGCGCGGAGTAAAAATGATATATGACACTGGTACATTCGCGATCGTTCAAATAATACAAAACGGATTCTTATGTCAATAAGTCTGAAATATCAACCCAGCTCAGTAGTATAGCGTGACTGACTGAACTTGTCGTGATGAGACATTTTAAAGCCGTAGTTACACTGTCACCGCTTATAAACGTGTGCATTGAATGCAACAAGGATCCCCTACCCCACCCTTCGGTACAACCCCATCTACCGCTAAACGTAACATTATCTAGCTAAGAACTTAGAAAATACTCCTTTTTTCACTTTATTGATGCATGTGTAGCGGGACTAGGAGCCATGTACACCACAGATGACATCCTTACTTTGTCAGTGTGCTGACGGGGTTAACCTCTTTGGCCTTGTGGACAAGGCGTCCGACCTCAGCTCAAGGTCCGTGGTTTGAATCCAAGGTCGGGACTCGGAAACGTTATAGCCGCTCGGCGCTCGGCATTAATGGGCTGAAGCAAGGACTGGTCGGCTCGAAGTCAGTATACTCTGTCTGGGTAGGGTGTTCATGTTAAACTGCCGCATGTTGTCTCAGGAATATTGCTAAAAGCGGCGTAAAACCAAACTAGCTCACGCTCCCCTCCCCCCCCAGAACAACAACAAAAACAAACAACAACAACATAAAAAAACAAAACAAACAAACTAAAAAACAACAACAAACAAACAAAAAACAACACAAAACAAACAAACATCATGTATGTAACAAACTATAGTTGACAGCAATGCAATAATCCATGTTTGTAAAGCAGTCTTACCTATTTGCTCAGGTATATGACCAATGTAACGATATAAAATATTAATATTGCCCGACCGTTGTTTGTGTATCATGTACAATGTTTACGTCCTAAACGGTAATATAGAGACCCCATTTGATATTGGGTGGGTGGAGGTGATATAAGTTTTTTGGGGGCCCAGGACCACCATCTACCCCAGGATATTAAATTGCCTGTCCTAGCAGTCTTGTGCTATACCCGAATAATAATCAGGCCCAGTCAAGCAATGGGATTTATACTCGCCGTACTCTACTCCACGGGACAGTGGCTTTAATGGGATGTTTGTAAATTCTGACATCCACTGTATATTTGATTTGTTCTGTGCATGGAGTGGTCCTTCTGCCTATCATACGGATCTATATACTGCGATGTTTATATGCACTGGGGGAGGGTTATGTCTGTGTTGTTTGTCATTACATTTAAAGAGTCCGTGTCGCTGTTTTATTCGTCGCATGTGACAAGTTGAAAACTCAGTAATTGATAATGACATTGATCTATGTGTAGCCTTGGTGTGGGTCAATGATACAGACGTCTGTTTGAGGCTGACCAATTATTCTAGGACTGATAAGTATCGATGAATCATGATACTTTTTAAGTGGAGATTTCGGATAGAATTCGTCTTCAGCAACCCATGCTTATCGTATACGTAAGAGGCGACTAATGGGATCAGGTGGTCAGGCTCGCTGACTTGGTTGATGCATGTCATCGTATCCCAATTGAGTGGATCGATGCTCATGATGTCAATGTCTGATTATTAACAGACCGCCGTCATATAGCTCGAATATTGCTGAGTGCGGCGTTAAAAATAAATAAATAAATATATATATATATATAGTGCATGGGGGCACGGGTGGCCCAGTCGTCTAAGGCGCCGCGATTCGCTGTGCAGAGTTGCGTCCCTTGGGCACGCCAGAAACCTATGATTGTGGGTTCGAATCCCGGTTCGTCCCAATTATGTTTCTAGGTTTGTCAGCACCAAACCCGTGCTCGTGGGTTTCATCGAAGTGGTAAACGTCTGAGACCTGCATAACTTCGGGCTTTCCTCCCACATTAAGCTGACACGCCGTGATATAACTGGAATACTGTTAAAAGCGGCGTTAAACCCAACTCACTCACTCACTCAATTGTATAGTGCATCCAACCATCTCGACCAGTGATGTAGGTTTTATTCCCTACATGAATACATCGTGTGAAACCCATTCCCCGTGTCCCTGTTGTGACAATATTAGAATACTTAAAATGCAGCGTAAAACCATATTCACTCACCACATACAACAATTCTCATAGTGATTCAGTTGTTTCCCGGTCAGTTGGTCATTGTACATTCATGCCTGGATCACGTGCACCTCGGGGTTTCCTCCCCCGTGTTATATATAACCGAGGTTATGTTAAGCGCGGCGTAAAACCAGCCTCATTCGCTGTCATGCTGGACAAGTGTGTTGAAATCATTATCTCGATAGTGTAACAAAATATTACACGATTCTTTCGGGTATTGATACTTCAAATGAAAATACTTCGTCACAGTTTTCCTTCCGGTTTAGGCTAATCGATACATCAATACTGATTGATTAATTATTGATACGTCAGGTGATCTCTGTCTTTAAGCACAATGCTATTACAGCCATCAATCAGATTCAGTCATGCATTATCGATATCATGTTAAGGCGATGGAACTCAACAAAATAGAAAATCGATCTTTTCAGAAATGTGATAACATGTTATTCAATGGGTATATTGCATTCGTTGGTGAATGGATTGTCAGAAAGAAAGTAAGATATAGATGGCAATCATAATTTATGTATGTCAGCCGGATCGTGGGTGGTATGATATTCTAACGTGTAGCCTGGATGGAGGTTTTGGGAAGTGCCGTCACCGTGGTCTAGTGGAGAGTGGAAGGTCGGGGTTCGATCCCCGGCCGCGTCATATACCAAAAGACGTTACATGGCGGTACATGTCATTACCCTAACTGGCATTTTATTGTTTTGGTTGTTGTTTAACGCAACTCTCAGCAATATTCAAGCTGTGTGACTGCCGCCTGTAGGTAATCGAGGGCGGCGGTCGGGAAGCCTAGTGGTTAAAGCGTCGCTCGTCACGCCGAAGACCCGGGTTCGATTCCCGACATGGGTACAATGTGTGAAGCCCATTTCTGGTGTCTTCCGCCGTGATATTGCTGGAATATTGCTAAAAGCGGCATAAAACCATACTCACTCACTCACTAGTTCTATAATGGCGTGCGGTAACATCATCAGTGACATCCAACATGATCCCCCACAAACAGAGTATTTTTCACAAGCTGTCTTAACTCAAAGTGATATATGTAATTATGAAAGTATGTACAGTCGATTCTCGAAGTCGTGGGAATCTGGAAAAATGTTCGAGTTATCCGGTGTTCGAGACAACCAACAAAGTTGAGGCAAGTCTTTGTTCCCGTCTGCATCGGCGTCTTTGTGAAAGTCATAGCTCGACTAAGGGATTCACTAACATAACCTGCATTTCAAGCTGCGGGCAATTGCTTTGTGCACGCGACCCTTGGTTCGAGATTTGGACTTGTCTACCTCGAAATACCCGTATACCAGCTGTAAACAACAACAACAGCATAAACCAAACCAACACAAAGTAACATGCAGGTTTGATCAGGAACGACCTTCGTTACGTTAATGCTTGATTAAACGTGTACGCCTTCCAACAATAAACACCGTCTCTGATCTCAGAGATAGTGTAATACCTTCCAAGATGATATGCCCCGTTAGATCTGACATGTATACTTTCCAACTGCCGCACCCTGGCACATAATAGTTAACAGTAAAACCTGGGGCGGTTGAAGCGTTCGCTCGTCACGCTGAAGTCCCTGGTTCAATTCAGGTACAACTTGTGAAGCCCATTCATGTTGTTCCCCATCGTAATATTGCTGGAATATTGCTCAAAGCGGCGTAAAACCATACTCACTCACTCACTCACCCAGAGATAAAGGTTTGTGTTGATCCACTGACCAATAAAAGTACAAAACAAACACCCTAGCTTGTTGTGTTCACCAACAATCGTATGTATTAGCTATTATAGCTAAAATGGATAGAAGTGTCATGAAACCGCCCGCATGTTATCAGAAATAAGCGGGCCCTGTAACTTGATAATGCTCTCATATTGCTTGACGACGGGCCATTATCACGCTCTTTGTTAGTTGACGTCATAGGATAGGGATAGGTGACGTCACGTTCAATAGTGACGTCGTCTGGTTTGTTCTATGACGTTTCCATATTTGTTAAAGTGGGTCAGTGACATTCGTGTTGATTGCAGTAAATGTTTCAAAACAGATACTGTTTTTTTCTTTTTATTTGATAACAAATTCCATCCATTTTAGCTATAATAACGGTAACGCTATTTTTCAGGGCATTATCATTTGCAGAAGCCCTCGGTCTTTTCAACTCTCCTCCTACGTCGGGCAGTTAATGGAAGACCTCGGGCTTCTGCAGATGATAATGCCCTGAAAAATAGCGTTACACTTATAATGATCCATAATGTACCTCTCCTTTCCCAAATTCAAAAGCATTGTCCTCATCGCAACAACGTTTGCCTTAACAGAGACGTTATTCTATACAGAAGTGTCCGTTATAGTCATTACACCAAGTTAACACAGTTCATTCTGTAAGGTGGCAATAACTCCGTCACTGTACAGTGACATGTACCCACTTCATTGACACAAACCGGTGTTACAGTCCGGCACATGGCATTATGAGCGGGCGTCTTGGTTCAGTGAGCTTGAATACAACACGCGGGTACATGGCAATCGGCTTGGGTTTAACCTGGCCACCCAAGCCCATAGAAATAGTTATACAGTGTAGATTAACTGGCATTTGTATGTCCTGTATTGTATTTGCAGTACAATGTCCAAGTTAAAGCGAAATAAATTGATTTTCTTTATGACTTTTATGAAGGAGGGCATTGTGTGAAGAATGTGGTCATGTCGGTGCAGAGAATAGTGGACATAGATGGTCATAGGTGGCAGGTGTGCATAGTCTTGTGTATTTTGTTTGTTTCTTGTTTACACCCCATTTGTCAGGTCCCGTTAGAACAATAGGGTGACGTCACCAGAGTTGTAAAATGTCAGTTCATAATGAACTTAGTACCAGGTGTTGTTGGTTTGTTCGTTAATGACGTACACAGCAATATTCCAGTTATATATTCCAGCGTTAAAAAAAACTCACTCACTCACTCCAAGTTATCTATGTTGTGGTTGTCTGAAGCAAGTTAAATCAAATTAAATTAAACATGAACTTATTGAATTAATTATCAGACATTTAAAAGAGATTAAGAATACCTTTACCTTTAAAAACACAACTACATTTCCGCAATACAGTATTTCTAATTTGATTTTTAAAGGAATCAATACCTCTTAAATGTGAAAACTTCGCCAGTCACTACAATTTCACATGATTTATCTTAGTCCTATACAGAGATTTTAGCCGAAAGGGTTGTAACTGTCATAGTGATAAAGCAAGTCTATCAGGCCTATAGAACTCTCTCACGCTACTTCCACACTTTCCGCCATATGCGGATGTAAACAAAGGGTTACTGTGGTAACGGTCACGTGATCTCGTGCGAAGAAGGCCCTCGACACGAACAGTGTATGCAATAAGTTACTTGCACCTGTACCGGTCTGTAATTAGTAACAAAAAGTAATTAATTAAAGAACTGGTAGGTTGGATGTTGGTTGACGTATCTCCGCACTTGACGTGATTACGTATTAGGGATTACGGGCTGTATTAGAGGATGGTGATTAACACGTGAACGAAATATTTTTTGGGTTTCTGGAGAACAGTTGGTATCTGAAGACTCTGGACTCTTCGTTACGTTGAACACTGGCAAAACTAATGATATGAGCTGCCCTTAAACTTTAATCGGTATCATTAGTAAGGAGAGAGAATGTTGTTTTGAATGTAACAAAAATAACAGAATGATCGGGGACAATGGTGGCCCGGTCGTCGTGGCACGAAATTTAACATACAGAGTTGTGTCCCTTAGTCGTACCAGCATCCACTGAGAATCAGTCGATGAGGGTCAGACTCGGTGACATGCATTTGGCTGATTGCTTGTCATATTGCACCGTCGAAGTGGATCGTTGCTCATACTGTCATTCACTGGTTTGTCCGATCCAAAAAATATGGAAGATAGTTGGTGTATTGCTGCCCGCGGCGTTCAACCGCAACATTAATGTAACAAACTGTAGATTCCTCTGGATATTTGTTAAGTACAAGAATTTATAAAGGAAATATATAGACATTTTATAGGTATATATATGTTAACTGTAACAAAATATCGCGTCAGCTGATCAGCTTTGAAAACACCGAATCAGTTTGGTTCTGCCCATTTCGCCATATTGATCTGATTCCTATGACGGTTATGACACTAATTTTGATGTATTTTGCTGCTAGTCAACCAAACATCAGCGGGTGGTTACAAGCCCTAGCCTGTGTGCCATGTGCCCAATGGCGTGGACCGATGCTCATGCTATCACCCACTAGATTATCAGTTCCTTGTTAGACTATTAACAGGCTACCATAAGCCTAGATATAAGCCCACTATAGTTTAAAACAGTTGTCTTCAACATTATTACATAGTAACATATCTATCGCACTCTTACATAACACCTCAGATGTGAGGGTCCAACTGCCCTTTATTGTTTTATTCCGCACCTGGTATCACAGGCCGGCACTCTTTCATAGCTACTAAGTTTTGAGAGTTTATATGCATTTTAATGTATTGTTCCGCACCAGATAACTTAGGCTGGCGCTCTTTCATAACACCTCAGTTTTGAGGGTTCACGTGCCTTTTAGTGTATTGTTTCGAACCAGAAAACACAGGCTGTCGCTCTTTCATAACACCTCAGTTTTGAGGGTTCAGGTGCCTTTTAGTGTATTGTTTCGTACCAGAAAACACAGGCTGCCGCTCTTTCATAACGCCTCAGTTTTGAGGGTTGACCTGCCTTTTAGTGTATTGTTTCGTACCACAAAACACAGGCTCTCGCTCTTTCATAACACCTCAGTTTTGAGGGTTGACCTGCCTTCTAGTGCATTGTTCCGCACCAGATAACACAGGCTGGAACAAAGCTATCATAAACTCTTAACAGTGTGTGTGGGATTTTAGACTACCGTGTCCTAAGACAGCTTAGCTCCTATGCAGGTGTGTACGTGCTGGACGACAGATGTATGGGGTCGCAAGAAGGGG
Organism: Haliotis cracherodii; assembly: GCF_022045235.1. Taxonomy (NCBI): domain Eukaryota; kingdom Metazoa; phylum Mollusca; class Gastropoda; order Lepetellida; family Haliotidae; genus Haliotis; species Haliotis cracherodii. Next base: position 26,972,001 of record NW_027266267.1, read on the forward strand.
ACAAGCGGGTTGGACATTGTTCTGTCACTCGGATCGGATAAGGGCTGTTCTTGTTTTTCGTTTTGGAAGCAAACCCGATTAGCGGTGATAATAAGCTTTCAACTGTTTGCCAAGTCCTGACCTGAAGTGGTGACCGTGGCCGATTTAGCAAGGACGGCAGGGATTTGAAAGAAATGTGCTGCTTGTTTGTACGTGTTATGCTATCAAATTGTAGGGTGGGAGAGGTGCTATTCCGCTTTTTCAGTCGATTCTTAATTTGTACTTTTTATCTTAACTTTAATCCAACATTACCCTTTTGCGTGTAAAAAGATAATTCATTGATTCACTGAATTCAACCGATTATGACCATTTCCTGTGGCTCGTGTTTCCTACTTCAGACATGGATCAAACTATAGAAACTCGCCGTTAAAATGATACATTGCCTCACTAAAGTACATCAACACATGGAATTGCGTGGATCTATGCTCATGTTGTCAATCACTGGATTGTCTTGTCCAGACTCTATTATTTTCAGACCGCCGTCATATAGCTGGAATATTGCTGAGCGCGGCGTTAAACAACAAACAAACAAACAAACAAAACATGGCCGCCTCCCTCCGTTGTTTAGGAGATAGAGTATCCGCCCAGAAAGCGTAAGGTCAGCGGTTCAATTCCTCACCGCGTCATGCCAAAGACGATAAAAATACGGTACTTTTTGTTACCCTGCCCGGCGCTTTGCTAATAGAAGGACTGGTCGGCTCAGAGTTAGTACACTGTGTCTGAGTGGGGTATTCATGTTCAACTGCGTCATGGTATATCAGTGGGTATTGGCCAGACTGGTACAACCAGCCACACACACATGCATGCACGTCGCTATAAAAGTGCAAAAGTTTTGAAAGCAACGTTAAACTCAATCTCACCCCTTCTTACCGTACCTCCACACATTTCACCAATACCTCTACTTCCTGTTTTGTTCCACGCGAGTAATGAGGCTATTCTGTTGTTGAGAACGTCAACCAATGACCAGAAATCAATTAATGTTGGCTGCGTTGCAGTAGATAACAAATAGTATTGTTCGTGTCGATGGCACCCAAACACATCTATTTTGGAAGCCAAAGTTTCGATGGCTTTATCTTCGTTGAACACAACTGCCATAACTAATGACATGAGCTGTCATTAACGATAGACCTGCATCGGTAATATTAATGATAAGGTAGGAAAATGTTGCTTTATGTAACACAAATCTACCACTAAGCAAGTCTGCTCAGGGACATGGGTTGCCAAGTGGTCGTGGTTCGAAATGTATAAAAACAGAGTTGCGTCCCTCAGTCGTGCCAGGATCTGCTGAGTTTGGGTACTACTTTGCCTGCCCCTCACTTGTACTCTGGGGTTTCACGAAAGTGGTAAACGTCTATGACTGTCTGTTGTGTGGCTTCTTCCCGCAGTCTATAGGGGCGGTGGGGTAGCCAAGTGGTTAAAGTGTTCGCTCGTCATACCGAAGACCCGGGTTCGATTTGGGTAAAATCTGTGACGCCTATTTTTGGTGTCCCCCCGCCGTGATGTTGCTGGATTACTGCTGAAAGCGGCGTAAACAATATTCACTCACTCACTCCCACAGGCTATACCTTTCGTAAAAGATCCGGGGTAGAATAGGTCACTAACAACCCATGCTTGCTGTAACAGGCTACTGTGCTTATCGTAAAAGGCGACTAACGGGATATGATGGTCAGGCTCGCTGACTTGGTTGATGCATGTCATCGAATCCCAATTGTGTGGATCGATGCTCATGAAGTTAATCGCTGGATTGTCTGGTCCAGACTCGATTATTTACAGACTGTCGTCATATAGCTGGAAGAGAGCAACAGCAAACAAACAAACAAACGAAACGTTTCGTAATAGACGACTAAATGGATCGGGTGCCTTGGTGACTTGGTTGATTGCATACCATCCCACCCGACGATGGTTTGTTTAATAACACTGTAGGCGAACTGAACTGTAGGCATTATGATAGGATCTACACACGTCCCAACAATGAACTGTTGATAAATGCATTGACTTGTTGATTAAAGCGTCAACTTCAGTTGTTGAATTAGTGATTGGTCGTAACAGGCGACTAATGGGATCGGGTGGTCAGACTCGCTGACTTGGTTGATGCATGTCATCGTATCCCAATTTCGTGGATCGATGCTCATGATATCAATCACTTTTTTCTGGTTTCAGGCCTAATTATATTCATACTGCCGTCATATGTATGCGGTGTTGAAAATAAACATACGCCATTACTGGCTAGTTTTTGTCAGTGCTTGAGATTTACTTGTCTCAGTGAGTTGGTTCAACTTATCCTCTATAACCAGTCAGCTGACAGGTCTTTGTATGACGGAAATACTGTTCAAATTGGCGTTAAGCTACATGAGACTGAAAACGGATATCGCTCGTTCAGTCATACAAATGCTTTTAGTGTAATAAGTGTCTTTAAGATCTAGTCGTTGAAAGTCGCCCACAGCGACACAGCGGGGATCAGACAGACATTTACATTATCTGACTTCACCATACTCCGTTTACACGACTCCGTGACAGTGTTGAATGACACGATAGGTGTCGCTAACATGGGATGTCAATTACAGCCCTATCAATCAAGGCTTGCACTCGCGTGTTTCAAGCCTGAGGAGAGGTATTGTACAAGCGGTAGAGCTATCTGTCTCTGGTGATATGAACCCGGTCAGGTGTACCGTCACATGCCCCACGTAATACGTGCCCCATGGGTAATCATATAGATACTGGACTTCTGTAGTGTGTGTGTGTGTGCGCGTGCGCGCGTGCGTGCGTGCGTTTAACTCCACACTCAGCAATATTCCAACTGTAAGACGACGGCTTCTAAATAGCCGAGTCTGGGCCAGTCAATACAGTGATTGAAATGATGAGCATCGATCTACGCAGTTGGAATACGATCACATGGCATTGCATCAACCAGGTCAGCGAGCCTGACCACCCGATCCCGTAAGTCGCCTCTTACGACAAGCATGAAGACCTAGTATTCTTACTCGGGTCTTCAGGGGTAGGGACAAGTGCTAACACTGGAAGATCGCGACGCTTTGAACTGTGTATTGATTTTTTTTATTGATCACGTACATAAACCAATGTTTTTTGTGGTATCAAAATATGAAAAGCAGCGTCCATTCCCCAACATGCATACGAATTTTCTGCCTCTCCGTGGGTGCTCCCTGAATTTCCTTTACATTTGCAACTTGTATGCGTGTATGTTGTAGGATTTCGCGTCGGGGATAAAATTACACACAGGTGCAAAACGAACGCAAAACTCACTTCCTCTATCGAGATATTGTATGATCAGTGTACCCTCTTTTTTCCGAAACGCTGTACCGCGCTTGTTGATGCATGCCCCGGTGAAGGAAACGTAGCCTTGGTTTGATTTAAAATAGACATTGATAAGACATTCGAACTAACCTTGCAACGACAACGCCAATATATTACGACATCAGGTCTGGAAACGACGTTTGCCATCCGACTCCGGCTTTCCGGCTGAATTCACTATCAACTCCATTACATCAGGAGCAAGCCGAATGGCCTTGACGGTTACGTAACGACAAAGACGTGAGCGATGACGAATGTGTTTGCTCCGCACTGCGAGAACCTGTGCCCTGGCGGGATAAATATTTGATTTTGTCCTGATTACTGGTAGATATATAGCTGCCCTGTGAACTGGTCGTGAAGCTGCCATACATTATTGAAAACTATAGAGTCAGGAGTAGTGCCAGGGATCACTTCAGCTGAAATACCTCTGTTCGTCATGTTACAATGTGGGACGTCCACAACACGAGGCACTGGCAGGGAAACAGAAGGGAGGGGTCCCTGATATTGTTAAGTTTGCCTGAGATAAATAAAAAATAGTAAACTGACTCCAGAAAATGATGGGGAAAACAATTTTGACACTTTGACAAAGAAAGTGTAAGCTTGACATGCTGATTATGCTCCCAGAGGCTGTAAGATAAAAATACATATTATGGAATTCGTCAAAACTAGTTTGTTTTTTATTTAACGCCGCATTCAGAAATATTCCAGCTATATATCGCGGCCTTCTGTAAATAATCGAGTCTGGACCTGAGAATCCAGTGATTGACATCATGAGCATCGATCCACGCAATTGGGATATGATGACATGCATGAACCAAGTCAGCGAGCCTGACCACCCGATCCCGTTAGTCACCTCTCACGACAAGCATGGGATTCTTCAGCATGCCCCATGTCCGGATTCGAACAAGGGTCTTCGGCGTAACGAGCGAACGCTTTAACCACTAGGCTACCCGACCGTTCCAATTGTTGAAAGAAGTGTGAAAAAACGTCGGCCCACCTACGCTCACTCACTCACTGGAACTGTTACGTAACATGCCAATAGATTATCGAATTCGGCTTCAAAATTCAAGACGATTGTTAACTTTGTAAACGAAAGCAAATGTGTTTCTTCAGTATATTGATAGGGGATGCGATTTCTGAAATTAATTCGTTTTATATGGAAATACATCGTAAGCGGTGTATATGTATAATCTATCGTCTCGTGCATACAGCCATATAGCCTGTATTCCTGTTTGGCGGGGACTCTAGTGTCGTGGAATGATAGCCCCGGGAAGCGAAGTAATTTGACCCCCCTTCTCGTGGATAAGTTCCCACGAGATTTCAGCGAGATCAACTCGTTACTTGACAGAGGCATGACGCACAGGTCAAACTCTACCTGTTTATTGACTTGGACGATAGCATTAATAATGAAACCATTAATTAATGAAGAAAGGGAATGAAAGATCTGACTTTTATCATCAGTGTCCACATGAGAATCAACGGTTTGATTGTTTGGTGCGTCACAACCACAGGCAGCTAACGTTATTTGATTAATATATAGGGATTGAGGGTGTCTTCGAGGAACTGATGGGATGGGGGTAGTTTTTTAGGGGTGGGGATAGGTATTTCGGGGTTGCGGGTAGGTGTTTTCGGGTGGGGATAGATATTTTCGAGGTTGGGGATAAGTGTTTTCGGGAGTGGGGATAGTTTTTTTCGGGGCTGGGATAGGTGTTTACGGGGGTGGGATAGTTTTTTTCGGGGTGGGGATAGGTGTTCACGGGGGTGGGGATAGGTTTCTTTGTCTGTTTGCTTGTGTGTTTGTTGATTAACGCCGCACTGAGCAATATTCTAGTTGTATGATGGCGGTCTGTCAATAATCGAGTCTGGACCAGTCCGATCCCGCTAGTCGCCTCTTATGACAAGCGTAGTCGCCTATTACGGCAAGTATGTGTTGATGAAGACCTTTTCTAACAGGGATCTTCACCGGTCTTTTATATTTTAAACAAAAAAACCCGTCTGTATGCATTCAGAGGTGATGGTAGAGTCCGTGATTCACGTACACAGACACGTGAAGTATTGACGATGATTGTAAGGAAGATTCTACCATGTCTTAGAGATTCATCTGCTATAAAAAAAACCCAGAGTATTTTGTAATCCTTTTACCTCTTTAAACCATTCAATAGAAACGGATATCACGATCCAATAGGGTCTTTAATATTAAATTGCATTGCGTGACGTGTGAATCGACTATCAGATCAGGACATTTGCCGTGAGATATTGATTTATATGAATAAAATATCTAATGTGTATAGCGTGAAATATTCGATGAAGTAGATCAATACACTGATGGTTGTTTTCCTAAGATGGTTATTTGGTGAGCTGTAGACACAAACGGGTAGCGTTTGACACCGAGCAGAAGTTTTTGTGATTGAGTGAGTTACAGCTAACGTCACAACGTACGGCATTGTACAGCCATGTAGCGATGTCAGTGAGTGAGTGAGTGGTGTTACACACGGTCATAGTATTGCGCTGAAACATCTTGAAAACATACTGCGATCAAAGGTTTCTGGTTTGCACGAGGGTCGTTGAAAAGTTACACGTGTAAAGAGCAGTTAGACAGAGTTGGTCATTAGAAAACAGCTTCACCACAGTACTCCACCAGAACACACGTATCACCTTCTCCAAAACACCTGTTCCCTACGTCCGAAAACGCCATCCCCCACCCATCACCTATTTCCAGCCCGAAAACACATATCCTCATCCCAAAAACCCTTATCCCTACCCCGAAAACACATATCCCAATACTCGTGTAGATCAAGGTTAGAATTGGTCTTCATCAACCAATGCTTGCCGAAAGAGGCGACTAATGGGATCGGGTGGTCAGGCCTGCTGACTTGGTTGATGGATCATCGTATCCCAATTGCGTGGATCAATGTTCATGATGTCAATCACTGGATTGTCTGGCTGGAGTGCAACAACAAAGAATCAAACAAACAAACAAACAAACACAAATAAATCTAAAACGCCAAGTACCCGCCACTCACTCAATTTGCATAAAAAAGTAAGTGTTTGTTGCCAAACTCCTCCCAGCAGTATTCCCGCCATGCGACGGCGGCCTTTGAACAAACCAGACAATCCACTGATGGACCGGAATGTCCATCGACACGATGGGGCTTTTGTTGATTTTGTTGAAACTGAAAAATATATGTAAATTTTGAATTACGCCTACTGTGTACAGATGCAGAGCTTCTACTTCATATAAGTAAAGAAAACCATTCAAGAAATATGTTCGTTTTTGCAACACAGTCGGGGCAGTTTTAATGTCTCGGCGAACCAATAAACGAATCAAGTCGCGGCCTGTCTCCAACGAGTGCTGAGACCAATAAACACCGCACAAACGGCATTATCATACCTTCATGTCAGAATGATGAGATCTGATTGGTTCACGTGATCTTGATAAAATACTATATATCCCGACATGGAGGACAATAAATTTCACAGCGGGAGAATACATTTTTTTCCCCGCCACGAACAAGACAGGCTGCACGTGGATTTCTGAGAGGGAAAATAAATCCCTCATAACCCCGATTAAGGCTTAAAGACTCACACCTCTTCCGTGTCAGTGAAAGTCAGGTGACATAGTTAACCTCAGCTCAATCAAACAGCTGTTTTCTATCAAGTTTGAATTTGTTTTAATTGTTTTACAATGGCGTATTAAACCATGTCACTCGTGGTTTAAAACCTGTACCAAAAACCTATATGCGTAAAACAAAATGCATCCCCCGTGACACTGCTACAACTTATAAGATATTTCTGCCGTGTTTCCTATGCTGAACCACATATACACATCATCACGGTATTGCTCGCAACTTGAAACAGAATTATGAAATATCGCGATGATTAATTAACGAAGATAGCTGCATCCGTGCTAATTTTTATAAAATGAAAACAAACCACTCCGCCGGTAAGGAATATTACTTACAGCAATGCCAAAAATTGAGAAGCGCGCTTTTCAAGGAATATCCATTTTCTTAGCGATAAACATCATCATTGAACTTTGATCACGTGGTTACAATCCGACTGAGGATCAGAAGTCACGTGACTGCAAGCGACTATATTTTGCAGCGTGTGCAGCGTTCGTACCTTACCAGCACTGAAATAAAAACAAGTACAAATGTAGTATTTAAAACGCCACTGACCAAGGTCACTGCTAGATCAGGCCAACTGGTTGAAGCGTTCGTTCGTCACGCCGAAGACACGGGTTCGACATTCAACATGGGTTCAATGTGTGAAGCTTATTTCTGGTTCCCCCGCCGTGATAATGCTTGAATATTGCTACATTGCATTAGTGAGTGAGTATGGTTTTATGCCGCTTGTAGCAATATTCCAGCAATATCACGACGGGGGACACCAGAAATGGGCTTCACACATTGTACCCATGTAGGGAATCGAACCCGGGTCTTCGGCGCGAGTGACTGCTTTAACCACAAGGCTACCCGACCGCCCCCTACATGACACAATACTTACTCACTCAAACTGGCTCGACGTGGAACACTGACTGACTTCAGTAGCCTTAAATATTAATAAGACTACCTTCTAGTAAATTATATTCACATACGTACAGTTCATATGCAGTGCTATATCTTTCCACTGGGATAACAGCGCGACGTTGTATGTCATTCCAACATTTGGTACTCAACAACAAAGAGTCTTTGTGTGACCCTACCTGGTGTCCCTCTTTCGCGACAAATCTGAAGTCAATCGTTAGAGTTATCGAACTTCGATCTGCTGAGGGGAATACCTGTTTAATGACATCCGATCTTGCCAACCGTGAAATACGCCGTCATGATCAGTGGAGTGTAGAGGCCGGTATAGGTATATGGAGACATGTCAGTGCTGGTCGTAGATTAATCAGTGAGTGAGTGAGTGAGTTGGGTTTAACGCCGCTTTTAACAGTATTCCAGTTATATCACGGCGTGTCAGCTTAATGTGGGAGGAAAGCCCGAAGTGATGCAGGTCTCAGACGTTTATGTAGATTAATCAGACCGCCTACTTGGTAGATAGGACGTCTGCCCGGAGAGCGGAAGGTCGGAGGTTTATTTGTTGTTTAACGCCGCACTCAGCAATATTCCAGTTACATGACGGCGGTCTGTAAATACCCGAGTCTTGATCAGACAGCTCAGTGATTGCCATCATGGGCACCGATCTACACAATTGGTATACGATGACATGGATCAACCAAGTATGACCACCCGATCCCGTTAGTCTCTTGGGGCGGTCGGGTAGCCTCGTGGTTAAAGCGTTCGCTCGTCACGCCGAAGACCTGGGTTCGAATCCCGACATGGGTACAATGTGTGAAGCCTATTTCTGGTGTCCCCCGCCGTGATATATATTGCTGAAATATTGCTAAAAGCGGCGTAAAACCAAACTCACTCACTTGTCGCCTCTTACGACAAGCGTCGTCGCTTTTTTACGGGAAGCATGGGTTGCTGAAGACCTATTCTATCCCGAATCTTCACGAGAAGGTCAGTGGTTCAATACCCTGACCGCGTCATACTTATTGTTACCACTGAGATACCATGCCGCAGTTTAACATAGATACCACGCCAAGATAACCTTTACTGACTCCGGGCCGACCAGTTCTTGTTTCTCCCCTTATGCCGAGCGCCAGGCAGGGAAACAAAAAGTACCGTCTTTTATCGACAGGCCGGGGATCGAACACCGATTTTTTGCTCCTCTGGCAGACCCTCCACCCACTAAACCACGGAAGCAGTCTCATAATTGACACATGATTTATTGATATGAATATATGAAAAATAGTGAAGGTGTTAATATTGTGATATAACTGTGGTAATATTGTGTTAATTGTGATGTTTAACCTACGTTGTGTAATCATCTCGCGTTATACACGCCAGAGTGAGAGATCCATACACACAGAACCACGCTCTCGGCGTGGGTATTGATTGATGACGTGTAAGCCAGGAATACAACAGATAATCGAACTGTCACTGGTGATCTGCATGACAAAAGTGTTGTCTGATGCTGTTGATAAGATATGGCAGATGCGGATGTGGAATAGGAGAACTCGTTCACAGACCAGAATACAAAACTCTGTCACCATGAAGACGACGTATTTCGACATGTTGGCATTTACCACCCAGTGACGGATACTGTCTCAGATTGGGTCCCAAGATCCCACTTGCATCAGTCTGGTCAACATATACTACTCAAAAGAAGTTAAGGGCCACCCGATTCTTTCATGTAGCTTTTGGGGTAGAATAGGCCTTAAGCAAGCCATGCTTGCCGTAAAAGGCGATTTTGCTTGTCGTAAAAGGCGACTAACGGGATCGGGTGGTCAGGCTCGCTGACTTGGTTGGTGCATGTCATCGTATCCCAATTGCGCGGATCGATGCTCATGGTAAATAAATAAAATAAATAATGTTGATTCCACCAAAATGGTGGCTTTCCTGCCACATGAAGCTGAAAAACTGTGCGACGCGACGTTGGAACAGAAAACGAACTCGCTGAATGGCATGTTACTATTTGTATTAGTAACAGTAATATTTTTTTGTTCCAGCTCGGTCAGGATCTGGTGCTGTCTTGTCCAAATGGTGAGTAAACATGTGACCAAATTGTCCACTCAGAAAGCAAAAAGAATCGATAGCAATACACAACGTCATATATGATGGGTGGTTAGGCTCTGGGACCCGGATGGCGTGGATCGTGGCTCACAATATCAATCACTATCAATCGCCATACAGATGGTAGATGTGGTCTGTTTGGTGTTTGAAGTCGCACTTGACAAGGAGTTTCACAGACAAGCAAACCAAAAGCACTTCTATACTGACAGACAGACAGACCGATGTTTATTATTCTCATCCCCAATGCATTACAACACTCTCGACCCGTGAAGATCCGGGGTAGAATAGGTCTTCAGCAACCCATGCTTGCCGTAAAAGGCGACCAGGGTTGTCGTAAGTGGCGACTAACGGGATTGTGTGGTCAGGCTCGCTGACTTGGATGATGCATGTTATCGTATCCCATTTGCGTAGATCGATGCTCATGATGACAATCATGGATTGTGTGGCCCAGACTCGATTTTTTACAGACCGCCGTCTTTTAGCTGGAATAATGTTGAGAGCGGCGTGAAACAACAAACAAACAAATTCGCGCGCTCAGCGGTTGCCGATTGCATCTTTCGAGTTGCAACTACACAAGGATTTTATGAAAACTTCAATCAGATTCCACAGCGTGTTCACATTTGAACAGCTTACGGGATCGGGTGGTCAGGCTCGCTGACTTGGTTGATGCATGTCATGGATGACAATTTCGTGGATCGATGCTCATGATATCAATCACTTGATTGTCTGGTCCAGACTCGATTATTTCCAGACCGCCGTCATATAGCTGTACTATTGCTGAGTGTGGCTTTAAACAACAAACATCAACACTCTCACATAATAAAATACACACGTATGCCATTCCATATGGAGCATGTTTATACCCAAACTATACTCTGTATATAAGCATAACTACATCTTCTAGGTACCCGATCTACAACCTATAGAAGGTACCCCAGCTACGCCCTGTAGACACCCGAGCTACACCATGTAGATACCCGAGCTACGCCATGTAGACACCCGATCTACGCCATGTAGACACCCCAGCTACACCATGTAGATACCCCAGCTACACCATGTAGACACCCGAGCTACACCATGTAGATACCCGAGCTACACCATGTAGATACACGAGCTACACCATGTAGACACCCGAGCTACACCATGTAGATACCCGAGCTACGCCATGTAGACACCCGATCTACGCCATGTAGACACCCGAGCTACACCATGTAGATACCCCAGCTACACCATGTAGACACCCGAGCTACACCATGTAGATACCCGAGCTACACCATGTAGATACCCGAGCTACGCCATGTAGACACCCGAGCTACGCCATGTAGATACACGAGCTACGCCATGTAGATACCCGATCTACACCATGTAGATACCCGAGCTACGCCATGTAGACACCCGAGCTACGCCATGTAGACACCCGAGCTACGCCATGTAGATACACGAGCTACACCATGTAGATACCCGAGCTACGCCATGTAGACACCCGAGCTACGCTATGTAGACACCTGAGCTACGCCATGTAGACACCCGAGCTACGCCATGTAGATACCCCAGCTACACCATGTAGATACCCGAGCTACACCATGTAGACACCCGAGCTACGCCATGTAGACACCCGAGCTACGCCATGTAGACACCCGAGCTACGCCATGTAGATACACGAGCTACGCCATGTAGATACACGAGCTACACCATGTAGACACCCGAGCTACGCCATGTAGACACCCGAGCTACGCCATGTAGACACCCGAGCTACGCCATGTAGATACACGAGCTACGCCATGTAGATACCCGAGCTACGCCATGTAGATACCCGAGCTACACCATGTAGATAACCCAGCTACACCATGTAGATACCCGAGCTACGCCATGTAGACACCCGAGCTACACCATGTAGATACCCCAGCTACACCATGTAGATACCCGAGCTACACCATGTAGACACCCGAGCTACACCATGTAGATACCCGAGCTACACCATGTAGATACCCGAGCTACGCCATGTAGACACCCGATCTACGCCATGTAGATACTCGAGCTACGCCATGTAGACACCCGAGCTACACCATGTAGACACTCGAGCTACACCATGTAGATACCCGAGCTACGCCATGTAGATACCCGAGCTACGTCATGTAGATACCCGAGCTACACCATGTAGACACCCGAGCTACACCATGTAGATACCCTATCTACGCCATGTAGATACCCGATCTACATCTAGATACCCAAGCTACGCCATGTAGATACCCGAGCTACTTCTAGATACCCGAGCTACATCTAGATACCCGCTGCTTCTGTTGTAGCTGTCGTTACGCCCTCCGGTCTTTCTAAAACACGGGGTAAGTTGTAGGCAGGCTTGACATTGTGATCAGTGATGTTGTACGTGTTGTAACCATTCACACACCCCTCCTCCTCAAGGTCAGGATTTGGAATCAGCTTGGCTATGATCACCAACATATGACACCTTATAACTCTCCAACCCTAACCCGTGTTAGGTTAGATCCATCCTCCCACTGCTTGTCGTTATAGGCGACCATTTGGATGGGACGGTCATGCTTAGTGATTGATAGCGTGTCATCGTACCACTTCGGCGTGGATCGTTGTGCGTGTTTTCAGTCACTGTTTTGCCTGTCCTGGCTAAATTTCGCGTAGACCATCATGGTAAAACTGGAATATTGAAGACATCGGCGTCAGAAAACATACTTTTTAACTCCCATTTTAGCGCTGAAGTCGACATAGCGACCGTAGCGGTACGAGCATCGAAAGGTTATGATAAACTATGGGCTACGGTCGTCTCAGTGCTACGATTTTCTAGAACAGGGCCCATTAACGTTGTAATGTTGAGTTATATCAGCACGCACAGAGAAAGTTTCCAAATCAGGATAGAGCTCGTAAAACTGCTTTGTTGCCGACATCGGAAAGCCTTGAGCAGACGTATGAGAGATTTTACGACGCTTTACTGATCAACATGTCAAGCCTCCCATTTCGTAGACGTTGCAGCGTGCATGTAGTTGACGTAGTTGTGGATGCACGTTACATGGTTGTCGAAGCAGGTGACGTAGTTGTGGACGCATGTGTGCACATTACAGTGTAAACATCCAGGACACTGACCAGGGTAACGCTCCACAATGCGATCTTAGTACTATGAGTATCTTAGTCCAATGTTAAAGTGTGGAAGTCGGATCATCTTAGTGTTAAGATCGCTTTGTGGAACGGGCCCAGTAGCATGGGGCACGATGGGAGAAAATGTTTTTGTACATATATTTTATACAAGTGTGTTTGTACATAACTTTACATATATGTGTGTTTTCTACATATATATACATACATGTGTGTTTTGTACATAAATTTACATTCATGTTTGTTTTGGAAAGTTCAGTGTCGCTGTTGTAAAGATCCCCGAAGCATACTAGTCACTAGTTTTCAAAGTCAATTCAACAAAAGATTTTTTAAGATTTATTTAGTTAAAACCCTTGTTAATTGGCTACTTTATCAATAAATGAAAGCGTAACATTGTCTACATTCTGTCACAGGTTATATACTAACAGAAAGGGCTTACAGAACAGTTCAAAAGTTGGCTGTCGGATAAGAGCTTGATTCATTTAATTTTGAAAGTAACACTCAAACCCGTAACAAACTAGAAACAATGTTCATAAATTCCAGAAAATGTTGACATTCTAAAAAAATGGAAAACAAAATTCAAGGAATCATGATCAGTGCATTGACATATTGAACGTAATAGCACATCAGAAGAATACATTAATACAACGAAGCATGTTCTCAAACTGGCACCATCTTAGATCCGGGTTAGATCCGGGGTAGAATAGGTCTTCAGCAGCCGATGCCTGTCGTAAAAGGCGACTATGCTTCTTGTAAGAGACTAACGGGATCGGGGGTCAGGTTCGCTGACTTGGTTGATGCATGTCATTGTATCCCAATTGCGTGGATCGATGCTCATGATGTCAGTCAGCGGATTGTCTGGTCCAGACTCGATTATTTACAGACCGCCGTCATTTAACTGTAATATTGCTGAGTGCGGCGTTAAACAAAAAACAAACAAACAAATGTTAACTTTGTACCTCTTTCTTTAAAATCCCTGTTGAAGAAAGGGAAACTAAGAGCTCAGGAGACTAAGAGCTCACACCCTCCCAAAACGTTTTATCGATCGTAATTTCAAAAGCGCTTTTGATTTTAGGATACATCACACCGATGTTTGTTGTTATAAATAATTCAGGTTAGGGGCATGGTGGTTGTGCTAATTACTTGTGATGGTGTATACTGTAACCAGTTTTAGTTTCATTATTGTCACTTTTCTGATCGTTGTGTTGCCACTTGGAATGTATTCTTGTGTTCGGTGGTGCTTGTTTAATGTACATCAATACAATAGCTGAGCGAAATATTGAACCTATGCAATTTTGAATGTAATCAATTATTTAAAACAAATTTTAACATAAATTGTACTCTTATACATGTGAGCGTGAACGCTATATCCATGTCATTTTGGAGACATCGCTGTCTCAACAACTTCCTGAGACATGGGTCGTCACTGGGTTACATCCCTTCTGGAGAGTTGCCTCCCTTAAATGGTTTGCAGCGATTATGAACCTTGGTTTGTCAGCGCCATATCGGCATGTTTCACCGAAATATGGTGTTCCTCCTGCACTACGCTGCCACGCCGTGAAATAACTAAAATACCGTTCAAAGCGACGTTGAACCACACTCATTTGGTAAAAAGGGGTGGCGGGATAGCGTACAGGTTAAAGCGTTCGCTCGTCACGTCGAAGACCCGGGTTCGATTCCCTTTATGGGTACAATGTATGAAGCCATTTTGTGTGTTCTTTTTTTTTAAACTGCGGTGTGTTGGGCTAGCGCAATAAAATCGGCATTAGTTCGGACCAGTACAAGCAGCCACACGCACATGTGCATGCACGTCGCTACATCCGTGCATTAATCTTGGACGCGACGTTTTAAAACCCCATTTCACCTCGCCTCGAAATAATTTGTTTTCAGATTCAAGGTTATGACTGTTTTTAGTATAATTCAATGTAGAAGTCAACTGCTGGGTAAACTGAAGGTACGTTGCACAATATTACCACAGTGAAATGGTGTTGTAGTGTATGTTTGAATGTCTGCCTCCCACTTGTTCCAAGGCTGGACGGAGATCTACGCCAACTGCTACCTCGTAGTGCCGGACTCCCCGTTGTCATGGACACAGGCCCTAACCACGTGCAGCAGGTGGGTGTAATAATAATAATAATAATAATGATAATGATAATAATGATAATAATAATTGACAATAACGTGGAAAAAAATAAATCCACCTCTATTGCGACTATCGTTCGGAAAAATATGACTAATTAAAGACATAGGTACCATTATAGATTTACTTTTTTTAAAATAACTTTTAGTTCTGATTGTTGTACATGCACATAATATTACGGTTCTCAGAGTTGAGTTGTCGTTCTTTGTAACCTAAATAGAGGATATTATATAAATGTTCATGTCATACTATGTTTACGACACGAGTCTTTAAATTCCGCTATTTTTCCCGAACGAGAGCGAGCGAAATATCGGAATTTAGGCACAAATGTGTACACGAATATAATGTTCTATTTATTACCGAAGATGTTATCTACATACAGAGACATATAGGGTGTTTACCTATAAGGACAGTAAGTCGCAACAGCAGCGAAACCACAATTTGTCGAATGACGTTGTTTCTAGTGTAACGTCGACGTCATTCTGACCACATGTCACAATAAGATTCAAATGATGACAACAATGCCGTCCAGATGACGGAAACAATACCCCGTTGTCTCTGATGTGATATAGGGCACATATGATTTGTATGAACCCCGATATGTTTGCCCTCGTAGGTAATAAATAGAGAATCTCACCCGAGTGTCTTTTGATATCAAATATATCAACGAGTGTTGATATTGTTTATATCAAACGACACGAGGTTGAGTTTTTATTTACCGTCCAACATCATTCTTCCAACATTTTCAGTTTGTAGACAGTAATAAGCAGTGTCTTGAGTGTAAAAAGTACTGCTGACAGCTTCAGTAGCAGAGCCTTTAGTGATGTCATTTCATTGTGTCGTCATCCTAACAATGCAGCGATATCTACAATGCAGATATGCTTGCTCTCACCCAAACGATATCTCCTGTAGGAGCCAGTTTTTGGATAATAAATATATATATATATCACCGTCTTTTACAATTTGAAACATGGTTTGGTGCAGATATGGCGGGAGGTTGGCGGAGCCCGTGGGGTTTGATGTCACTGAGCAAGTTGGGAACCTGCTGAAGAGAGAGTCGGCCACAACGAAACGGATTTGGACAGGTAGGGTCGTGTTCAAACTCTGTAGCAGCGCCTATCAAAAGTTGTAAATTCCTTACATATCTGTCATTTACCATACGCCATGGTAGAAAATCCAAGTTATGAAACGCGATGAAGTGGAGCTTCTATAAAGTAGGCATGGCACCGTCGCTATTCGGAGTTTTGAATGAGTCTTAATGAATAATGCAAATCGTTTCCGGTCATCTTAGTCGCTGCTTATAGGTCATACCTACTTATTGGACTGACACGACACAATTGCAATAATGCAAGACAAAAACTTTCCAAATGCAATTTCAAAAACACCAGACGATAAAATGGCCAATGTGACCATTGCATTTTGCCGATTTTCAAGGTTACAATCGACGGGGACATTCTTCTGAGAGCGACACCATCGGGTACTGGAGCGACGGTCGGGCCACCACTGTTGACGTGGGGGTCTGGGGTGCTTACGAACCAAAGGTGACGACGGGAGACTGCGCGTATCTGCAGCAGACTGACTCGTCCTGGAAGATGTACATGGGCGTGTGCGACACACTGATGCCTTTTGTGTGCCAGGCACTCCCCTGCCCATCAGGTAGGTCCAACAATGTCAGTCTCATTACAATGGGGTGGTAATTCCGATAGGGCAGCTGTCTGCCTGAAGTCACGAAACCCATTCTCAGGGAATCGTGTCGGGTGAACCTTCCGTTAATCAGCCAATCATACTAATTCAATTGAAATGTAGGAGGGAGCGAATCATTCACAGCAGCATATCTGATTTCTGTATCTTGCAAACGAACTCAAGTAGACAGTTCCGAATGTAAATAACAAAAGTCTTCCCTAATTGATTGCATGGTCCATTAGTGTATTAGTGTATTATATCTACATTCTATTATGGACCATTTCCCAACCATTACTTCATTTGAGCCTGATTTGAATTTAAGTTTTTGATGAAAGTGATCTGTCCAGGGCTATATGCAACACAAAGGTGATGCAGCACTAATACAGCCAAGAACCAGTCTCTACAAGAATGTCTTCTGTACAGTGTGAGATACATACTGGTATCTACTTGTAGTACAACTTGAATCCAGCTGCTGTTATCATGGCTTGTATCCCCTAAAATGATTTATTTGGGATGCTATTAAATTTCTATCATTATAAAAGTGTTTTCTAACAAGTTAAGTATCGATATTTCATGTATCGTGTTGTTGATGGGATCATGACCTCACTGTCTGGATATGTATCATATCACAAGTGTATATTACATCCCGTAGTTATGGCTATAACAGGCATGCTGCAATGTGCTCACAGATAGAGTAACACATTCAGGCATTACACAGACCTCTTGAAATGTTTTAGATTAAATATTTATCTCATTTAATATAGGCAATAACACTGGAAGACCATCTTCATGTGTTAGCTTACCCTTTTTTTGACAGGTGGAGTGAAACTGGCTGTTTTGTGGTTAATATTCCACCCTGCAATTTGCAGAAGCCAAGACACTAGACATCACATGATCAATTAAACAATGTCTCACCTTATCTGGTTGTTTGCTATATATGTCAAAAGAAGACAGGGCTAATTAAGTAATACGCCCAATTGCATACTGAATCATTTGACAAAGCCACACCACAACTCACTGTGCAGAGTTGCTTCCCTTGGGCACATCAGAAACCAGTGATTGGGGGTTCGAATCCTGGTTCGCCCTGATTATGTTTCTAGGTTTGTCAGCACCATACATGTTTTCATGGGTTTTGCTGAAGTGGTAAATGTCTGAGACCTGTATCACTTTGGGCTTTTTTCCCACATTAAGCTGACATACCGTGACATAACTGAAATACTCTTCATTAAACCCACATCACTCACTCACTCACTAACTTAGACACTTCAACACACCTGATATTTTATCAAACCTTATGACTGAGACAGTTATGGAAAGACTTACCTTCAGTAAACCAATTAGTGTTGGACCTGTTTTGTAATCATCTTGTTTATTCATAATTATGATTCCTTTTGCAGGAACGTTCCGCTGTGATTCAGGGAAGTGTATTGGCAGCAACAACATGTGCAATGGAGAGAACAACTGCGGGGACTTCTCCGACGAGAGAAACTGCAGTAAGTACAATATGCATAGATGGACAATTTGTTTCCCTTGTAGGGATTCCAGACCACAATGGCTGACTCATACCCTATACCTATGGAAATATCCATCTTATGTGGGAGCCAAGTTGAATATGTCTTATAATAGCATGTCATGAATACTCTTTTTATCAACCACTGTTTTGGGGACCGCCTCTGTTGTGTAGTGGAAAGAGCGTCTACCCTGACAGCAGAAAGTCGGTGATTCAATTCAAGGCTGTGTCATAAAAAAGACGTTAAAGATGTTACTTGTTGTTACCCTTCCTGGGTATAGGAATAGAATAGAAATCTTTCATCAAATAACTTTTATGATATGTACAAGTCAAAGCACTTGTCTTGGAATTGTATATTAGTGGGAAACTGTGCATGCTGTACTTGAGATTTGTTTTTTGTGACTCTAACAGTGATGCAATTTATGTTACCAGATTATATAGGTATATCTTTGCTTATAAAAAACCTATCAACTAAAATAAAATACTAATTACATTAATATTTATGCATTTCTGTTCATTATTGACTTTAGGAGGAATTATTTGCAAGTACAATTATTAGCAGGCATGTTTTCCACAATCAGCTGTTATTTATTTTTGTGTCTACATACAAATGTATGTGAAGCAATAGAATTTAGTCGCCACAAGATATTTTTCAAGGTAGTCATTTGGTACCTCTGAAGTTTAGACAAATTGATATTAAGGTCACATTGGCGACCGTTTTAGGTGCCACTTAGATAACAGTATGTTGTGATATGTGTTGTAGATTCGAAGTGTTCCTACTACTTGACTGACCGCGAGGGCGTGGTGACGTACCCCAGTGGGGCTGACAACTACCAGGGGAAGACTACCTGTCAGTGGGCCATAGAGGGCGCCGTTGGATCCAGGCTCCAAGTTTCTGTGAGACCCATTTATCAGTTGCTTCATTTCTTTCTTTACTTGCTTAAATCCCTGTGAAGATTATTATATTATTATATTATACATTTATTTACGCAGGTATCCAGGTACTAACATCTTATCAAATGCGGCTTTTTTGTCCCCCCACCAGTGGAGCCATTTGCATTCCACATATTCTCAACTCCCTGGGGAGTATACAACCCAGCTGCCTACTGGCGCTAGAGGGTTTTTACTTCGACCTCATATATCAGGTACCCATTTCTTGCTGGGTGAGACCACCTCCGTGGTCTTGTGGTAGAGCGTGCACCCGAGAGTGGAAGGTCTGGAGTTCGATCCCCGGCCGCGTTATACCAAAAGACGTTAAAAGATGGTACTTGTTATTACCCTGTCTGGCGCTTGGCATTAACGGGTTAAAACAAGGACTGGTTGGCTTGGAGTCAGTATACTGTGTCTGAGTGGGGTATTCATGCTAAACTGTGGCATGGTATCTCAGTGAGCTAGCACTATAAATCGGCATCAGTCCGGACTAGTACAAGCAACAACACATACACGTGCATGCACGTCGCTATATAAGTGCAATAATCTTGGACGCGGCGTTAAACTCAATTTCATCTCACTTCAGCTCACTTGCTTGGTGAACAGAGGCACTTGTCAAGCGTGACACCACATGTTTGACACTTGCGTTTTGGGTGGATGTTCATATTCGTGGTTCCACTGTCTGGTCATGAAACAAACAAACAAACAAACAACACCTAATAAAACATCCTGGATAAATCTCTGGGATTCTATTTTTTAAGACTCTATTGATATTACAGTTTCTGAGCCTGGCGACTGAGAAAGGCCTGGACTTTGTGGAGGTGTGGGTAGGAGGGAGAACCATCGCAACAAGCACCTTGCTGCATCGTCTCTCCGGCACCACCATCAGCAGTCACTACATCATCAGCCCCAACAACAACGTCATTGTCAGATTTTTCTCTGATTTCTCCTTCCAGTTTGGAGGCTTCAGCTTTCGATGGAACTCAGGTGAATAATATAATTATGAGAACAGTTTCTTATCCTTTGTGGTTGGTTTGTATTATGTAATAACATGCATTGAAGGATTTGAAAAGCATGTCAATAATTGTACAGAGGGACTAAGACATCCATCACATGGAATATTGTTTTCAGATTTTCGCTGTGATGTGTTGTCACTACCGTTGACCCGCAATGACGTGGGTACATTGTCCACCACTCTGACTGTGTTCACCACCGAGGACTGTCAGCAACAGTGTGTCAACAGCCCCACCTGTGTGGCCTTCGTCTTCAACACCGTCCAGAGGAGCTGCCAGGTCTTCGCCACCATGCCACTAGCTGTCCCTGACCCCTGCTGCGAGCTCCACGTGAAGACCTGCCCTGGGGAAGTCGGCTACACCAGTAAGGAGAACAAGATGCGTTTAATTTAAAAAGTCACAAGTTATAAAATCCAAGGGACCTTAGACTCGCTTATTTTTTAACACTGAATAAGTGATGGACTGAAATAATATTTCAAATTGGTCTATTGCAGAATAGGCTTTGGCAAATTCACAGTCCTAACTTGTCCTTAATGCTGATATGAAACTTCTTTGTTAAGTGTGCTTCATGCTATTCGATGCTGTATTGTGTGTGCTGTATTCTGTATGCTATATTCTGTATTCTATAATCTGTATGCTATATTCTGTAAGCTGTATTCTGTATGCTATATTCTGTATGCTCTGTTCTGTATGGTTTAGTCTGTATTCTGCATGTGTAGGCTGTATGCAGTAGTCTGTATGGTATATAGTCTGTATGCTGTAGTCTGAGTCTGTATTGTATATAGTCTGTATGTTGTAGTCTGTATGGTATATAGTCTGTATGCTGTAGTCTGTATGGTATATAGTCTGTATGATATATAGTCTGTATGCTGTAGTCTGTATGATATATAGTCTGTATGCTCTAGTCTGTATGGTATATAGTCTGTATGCTGTAGTCTAAGTATGTATGGTATATAGTCTGTATTTTGTAGTCTGTATGGTATATAGTCTGTATGCTGTAGTCTGTATGATATATAGTCTTTATGCTGTAGTCTGTATGATATATAGTCTGTATGCTCTAGTCTGTATGGTATATAGTATGTATGCTGTAGTCTGTATGATATATAGTATGTATGTTGTAGTCTGTATGATATATAGTATGTATGCTGTAGTCTGTATGATATATAGCTTGTATGTTGTAGTCTGTATGATATATAGTCTGTATGCTCTAGTCTGTATGGTATTTAGTCTGTATGTTGTAGTCTGTATGGTATATAGTCTGTATGCTGTGTTCTGTATGTTGTAGTCTTAATGCAGTATGCTGTAGTCTGTAGTCTGTATGCTGTAGTCTGGATATTGTTCTATATTCTGTGTGCTGTATGTATCCAGAAGTTAGTTAATACCCTTATAACACAGTAACAATTTGTCAATTTCATATTTTAACAAATTATCCATGTTGTCTACACCTACACAGTGAGTGAGTGAGTAGCAATATTCCAGCAATATCACGGCGGTGGACACCAGAAATGGGCTTCACACATTGTACCAATGTCGGGAATCGAACCCGGGTCTTCGGCGTGACAAGTGAACGCTTTAACCACTAGACTACCTGACCGCCCCTATATCTAAACAATTGTAACAACAACAAATTTTTTTGTAAAATTGAGGTTAGCCACTGGTTAAACTCGAGAAAGAATTCATGTGTCCTTATGTAAAATTCATATCAAAATCTATATCAGTGTACTTATTTTCCAGCTGTGCCATCAATTCCCAACTTGGGTGGAACCCTGTACGCCACCGTGACCCCCCAGCGCCTCCACTCCCCCCTCTACCCGGTGTACTATCTGCCAGGGGCAACCATAGCATGGACAATCATAGCAACTAGCAGAAGAGTTGTCTCCCTTGAGGTGAGAGGCCCAGTGTGTCAGGGGTAATAGGGCACATGCTTTGAGGCTGTATTCGCTGTGAAGATCCGGGGTAGAATTGGTCTCCAGTAACCCATGCTTGTCTTTAGAGCTGACTAACGAGATTGGGTAGTCAGACTGGCTGACTTGGTTGATGCTTGTCACCGTATCCCCACTGGGTAGATCGAGGCTGATGATCACTGCTCCAAACAGATGGAATAGTGAGTGTGGTGTTAAACAACAAACAAATAAATAAGGCTGTATTCACCTCTGACCTGGTTCGGATTACAATTGAAGTTAAAATGTTAGGTTTTTATTATTAGGTTCAAGACTTTTTCTAATAATTTTCATAAAGTTTCACAAATGTGGAATAAAATTAACATTATAAGAACAGTATCATGACAAAATGTATACACAGGTCAAGATAAAATCTCTGCCTGAAAAGTTTTGTCACGTCTATATTATGAATCTTGCAATTCCATTGGTTAATTTGTACCACATAACGAAACAATATATATTTCAGTGTAGACCCTGATGTCATGTACCTGACCCTGACCTTGAATATTATCTTGTCACATGATCATTATTTACCTGTCACATGATGAATATTGACATGTCTGCTAGAAAACAAGATGTTGTTTGGTATACTAACATTTTACAGGTCGCATCTAGGTTACTGTAATGAAACAGAGGATGGTTTAAAGGCTTCATAAACTTTAAAGTGAATTTCGGTATAACAAAACAAATTATTACTCTTGACAAGGTCAATATGCAAAAAACAAGGACACTCTGACTCGAACCCTTTGGCCTTTGACCCCCTCAGGGGTCAAGTCCTCAGTTCCTTGTTTTCGCATCTTGACCTCGTCAAGAATGATAGTTTATCTATTGCTGTATTTCAGATTCTGGATATTGACCTAGCAGTAGGCGACACTGTGACAGTGCTGGATGGTGACGGGCCATCTTCTCCAACTGTCGCCATCATTACTCAGGGTTCTCCACACAACAGTCTCATCTCGACAGGGACTTCGTTGTATGTTCTGTTTAAAACGTCGGACATTGACAGAACAAAGAGAGGATTTCTCTTGTCTTATCAGTCAGGTAGGCCATTTGAACTATCTTGCTTCATCTCTTCTGCATCTCTACTTCATCTCTGCTACATCTGTGCCAATCTCATTAAAATCAGATCTTAGTTCTCCCTATCGCTAAACAAAAATCTGAGGACATCCTATTACGTGTCATGTCAGAATGACCTTTCTCGAATTTTGACCAATCAATGAAATGACTGACAAGAAATCGACATTGGCCAATCAGAAGGCAGCATTGGCCAATCAGAATTCAAAGGCAGCTTTCTCGAGCTTTACGACACAAGTTTCAAACTGGCGACTATGCTTCAAAACATATTTTAAAGATTTTTAAACTGATAAGAAGAACATTCTGGAATGGCTTTAAGATGGCATAGATCGTAATCTAACCCTGTGGCGATTCCAGGTTAGAATAGATCCCCAGCAAACTATATGCTTCTTGTTTTTGGTGACTCCATTGATCGGGTGACTTCTTTGACTCGTTCATATCAATCACAATGTCTTGTTTGATACAAATATGAGCATGCAGCCATCCTGTCTTGGATTATTGCTATGTATGACATTCAGCAAGAAATCAAAAGGGGCAGACATTTGCTTCAGACTTGGGGTCAAATGTCAGCCTCTGAGCAGACCTGGAGACATCCATGAAAGCTGAATTATAGTTGACCAGACAACAGGAAAATCAACCACAGCTTGCCTGGCAGAGACTTGAGCATTTGCAGGCCACTGCGATACAGTTGGAATATCGCTTCAGAAAATACTTATTCAGTCATTCACTCATACATATTTGCTTTAACCTTGATGATTAAATAGAAATATTGGAAAGAAAAAATAATGAACACACAATGCCATTTAGAAAGTGGTCAAATGTAACAAATGTCATATTTTGGATAACACTTTCTCAGTAAAGTACAGATTCTCATACATTTTGCATTTGGGTCCCATCCGCAAGATATTTCAGTGTAGGTTCGAATCCCGGACAGGACTCACCCCAAAAAGTACTAGAATCTGTACTTTACCTAGAAAGTGTTATCCCAAATATAACATTTGTTACATTTGACCACTTTCTAAATGGCATTGTGTGTTTATAGGTTTCGGCCATGGGAGCAGTGCCAATATACACTTGTCAGAGGGGTACTCAAAGTACGTGATCTAGACTACCAGTTGTCGGACTTTCATTTTGTGGAATCCTCACTGGCTGAGTGGGTCAGATCACTGACTTTGTGTGCTGGCGATTAAGTGCCTCACTCTGGCAGTGTGGGTTCGAATCCCAGACAGGACTCAACCCCCAAAGTACGAGAATCTGAACTTCACTGAGAAAGTGTTATCCCAAATATAACATTAGTTAGAAAAAATAATGATGAATTTATTATAGCTTAATCATCTTTGATGAGGAAGACTTTTAGAAATTATCAGCCACATGTATAATTACTGCTAATTGTTGTCTTCAGGGTGTGATGTGGAAATTTCGGCGACATCTGGCACGATATCCTCACCAGGGTATACCACGGGACAATATCCCAGCATCCTCAGCTGTTCCTGGCTTTTGTCAATCTCCACGCCCCTCAGACTCAACTTTAACTCCAACTTCAGGCTAGAGAATGGAAAGGATTTTCTTCAGGTATTGACTCTAGGTTCTCTTGTTTTGCGTTCTGAATTTTGAATCGGGTTGAAAAAAGTCTTTGGTGGCAGTTAGGTGAGAATAGAATTGAGGTGAGGTGAAATTGGGTTTAACGTCGCGTCCATGATTATTATATAGCGACGTGCATGTACGTGTGTGTGTTTGTGTGGCTGTTAGTACTAGTCCGGACTGATGCCGATTTATAGTGCTAGCCCACTGAGATACCATGCCACAGTTTAACATGAATACCCCACTCAGACACAGTATACTGACTCCGAGCCGACCAGTCCTTGTTTTAGCCCCTTAATGCCAAGCGCCAGACAGGGTAACAACAAGTCCCATCTTTTAACGTCTTTTGGTATGACGCGGCTGGGGATTGAACCCTGGACCTTCCGCACTCCAGGCGGATGCTACCACTAGACCACGGAGGCGGTCAGAATAGAATGGAGTTTTATAACACCCAGGGTGATGAGGAATTTTTTCACTCCTCCAAGATCAGGAATTGGATCCAGTATCTAGTACATTAACTTGTGTGAATGAATAACATAATGATTGCTATCGCGCTGTGTACAATATTATGTTTCATGACGATCATTTCCTATGTGCATGAAATTATTTTCTTTCACTGTTTTAAAGATTTATCGTACTGTATAGGGCTGGGACAATATACCAACTGTGAGATCCGATACTAATCACAATACCGTGTTCGTAATGTATCACGATACTTGCATGTGCTCTTATCTGTGGTGCGTAAGCCACCTTTTTCAAAGACCGGATGGCAAAATACCTGGCACACTGATGATTTACAGTTGGCAGTGTCAAGTATTATGCAGTGGATGAAATTATACGTTTTCACCACTAATTGTCACTACTGATAAATGTTTGGTTGAACAGTTATTAAAACAAACGTTAAAGGTGAGAATCAATATTTTGTACTTAGGAAGTAGGAAGTAATTGTACCGTCTCCGGAGTGTAGTGGATAGTGGGTCTACCCGGTGTGCAGAGATCAGTGGCTCATCCCCAGCTGTAATATATTAAAATATGGTACTTGTTGTTACCCTGCCTGGTGTTCCGCGTTACAGAGATAAAGTAAAGATTGGTCAGTTCGGGATCAGTATTATGTGTCTGAGGGAGTATCCATGTTGAAACAGACAAGGTATCTCAGTGGGCTAGCTCGATAAAAGAAACACAACACAACACTATGAGTGCAATAACCTTGAACATAATGTATACCCCATTTCACCTTACCTTTCTGAATAAGATGTATATATGTAATTATGATCACTGATTATTTTCTATGTACAGGTGTATGAAGGGAACAATGAATTTGGAACCCCAGTGCACTCTGGGTCAGGGTTCACGGGGTCAGGGTCACCAGGTCAGGTCAGCACCGAAGGAGGTCGCCTGTATGTGCGTCTGTCCACCAGTGCTACAGGGACGGATGTAGGATTCACAGCAGATTTCACTGCAGGTACTTCCCCTTATCTTAACCACTGGCTCATTTTTACAATGTTGTGGAACATATTTTACTTTGCCTTCAAAGCAAGAACGTAATTTTCAGAATTTGAAAATTACATCATACGAGGAATATATAAGAATTTCTATGCCAAATTTTCTTCGAGAAACTGAACATGTTTTAATAAAGACATATGAGAGTTTTCATTTATAACTCATGTATAATTCATGTACTTTTCCACCTTCCAGGTTGCCCACAAGTCATAGATTCAACACTTGAAATTCAGCCAACAAATTACGCTCGTTACCATGGAGATCGTATCACTGTTTCCTGTAAGGTGGGATATGTGTTTTCGACGGCTGGCTTATCGGCTCAAACCAGCGTACAGCTGACATGTTCTGAGGGGAAGTGGAGCATCAGCCCTGTCCCATCATGCTCACGTAAGTCCACTGTGAACATATCTGTAGCGTATCGTAAGTCCACTGTGAACATATCTGTAGCGTATCGTAAGTCCACTGTGAACATATCTGTAGCGTATCGTAAGTCCACTGTGAACATATCTGTAGCGTATCGTAAGTCCACTGTGAACATATCTGTTGCATATCGTAAGTCCACTGTAAACATATCTGTGGCATATCGTAAGTCACTGTTAACAGATCTGTGGCATATTGTAAGTCACTGTAAACATATCTGTTGCATATCTTAAGTCCACTGTAAACATATCTGGCATATCGTAAGTCCACTGTAAACATATCTGTGGCATATCGTAAGTCCCCTGTGAACACATGAAGCGCATCATAAGTCCACTCAGAACACATGTGTAGCATATCGTATCTGCACTGAGACCACATGTGTAGCATATCGTATCTGCACTGAGACCACATGTGTAGCATATTGTATTTACACTGAGACCACATGTGTAGCATATCGTATCTGCACTGAGACCACATGTGTAGCATATTGTATTTACACTGAGACCACATGTGTAGCATATCGGCAGTAAAAGTATGAAGGACAGGACAAGGGCCTGTTTTGACCCTCAGGATCTGTGTTATGTGAGAATTAAGGAATGTTTTATAAATCGCCATGGAAGATATCAGATGTGTTTGTATGAATAAAAACTTTGTGCATTTCAACACTAAACTTTTAAACTTTTGTAACACAAAATGTTTAGATAAAGCTAAAATATGTGAAAAAGGCTGATTTGGGAGGGTTTCTGGCAGCATTTATTGAATATTTGAAATGAGCAAATCGTTGATAAAAATTAATTTTCTGATGAACATATTATAACCATTCTTAAGTTGTCAGCCATTTGAATTTGTATGACCATTCTTTCTAAACTTTATGTAACTTTATATCTTGACATCTCTCATATTCTTCTACCTCATCCTTTATGTAACCAAGTCAAACATATTCTTATGATTATTGACATGTTACTGACATGCTAGATTTAAGTGAAGTTAATCATTTTTATGTTTTTTTCTGAAACAAAGGATCAAGAGGTAACACATCAGTTGAATGATGATAGTTTTGACAGACTACTAAGAGTCCATCTAGTTACTCGTACAATAGACTCCTCCCCACAAGAGGTAACAGATTAGTTGATAGTTTTGACAGATTACTAAGTGTCCATCTAGTTACAATATACTCCTCCCACAAGAGGTAACAGATCAGTTGAATGTTGATAGTTTTGACAGATTACTAAGTGTCCATCTAGTTACAATAGACACCTCCCCACAAGAGATAACAGATCAGTTGAATGTTGATAGTTTTGACAGATTACTAAGTGTCCATCTAGTTACAATAGACACCTCCCCACAAGAGATAACAGATCAGTTGAATGTTGATAGTTTTGACAGATTACTAAGTGTCCATCTAGTTACAATAGACACCTCCCCACAAGAGATAACAGATCAGTTGAATGTTGATAGTTTTGACAGATTACTAAGTGTCCATCTAGTAACAATAGACACCTCCCACAAGAGGTAACAGATCAGTTGAATGTTGATAGTTTTGACAGATTACTAAGTGTCCATCTAGTTACAATAGACACCTCCCCACAAGAGATAACAGATCAGTTGAATGTTGATAGTTTGACAGATTACTAAGTGTCCATCTAGTTACAATAGACACCTCCCCACAAGAGATAACAGATCAGTTGAATGTTGATAGTTTTGACAGATTACTAAGTGTCCATCTAGTAACAATAGACACCTCCCACAAGAGGTAACAGATCAGTTGAATGTTGATAGTTTGACAGATTACTAAGTGTCCATCTAGTTACAATAGACACCTCCCCACAAGAGATAACAGATCAGTTGAATGTTGATAGTTTGACAGATTACTAAGTGTCCATGTACATGTAGTTACAATAGACCTCATCCCCTCTCCCTTTATACTAATAGAAGTTTGTCTGTTTCCATGTATTAGACTTTTTTTGGTTGATACATATTCTGAGACATTAACTGATTGTTTCCCAAAATGTTTTAAAGATTTTTAGATTTTTTGGAGATTTTAGATATTTTTAAATAGGAAATTGTTAGTCATGAAAATGTTCTTAAATGTTCTCATGTCAATTGGCTCTTATTAAAATCTAAATGTCCAAGAATGTTTTAACTGATGATATAAGCACTAAAGTGTCAGTTATTAAATTGTTATATTTTTTGTCCACTTTTATGAAACATTTAATTGATGGATTCTTTAACCAAATCATAAAACAACATTCATGGAACACAAGCCTTCAGCCCCAGTATGAGAGTGCCTTGGAAGCCTTCAACATTAGTGCGACCTATAACCTAAATACTAGTTCATGGATTCTCTTCCAGTCGGAGGTAGAGCTTCTATACCAATAGGAGATGTGCAGTGCAAAGTTTGATTTCGATTTCTGAGAAAATGTTGCTTTTTTCATGTTTTGAAGATAGAAATGTGTTGGATTCAAAATCGGGGTATTAGTGAGCTCGCTCACTTTTTGTCTTGTTCAATTTTTTTATCATTACAAGAAACAGTTCTTGGAGAACAATTTAAGAATGATATTTAGCTACATGCTCTTAAACTTGTTAAAGGCCAGGTTTTGTTAAGTGTTTGGTCTATTAGAGTCCTCCATTGAGGATGGATAGATGGGGTAGTGTTTTTGTGTGATAAGTAATGCAGGTGGTAGTGCGAGTTGGGAGAAATCATTTCGTGTATAGGATCTCTATACAGTGTTTCAGATAATCTCACCCAGTAATCATTAATTGTTATATGCATGTATATGGGATTTCTCATATTGTTATGATATATAAGTTGTAGCAGTATCATGAGGAGTACCTGTGGTTTTATTCATCCTGCATTAGGTTTTATACACCGAGCTGGAGTTATATTGCTGAGTGCTGCGGTAGACGACTTTAAAAGTGTGGCCTCAATTTTCTGACTAATTTGGTCACCTTGGCTATTTGATTTTGTATTTTGCATCCTATATCTTTGTGTCCGTTGCCTGTTAGTGCATACACTACATTTTGTCAAGAATGAAAACTTTCTTGATTAAAAGATAAGCAGAAATTGGGTTAAAAATAATGCACAGTTTTGATCTCGCCAAACTCGCTTAAAATATATTATGCTAACGAATCCTAACTTTTCGATTGTCAGTTACTGCTAATGTTAGCTCCAAACACAGATATACGGAGGCGCTTTGTCCCTATTTCTACGGTTTCTTGTTTCAGTGGTGTGAAGAGTTTAGTTACTGTGTAAGTGCATAGGTCAACATTTGTAAAAATAGCATATTCCCGATGCAAAGAGAACATTTGGTCCCAAGATTATGGGACCGCCTCTGACTGGAGAGCGGAAGGTCCAGGGTTTGATCCCCGACCGCGTCATACCAAAAGACGTTAAAAGATGGTACTTGTTGTTACCCTGTCTGGCGCTCGGCATTAAGGGGCTAAACAAGGACTGGTCGGCTCGGACTCAGTATACTGTGTCTGAGTGGGGTATTCATGTTAAACTGTGGCATGGTATCTCAGTGAGCTAGCACTATAAATCGGCATCAGTCCGGTCTAGTACAAGCAGCCACACACATACATACACGTGCAAGCACAAGGCTATATAAGTGCAATAATCTTGGATGCGACGTTAAACCCCATTTCACCTCACCTCACCACCAAAATTATGCCTTGGATCCTTGAAGTTCTAAAAAAAGTGATAAGGAGCCCAGGTGGCTCCCTGGTAAAACGTTTACTTTGAGAGTTGTAATCAAACTGAACCTGATCAGGGAATATGTAACCATGGAGTGATTCTGTGTAATATAAGCACACCTACTTAGAATGTGTACTATCACTATGTACTAGCTATCAGATGTACATGTATTTCAGGGGTGTTCTGTGGCTCTCCTCCCAACATCAACAACGGTGCCCTGGTGTCTGTGACGGGCCTGTACGGCAGCGACTCCGCGACATACACCTGCAACACCGGCTACTCCACCACACAGCAACAGACCGTCACCTGTCTCAGTACTGGACAATGGGCCACACCACCATCATGTTCAGGTATAGCAGAAACCGGCATTGTACTATTGGTAAAGACTAGAATTAACAACATATATAGTGCTGTCTTTGTTCTCATTTGGAACTGCCCGTGTAAGTTCGTTTTAGAGATAGAGAAATCAGATATGCAGTAGTAACATCCCCCATCTGTGTTCCAGCACCAACATGCCCACCTTTACCTTCTATTTTGAATGGAAACTTTGAGGTGCTGAAGGGCAACGACAATGCCCACGGCTCCGTGGTCCGCTACAGCTGCATTGTTGGGTATGACATCATCGGCGTGGATACCCTCACCTGCAATCAGGGTGTGTGGTCAGGGAACAGGCCTCTCTGTGACAGTAGGTTGAAATTAACTGTTATACATATGGCATATGAAAGTATTGACTGAATAAAATCCAACATTACAAGCTAAGTTTCAAATCCGAAAATATTCACCAAGTGTGTTTCTTATCCTAAATATATCAGGAATAAGAATGGTATTCTACAGAAACACACTTTTGTTATCATGTGATGTTTTCTTTCATTCAAGGAAGTAATTGAGAAACTGTGTAGGAATTCAAAGCCTGAGTGAACTGCCTGTTTAAAATATAGTACTTAATTATTTGCAGCCTATATAATGTAGATGGTATTTAGATATGGTAATTTTGATATTATAACACTGAAAACTTATTAATAAAACATCTAAAACGTTGATACAATTAAAACATTTTCAGAAGAAAACTGTCAAAGTCATTTTGTTCTTTCATTCACTGCCAACATTGTTTCCATTGTGACAGAGGTCAAGTGCGGCCTTCCTTACGTCGACCATGCGACCTTGTCCCCAAGTTCGGGGGTGTACGTGAATGAAGATGTGACAGTTTCTTGTGACTCTGGGTACCAGTTGTCGGGACCAGCAAAGTTCAAGTGTGGTATTGACACGCCTCCACAGTGCAACAGTAAGTCCAAATGTAACAAATGTCATATTTGGGATAACACTTTCTTAGTAAAGTACAGATTCTCGTACTTTTTTGGGGTTGAGTCAGGGTGAGGCACCTAATCGCCAGCACACAAAGTCAGCGATCTGATCCACTCAGCCACCGATGCTTCCACAAAAAATGTGAATAAAGTCCAAATGTCTGTCTTACAGGGATAGAAATGATGGATAGTTTTCAAACATGCCAAAGGACGCTTCTGAAAAAGGGGTTCGAAATTCCATCTTTTACAATGCCAATGACATTGTTAGAATCATAACCCTGAAATAATTCCTTAGCATACTTAGAAATGTTTTTTTAAACTAAAAATATTTGTGGTATGAAGCAGTTCCTCAAGTGCTTTCCTTCAGGAACTACTGGAGAAACACATGGAAATGAAGATATGAGATTGCTTCTGATTTAAACAGATAAACATGAAGATTCAGAAAATGAGGAAGGTCACTGGCCTTTGTGTACAAAAGTTGACAGCAGACAAGTTTTAAACATTCAGTTTCGCATTTCTTACTTCATTTGCATAATATATATATTTTGCTTGATTTGTAATAATATATGTATCTGGTGATGACAGAAGCATGTTAAATCTATGAACGTTAGGATGACAATAGAACTTTGCTTGGAAATATAGTTACCATAACTTGACATACAATGGACAAATAAGCAGGAAGTGGTACTCGGTTTCAACACAGTCTAGTTCACAAAGTTAGCATTTTCTTAAAATTCATGGAATTTTATAATGAAGTCCATTCTCAATTTCCAAAGTATGACAACTCAGTCTGAATCTCGTGAGGGATGTTTTAATATTTTGCGAATTTAAGAATGACAAATATGGTTCACATTTAACACAAGTTTAAAAAAAAAGAAAAATATGACATTTTTTAACTTGCAAGAAGTTCGCTATGCCAGATCTGCTGAAAATTGTCTTTCAAACGTTGTTGAAACATATTTAGAAAACATTCTGGTTTCCATACATTTGGAACCTCCAAACATCTCCGAACCCAAGTTTACAATTCAATTCCTTAATTTAGTTACCCAATTGACTCGACCATGTTCATCATACAGGCACAACATATTGCAGCATTTTCTTGGTAAACAGAAGTCTGGCATCTTTAGTATGTTCAGCCAATATTCCACGTTTCAGACATCAACGAGTGTACGGAGGGGACATCAGGGTGTGCTCAGCTATGTTCGGACAAGGATGGAGGCTTCACATGTTCGTGCAACGAAGGCTATCGGCCACTCAGTGCTGGGTCGCCTGACTGCGAGGGTAAGTCGGCCACACACAGGAACTGTAGTTATTGTGGTTGGAAGCTTAGAAGCGTTAGTGTCCAACAGTGACCACTATGTCTCAATTATACTCATGTTCTTCTGCTGATTCAGATGTAATGCTGATTGAACAGGTTGTTGTAGGGGACTCAGGGGGCCCAGTCACCTAAGGCGCCACACTTCATTGTGCAGAGTTGCATCATTAGGCTTGCCAGAAACCTATAATTGTGGGTCGAAATCTTCGTTCGCCACTTTTATGTTTCTATTCAGCACCATACCCTTACTCATGGGTTTCACTAAAATGGCTTCTGGCTTTCCTCCACATTCAGCTGACATGCTGTAATATTACTAGAATATTGTTAAAAACAACATTAATCCCAACTCAATCACAAGTTGTTGTAAGGGCAAGGTTGACCAAGCCAATACTCTGAGACTTAATGCTTCTCTTGCTAGTGGTAATTGTACACACCAGGTGCTTGCCGGCCATTGCTACCTGTAATACTGTTGCTGGTCTTACAGACATAAATGAATGCGACTACAACAACGGCGAGTGCTCAAACACGTGCGAAAACTTCCCTGGCGGCTACCGCTGTTCCTGTCCCACCGGCTACCAGCTGTACACATACAATGGACTGGGAGGGATCTTGATCCCCATCGGCGAGACCGGAGACAAGCCCTGGAACTTGTACCACATCAACCACACCTGTATCAGTAAGTAATCAACAACACCTGTATAAGACAGTGACTAACCACACCTGTATCGGTACAACCAGACCTGTATCAGTACAACCACACCTGTGTCAGTACAACCACACCTGTATCAATACAACCACGCCTGTGTCAGTACAACCACACCTGTGTCAGTAGAACCACACCTGTGTCAGTACAACCACACCTGTATCAGTACAACCACACCTGTGTCAGTACAACCACACCTGTGTCAGTACAACCACACCTGTGTCAGTACAACCACACCAGTGTCAGTACAACCACACCTGTATCAGTACAACCACACCTGTGTCAGTACAACCACACCTGTGTCAGTACAACCACACCTGTGTCAGTACAACCAGACCTGTGTCAGTACAACCACAACTGTATCAGTACAACCACACTTGTGTCAGTAGAATCTGAGTGATGACCTGTTTGTGTTTGCTGCAGGACAGAAGTGCCCGGCTCCAGCACTGACAATCCCCAATGGTCAAGTTCTGACCACGTCGACCACCTTCAGTGTCGGTGACCTGGTCACCTACATATGTGACATCGGCTTCATCCCCCAGGGGGAGACAACCCTGCAGTGTGTCAGCAGCAACACATGGAGTGCCTCGTTTCCTGTATGTGTCGGTAGGTGTCTTCTTCCACTGTTCAATTGTTTGGGACAGAAACTAAGTTCCTATTGATGAGTGTTGAAGCTTGAATAGAGTTTATTCGCAGACTGTATTTTTGTATTGTAATATTGTATTTGGGAAGATTCAGGGATGCATTTCAGCTGGCAATGAAATTTTGGGAAAATTTCACTAGTGGTATGATGCAGTCTTAAGTGAATTATCTCCCTTTCTAAATATTTTTTTTCAAGCTCCACCACAGTGCTTGAAATGTCTTTTCTCACCCAGCAAAGAAAGCCAAGGATTCAGTAATCAGAGTTGGGAGCTTTAGATATATGTTGATATGCATGTGTTATATTTTCCAGCGGCTAGCTGTCCCGAGCTGACTGTCTCCCCGGGCTCGACTAA
The DNA here is from genome assembly GCF_022045235.1 of Haliotis cracherodii. Lineage (NCBI taxonomy): Eukaryota > Metazoa > Mollusca > Gastropoda > Lepetellida > Haliotidae > Haliotis > Haliotis cracherodii. Next base: position 27,006,891 of record NW_027266267.1, read on the forward strand.
CGCCCCAACAGTCACCCCCAAGGGGAGCATCCCCTACCTTGCCTACTTCAGGCTCACCTGCTCCTTGCCCGGGGGTGGCACGACGACAGAGGAACGTCCGTGTTACTACAACAAGCGCACCAGTTCCTACCAGGTGTCTTCCACCTCCCTCACATGCCCCAGTGAGTATGGAAGATCCTCTATGTAGCTTACAGACATGAATCATATGAGCTTATGTCGTGACGGTATTTGGCCCCGAATCTGCAGCAAATGACAGTACAAATTCCCAATTTGATTGAAAATTTCCCAATGCAATTGAATGAACAAAAGTATTAAAGAAATCAAAGTTTGATCAATGTCGTAATTTTTTCCCAATTGTGGGGGAGTGGGTAGGAAGTTTTTGATGCACTATTGCACTATTAATAATGACTCCCCTAATGCTTGTCATAATTTTGGATGACCCTCCCCATGTACATGACCCTCCCTGAAAGGACAAAATGCAAAAGCACTTATTATTATTTTTGTATTATGAAATGTCCATTTTTTATATCCCTCCCCTCATATTTTTGGGTGACACTCCCCTCATTCCAGATCCGAGAGGGAGATCCAGGGGGTCCAGACCTCCCCATCCCCCAACCCACCGACCCCCCTTTCGCTTTTGAAAACCAAATGTAGTATATTGTAGAGAGTAAAAGTATCTGAGAGAGGATTCATCCCTTTTTGAAATACTGCCTAGCACTCCTATAATAAATGACTGGTCTCTTGGAATACTTTGCATGAAGAAGGCGTTTTAGAGTACATTTATAGTCATTCAACACTGTTAGATAATCAGCAATCGCCATCAGGTTTTTTTCAAATGGGATCTGTTGGTAGATTAGATTGTTGCAGATCTATCTAAATACAATAATCCACCCCACACACATCTATCTTAGTACAATAATCTTCAACAAGATGTTTTGCAGCAATTCATCTCACACTTCAACTTCAGCAACCCAAGCAAACAGAGGCATCTTAATGGATCAGCTGGTGCATGTCACCATATCCCCAATGCTCTGATCGATGTTCATGATGTTTGGACTCGATTATTTACAGATCACTGTCATATAGCTGGAGTATTAAAAGCTTTAAACAGCAAACAAACAAACTACGAAAGCCAATTCAAGTATCCATTAAATTATCAACATGGGATATGAGTCTTAAGATGTATCTGAAATCAATTGATTTTGTTTCTCTAATACAACTTCCTCCTTATTCCAGGCGTGGATTGTGGCAGTCCCCCTCGCATCTCAGGGACGACCTCGTACATCACGTCCTGCACCAAGTCCGGCTGCCAGTTTCTGTTTGAGTGCAAGGCTCCGCTGTTCACCCGGAATGGTACCAGCTCCTACAATGATGCCTACGTGCGATGTGGCTCTGACGGACAGTGGGACTTCAACAGCCTTCGATGTATAGGTGGGATACCTGCTCTCTGTGAAGTGTTAAACAATCAATGACAGTCTACCGTCACATGTTCTCTGGTTACACTTTGCAGTGATTCGCAGTTGGAATTGGACCAAGTCAGGTTGAATGTTACAGTCTGCATCTCTACTGCATCTTGATGCATCTAAATGCATTTCTGCTGCATCTTGTTGCATCTTGCTACATCTCTGCTGCATCTTGCTGCGTCTTTCTGCATCTCTGCTGCATCTTGCTGCATCTCTGCTGTATCTTGCTGCATCTCTGCTGTATCTTGCTGCGTCTTGCTGCATCTCTGCTACATTTTGCTGCATCTCTGCTGTGTCTTGCTGCATCTCTGCTGCATCTTGCTACATCTGGCTGCATCTCTGCTGCGTCTTGCTGCATCTCTGCTGCATCTTGCTGCTTCTTGCTGCATCTGGCTGCATCTTGCTGCATCAGTACTGCATCTTGCTCCATCTGTGCTAAGTCTGGAGATTCAGGGTTAGAATAGCATCCCAAGCAACCTTTGATTGTTGTAGGGTTGGGACGGGTATCTCGGGGACTCGTGTGGGTACTGAGTAGGACTTTGAGAACCACAGGACTACCTGGACCAGTGGTTAGTCACGTGATATATTGTTTCATGACAACAATTCACTAAGTCTCTAATCTTCACATTTCTTTATGACTATGAACACGTTCCTTCTGATTTATATATGTTTGAACAAAGCTAAAACTTTAGTCAACTTTAGTGTATGCATGACCACATCGTTTTATATGTATATCTAGTTACATTCTGCCAGGGCTACTGTCAAATTATTCCCAATCGGACATTTTGTACCTATCTCTTGACACCAACAGCGGGTACCAGGGTAGGGTCAGGTAGTAGGGGTGTGGGGTATCCGTGTAGCAAATTTGAACTTGTCCCAGCCCTAGTTTGTTGAATGAGGGGACTATGTTGATCAGATGGTCAGGCTTGGTGACTTGGATGATTGTCTGCCATGGTACTCAGACTGTGTCTTGGTGCTTATGATATCAATCAGTATTTTTACTTCCAGGCTTGACTATTTACTGGCCACTGTTAATATAACTGGAATATTCTTGAGTGCAGCATTAAGAACAATAACAAATATCTGTCTCACTCACATCACTTCTGAATATTACAGTTTGCATGAAATGCTGGTGCAGCATGTATTTCTGTAAACATGATTTGTTGTGCAAAATTGCAAAATGACTCATGAATTGTTTCCTGTGTTGTAGGCCCAGTGTGTAGTGACCCTGGCACGCCCCCTGGTGGGGAACAGGTGGTCACGTCATACGAGGAGTTCAGCTTGGTGTCTTACCGATGTGACCGAGGATTCTTGCCCACCGACCCATACCCCCTAGAATGTGTCTACAACTATCAGACTGTCTCCCTACAATGGAATGGCACCATGCCTAACTGCACAGGTAGGGCCACCGCCTCCTTTGTTCACAACCCGCAAGGGTTCCACATGACCCAGTCATCTGACAGAATTCGCTGTACAGAGTTACATCCCTTAGGAGTGTCAGAATCCAATGATCTTTTGTTTGAATCCCATACTTGCTCTGAGTGATTCTGGGTTTTATCAGCACCATACCCATCCCAGGAGACAAAAAACTGATGCCATGTTAAATTGTATGTTTTTTTTAATGTTGCTATACAACATTCCTACAACATTCCTGCAACATTTGTACAACATTCATACAATATTGCAACATTCCTGCAAAATTGCTACAACATTCCTGCAACATTGCTACAACATTCCTGCAACACTGCTGCAACATTCCTGCAACAATTATATTCACTCAGGACACATAATCCTAGTAGCAGCTTGGTCATTCTCTAATCGTTGCAAATGTGCCGTTTCAGATCAGCAGAAACCTGTCTTTTACAACTGCCCATCGGGTGAGAGGTCAGTCAAGCGGTTCCAGACCCTGCCTAATCTTGACCCCAACCCACAGGACAACACAGTACTGCTGCTGAGACGGAGCGTGTCACCACCCAACTTTCAGGGGAACAAGACACTTATAGCCTCGGACATGCTGGTGCTGTACGAAGCAGAGGACTACGCTGGCAACATCGGCACTTGCACTATCAACATCAAGGTCATTGGTAAGTCCAACTACTTCTGAACTTAGGTGGCTAGGTTGTCTGTGTACTGGTTTCATATCTCTATCTATCGCAAGCTCCGATGTTCATACAGTTTGGCCCTCACTCTATGAAGGTTCATACTCCAATGAACTCATACAAAGTGAAGGTCAATTCTTAAATGAACTCTTGCACTGTCAAGGTCAAGGTCATTGGTGAGTTCCCCAGAAGGTGTCAAGGTTAATGTGGAGGATTCTAGCCTATTATTAGCCACATGGTGAAGATACAGGTGGTAAGATACTAAATCCGTATGTCACACGTGTGTCGTACAATAATGTTAACCTCATTTAATTCGTTTTGATTGGATAACTGTGACCTTTGTCACACCTGAACTGCTTCATTCATAAAAAATTGGGAATTATCAATCTATTTACAACTACAATGCAGAACTGAAGCAAACTCTTGAATGCGAGAGACATTTACAAACACTTTATTAAACCAAACAAGATAGTCACACGCATCAATTTCACTTTGCATTCTATATTAGTTATGCACAGAGCTACTACAGACATTAAATAATTGACCTATATCCATTTGCAATGTACAACTACCGATCACTTTTTATAGCCAGACAGTGTAATTACATGATTAATTTGTGTACTTCAGTATGGATTTGTTGACATGGTATTTGCGGTGTTATGTGTTCACGGTAATGTCTTTGCTTTGGGGAAAAAACAACCCATCATGGCTTGTATAATACGCACCCCTTCTACCCTGCTGTGTTTTTTGGAAAAAAAGTGTGCACTATACTCAGGAAAATATGGTATGTAGAATACTAAACGAGCTACCGTGTAATACCAACTTGACATAATGAGTGAATACTTCTGGCTTTCACTCGTCAAATAACAGAACTATTTACAAGTTTCATAAATTTGTATTACACATGAGTAAGTTTAGAATTTTATTTCATAATTGATGTTTATAACTTTAAAAATGCAACAGTATAATCCAATTTTGTTTGAAAGAATAATACATCAAACACGTCAAGAGTTGACACATATTAATTTAATACCATACACCGGCCCACCTTTAGAATTCAAAGGTCTGTTCCACAGAGCTATTGTTTCTCTAAGGTGATCATAACAGCCTTTGATACTTTAACATAGACTTACAGCTGTCGTTGCACTACAAACGCCTTGTGCAACAGGGTCCTGCACCACCAAGTTAACAAATACGTCCGAGTATACCCTATGACATATTTTGTGAAATTTTGTTGCAAGGTACATCTGCGAAACAATGCCATGTGATGTCAGCCTAACTGAGCTGGGGTCATCGTGTGTGCATAAGCTCCTCTCAGTGATCTATCATCTCTACCGAAAAGTTGTTGAATTATACAAGGGATGTTAAGAGTTTTCAATATTTGTAGGCGAAACAAGCAGTCACACACATGCATGCATGTCGCTATATGAGTGCTATAATCTTGAATGTGATGTTAAACCCCATTTCACCTCCCCACCAGTGATTCGGCTACCGGTAACTGTTTGTCAGTTTTTGTAGATGATGTGAAGTCTTGTTCATACACAGGACCTGCTCACAACCTGATATTTGGTCCCAAATCTGGAGCAAAGATTAGTAAATAATTCCCAAATTGGTGTTAAAAATATCCCAATTCATGTTAATTTTGCTAATATTATAGCTTTGTAACTGATAGAGATCACTCTTTAACACTGATAACTAGACCAATATAGAGGAAGAGGATTTGATGATCAGTTTTACATTATTCAATGTTAAAATAACTCAGAATTAAGGAATATATGAATTTTGAGAAATCCCAAATTTCAACAAAATAATGATTTCCCCCCCCATTTGCCTTCCAAGGGCACTTGGGTTAGAACCCTAGATAACTCCTTGATACTGTCGACCACTGGTTTGCTAGGTGCAGACTTGATTCTGACAGATAAATGTGATATTAGGGGTGAAACGATACATCAGTACACTGGTGCATTGAAACTTTCAATTTCTAAAATGATATTATTTGTTATTAATTGTCCGGTGAATTTTAAACAATTTAAATTGAAACAATTCATAATTCATCATATTATGAATACGTAACAACTTGTAATTTGTGTGTAAAAAGTCGTACTAAAACACGCTGTTTGAAGGGGGCGTGGCATAAATGAAAATGTCCGATTGGGATTTTAAATTTTCCGGACCCCTGATTGAAAGCTTTCATGCACAATACGATACACTATACATTTTTTTCTGTATTGCTACAAGACGATAGATACACTTGCTAAAATAAATTACAACCCATTTCAGAGCCCCAGCACTATTGTCAGTCAAATGTTGCAAAATGTGTTATAATTAGCGTTTCAAGTGCACCTGAAAATAGCCTCTACAAACTATGTGTTGACAGCTAGAATATTCCACACAGTTTGTCATATATCATATATCACTATGCCCATATTGTCCATATTGTCTGTTTGATGAAATTGACCAAAATTTGTTGCACATCGCTAGAAGATGAAGCAGCTGACAAAACCTGGCCTGTGTTTGGATGGGTTGAACTTGGAAATGTATATGTTTTATTAAGGGGTCGTATAAAACTTTGTCTCCCTATAGATGAGGAACCTCCTGTGCTGGTCTGTCGAGACTCATTCAACTATCAGCTTCTCACCGAGTCCGAGCAACAGACGTTCGACGTGACAACCTTCGCTTCAGCCTCTGACAACACCGGCGTGAGCAGCCTCCAATTCTCAGTGACACAGCTCACCCTGGACAAGAACAGCATCGGCACAGTCCACACCATCACCGTGACAGCCAGCGATGCTGCAAACAATGAAGACACCTGCAACATACAGGTCACAGTGACAGGTGAGTGACTCCCTTGCCTCGGGGGATGTGGTATTGCAGCACAGTGACAGGTGAGTGACTCCCTTGCCTCGGGGAGATGTGGTATTGCAGTCACAGTGACAGGTGAGTGACTCCCTTGCCTCGGGGGATGTGGTATTGCAGGCACAGTGTCAGGTGAGTGTCTTCCTTGCCTCGGGGGATGCGCTATTGCAGGCACAGTGACAGGTGAGTGACTCCCTTGCCTCGGGGGATGTGCTATTGCAGTCACAGTGACAGGTGAGTGACTTCCTTGCCTCGGGGGATGTGCTATTGCAGTCACAGTGACAGGTGAGTGACTCCCTTGCCTCGGGGGATGTGGTATTGCAGTCACAGTGACAGGTGAGTGACTTCCTTGCCTCGGGGGATGTGCTATTGCAGTCACAGTGACAGGTGAGTGACTCCCTTGCCTCGGGAAAATGTGGTATTGCAGGCACAGTGACAGGTGAGTGTCTTCCTTGCCTCGGGATAATGTGGTGTTGCAGGCACAGTGACAGGTGAGTGACTCCCTTGCCTCGGGGAGATGTGGTATTGCAGGCACAGTGACAGGTGAGTGACTCCCTTGCCTTGGGAAGATGTGGTATTGCAGCACAGTGACAGGTGAGTGTCTTCCTTGCCTCTTCAAGATGTGGTATTGCAGTCACAGTGACAGGTGAGTGACCCCCTTGCCTCTGGAAGATGTGCTATTGCAGGCACAGTGACAGGTGAGTGTCTTCCTTGCCTCGGGGGATGTGGTATTGCAGCACAGCGACAGGTGAGTGACTCCCTTGCCTCGGGGGATGTGCTATTGCAGGCACAGGGACAGGTGAGTGTCTTCCTTGCCTCGGGGGATGTGGTATTGCAGCACAGTGACAGGTGAGTGACTTCCTTGCCTCGGGGGATGTGGTATTGCAGTCACAGTGACAGGTGAGTGACTCCCTTGCCTCGGGGGATGTGGTATTGCAGCACAGTGACAGGTGAGTGTCTTCCTTGCCTCGGGGGATGCGCTATTGCAGGCACAGTGACAGGTGAGTGACTCCCTTGCCTCGGGGGATGTGCTATTGCAGTCACAGTGACAGGTGAGTGACTTCCTTGCCTCGGGGGATGTGCTATTGCAGTCACAGTGACAGGTGAGTGACTCCCTTGCCTCGGGGGATGTGCTATTGCAGTCACAGTGACAGGTGAGTGACTCCCTTGCCTCGGGGGATGTGGTATTGCAGGCACAGTGACAGGTGAGTGACTCCCTTGCCTCGGGAAGATGTGGTATTGCAGTCACAGTGACAGGTGAGTGACTCCCTTGCCTCGGGGGATGTGCTATTGCAGGCACAGGGACAGGTGAGTGACTCCCTTGCCTCTTCAAGATGTGGTATTGCAGGCACAGGGACAGGTGAGTGACTCCCTTGCCTCGGGAAGATGTGGTATTGCAGGCACAGGGACAGGTGAGTGACTCCCTTGCCTCGGGAAGATGTGGTATTGCAGGCACAGTGACAGGGCTTTCCAGAGGCTTGTTGTGTATACTATTATCATTTAGGCCAAATGTTTCATGGTAAGTAAGATCCCTGTAAAAGATATTTCACTGTCAAATTCTTTTATTTTGTAAGATTCAAATTTTAAAACGGGTGTGGAATGATTCGTATGTGTTTTATTTCTCAATAGCCAGATTATCATTCCTAGAAGAAATATATAATGATGATATATAGTGAACTTGATGTTAATATTTTGAGGATTTGCAGAAATTCTGCCATGGCACATGTTCCACCAAGGGAAACAGGATAATGTTTTCCTGAGAAATACTGAACATTGGCCATTTAAATGAGAGAAGAGCTTCAGACAAGCCAGCCATAGCAATTTTGGTCTGATGATGATGATAGTCATTTGGAAGTCATTTGGCTACCTCTGAATTTTAGACAGAAGACAAATTGAAATTTAGGTCGCATTGGCGACCATTTTAGTCTTAACTTTGAAGCCTGTACTCAGTGATACAGGGTCTCTGATAGACAGAGATGAGTGACAGAACATGAGCGGAAAGAGGCAAGGGGAAGCTGAGCCCTATTGTCCTCGCAACTATTCTGTTTATCCTGATAGTCACAAGTCCTGTATCTGTCATACAGAGGGAAAGCTGAGCCCTATTGTCCTCGCAACTGTTTTGTTTATCCTGATAGTCACAAGTCCTGTATCTGTCTTACAGAGGGGAAGCTGAGCCCTATTGTCCTTGCAACTGTTTTGTTTATCCTGATAGTCACAAGTCCTCTATCAGTCTTACAGAGGGGAAGCTGAGCCCTATTGTCCTTGCATCTGTTCTGTTTATCCTGATAGTCACAAGTCCTCTACCTGTCTTACAGAGGGGAAGCTGAGCCCTATTGTCCTTGCATCTGTTCTGTTTATCCTGATAGTCACAAGCCCTGTATCAGTCATACAGAGGGGAAGCTGAGCCCTATTGTCCTCGCAACTGTTCTGTTTATCCTGATAGTCACAAGTCCTGTATCTGTCTTACAGAGGGGAAGCTGAGCCCTATTGTCCTCGCAACTGTTCTGTTTATCCTGATAGTCACAAGTCCTGTATCAGTCTTACAGAGGGGAAGCTGAGCCCTATTGTCCTTGCAACTGTTCTGTTTATCCTGAAAGTGACAAGTCCTGTATCTGTCTTACAGAGGGGAAGCTGAGCCCTATTGTCCTTGCATCTGTTCTGTTTATCCTGATAATCACAAGCCCTGTATCTGTCTTACAGAGGGGAAGCTGAGCCCTATTGTCCTCGCAACTGTTCTGTTTATCCTGATAGTCACAAGTCCTCTATCAAATGCTCAACTCCCATGATCAGTACAGAGTGAAACCACATGTCACCTCACCTGTCTCGTGCCTGCCAGCAGCCTCCCATTGTATTCCTAGTTCAGACATGGAGCAGACAAGTGACATTACATGTTTCACGGCTTTGCTTTATTTATTGAAGAAATGAACGACAAGTGGGAGTTACTCAAGAAAACACTGCAGGGAGAATAAACCATTTGGGGCTCATGAGTAGCTCATTATCCCTGCAGTGTTTTATTGTATGATACACAACTCACAATCATCGTATATGAGATATCTACACCATATACAGCCTCTTTAAGGATGTTGATAAGATGTACGAGTTTTAAAAATATTTATCTGTCTTTTTAATAATGACATCCTTAATACAATCTGACTTTGGCAATGTCGGATAATAAGTCCATTTAATGAACAGGGAGGTAAATTTGGTATTTTCAGATATGCTCACAATTTCACATAAGTTTTCTGTACCTTTTCTCCCGAAACCAATTGTCATATTTCACCCACATTTGGATGCAATAGTCAGCCAATCATTCATCTGCATTGTCCAGAAAAATCTGTGGTGAACAACTCACTAGACACTTCCCTCTCAAAAATAATGGAATCAATTTATGACGTCATCAAGTTCGAATGGCCAGTTTTTCGTGAAATAAACCATACTTCGTTCATCATTGTTCTTGAGTTTATCGCGAAGCTATGTTATATTTTACATTGTTCATGTTTCAGGTCCTACTTGTCAACAGTGGACTGTGCTCATCCAGAATGGGCAGACATCTTGCCAGAACACGGCTTTCGGTAACCAGTGCACAATCACCTGCAACTCTGGCTACACACTGTTCGAGGAGAATGACGCTGTCACTAAGACAATACAATGTGCATACTCTACGGGCTGGCCGACCTTCCCCCAGTGTGTCCGTGAGTTGCTTCAGGTTGTTGCAGGCGTAGTTGGGTGGCCGTGTGGTTATAACACACATTAACCATGGTGAAGGCCAGGTTTGATTCCACAAAGAGATTCAACATGTGAAGCTGCATATGTTGCTGGGAATTGCTAAAAACGGAGAAAAACAACTCTCAACAGGAATTGATGTAAAACTGCTGAGAGCATGGCGGCCTGATAATCAAACCAGGCAGACCAGTGGTTGATAACATGAACAACTAGCCATGTTAACCTCAGTTGTCTTTTATGACTGACCCTACTCCAGAAGTGCCAAAATTTCGAAAATGTTGCACAAAATTATTTTTTCTTGGAATAGCATAATAATTTTGTTCTTTCTAGGGCAGAAGAGCTCGAGGGCCAGAAGTGTTGTTAGCAAACAGAATGATTTGTCAGTTTGTTGACAACATGCAACCTTTGTATCTTTGTAGGCAAGCAGAGAAGCCCATACCGCTACGCCCCGAGTCTCCGCTACGTGACAGGGACGGTCATCACCACTGAGTGTGAAACTGCTTACCAGAATGACTTGTCTAACAAGATCGCATCACTTCTCCCCACGCTAAGCAACCTCTGCCAGGGTCAGTCGCCTTCCGTGACGGTATCCCTTCCGACCAGCTACACCCCAGTCACCATCTCCTCCTTCGCCGGTGTGGTAAGTACAGGGTCAGTCGCCCTCCGTGACGGCATCCCTCCCCACCAGCTACACCCCAGTCACCATCTCCTCCTTCGCTGGCGTGGTAAGTACAGGGTCAGTCGCCCTCCCTGATGGCATCCCTCCTCCCAGGTGACACCTCCTGCTCTGTGTGGTAAGTACAGGGTCAGTCGCCCTCCGTGATGGCATCCCTTCTTCCAGGTGACACCTCCTGCTCTGTGTGGTAAGTACAGGGTCAGTCGCCCTCCGTGATGGCATCCCTTCTTCCAGGTGACACTTCCTGCTCTGTGTGGTAAGTACAGGGTCAGTCGCCCTCCCTGATGGCATCCCTCCTCCCAGGTGACACCTCCTGCTCTGTGTGGTAAGTACAGGGTCAGTCGCCCTCCGTGACCGCATCCCTCCTCCCAGGTGACACCTCCTGCTCTGTGTGGTAAGTACAGGGTCAGTCGCCCTCCGTGATGGCATCCCTCCTCCCAGGTGACACCTCCTGCTCTGTGTGGTAAGTACAGGGTCAGTCGCCCTCCGTGACGGCATTTGTCCTCCCAGGTGACACCTCCTGCTCTGTGTGGTAAGTACAGGGTCAGTCGCCCTCCGTGATGGCATCCCTTCTTCCAGGTGACACTTCCTGCTCTGTGTGGTAAGTACAGGGTCAGTCGCCCTCCCTGATGGCATCCCTCCTCCCAGGTGACACCTCCTGCTCTGTGTGGTAAGTACAGGGTCAGTCGCCCTCCGTGATGGCATCCCTCCTCCCAGGTGACACCTCCTGCTCTGTGTGGTAAGTACAGGGTCAGTCGCCCTCTGTGATGGCATCCCTCCTCCCAGGTGACACCTCATGCTCTGTGTGGTAAGTACAGGGTCAGTCGCCCTCCGTGACGGCATTTGTCCTCCCAGGTGACACCTCATGCTCTGTGTGGTAAGTACAGGGTCAGTCGCCCTCTATGATGGCATCCCTCCATCCAGGTGACACCTCCATGGCAAGTTCTTGGTACTGGCAACCGTACATTATCATGTTCATCAGATTGACTCTTTCTCGGATCCTTATCCTTTTCTTCATTATCTTACCATGCATAGTCTTTCCATTTTTACTGGGCACAACACTGATACTTGCATGATTTTCTCCCTTGAGTGTGCCAGGATCCTATGACCATGAGTCTGAGTCCCAGAATTGCCCTGATTATGTTTCTTAATTTGTCCACACCACACTTGACTTGTTTGTTTCACTGAAGTGATAATCATCCAAGACCTGCATAACTTCAGGCGATCATCTCATATTAAGTTCACTGATCAAAGTGTCGCTAAGCCCAACTTCATGGTGTCAGGTGTATCCAAACTTACTATTACACTATGACTAACTCATATGGGGATAATGTTGTTTTATTCTTATACTGTTGAAAACATATGACTCACTCTTCTTAGAACAAAATATAGGGGCGGTTGTGTAGCCTACTGGTTAAAGCATTCGTTCATCATGCCAAAGTCCTGGGTTCGATTCCCGACATGGGTACAATGTGTGAAACCCATTTATGGTGTCCCCCGCCGTGATATTGCAGGAGTATTGCTAAAAACGGCACAAAATTATATTCACCCACTCACTCATGAAGTCTTGAGACTGCCTCCGTGGTCTAGTGGAAGACATCTGCCCAGAGAGTGAAGCTCCCTAGAACAAAATAGACAGTCAGGTTGCCTCGTAGACAAAGAGTTTTTGTCGTGCCAGAAATCCAGGTTTCATTTCAACCTTAGCATGTGTGTGAAACTCAAAGCCATGTTGAAACCAACCACTGTCACGTGACAATTTCTCCCCATCTTCAGGTTACAGGAACGTTTAACCTAGAGTTTCTTCCTCACGGGTACTCAGCGAGTCAGTACTCACAGTGCGTCAACACCATCAGGAACATCTTCACTTCCAGCAACAACCTCATCAGCAGTGTGCTGCAGCTTGCACAGCTGGGCAACTGTGCTGCATCGTCAACAGCGACGTACAGCAACACCGCAGCAGAGGGTGTGGGTTGTTATGGCATAGAAGAAGTCCGAAGTTCCGTCATAGAATCTGGCGACATATGTGGTGAGTTCAAATGATGTGTTAGACCAGACAACGTCTACTATGTCAGACTTCCTTATTTTTAGGTTCACAGATTTTTTACACAATAATACAGGTTTTCTGCAAAAATGAAATTCCTGTATATATAATTCCAATTTCAAGTATTTTTTTTTATTTCCCAAAAATGTTCAGTAGGAAGGGAAAGAAATATTAACAACATAAAATGGGGGCAGGAGGTTTTGCAATAAATTTTCAGAGGTTTTAAGTATGATATTTTAAGTAATTTATTTATATTGATAGTGACAGTAAATGAGGTGTTTTTTGTGAACATTTGGCTTATATCAGTTTTGTATGAGTTTATTGTTTTATTTTCACATTTCAAATTTTGAGTGTCGGTGTACACTCAAGCCAAGTGTGAAAAAGCCCAGCCTTTTCTTGAAGGATGTTTGGTTATCTGCACTCCAGTACAGGGAGAGAAGTGTCTGTCGTTGTACTTCACCCTGTGTATATACAATTGGTAATTCTGATAATGTGTTGGTATTTCCAGTGGCCTGTCCAGCAGGTTTTGTCCTCAGTGGTGGCAAATGCAGTCAGTGTGGTCCTCACTCGTACCGGGAAATAGCATCACTCAGTTGTCTCCCCTGTCCGCCACTCTCGCGCAACTTTGCCTCAGGACTCACCAGCTTGGCTGAATGTTATCGTAAGTCTGTAGAGAGGGAAGGAGGGGAGGAGGGTGGAAGGGAGTGCTGGGTGCAGGGATGCAGTATTTCAGCTATATCAAGCACATTGCTACATTCCAATAAGTGTTGATATGAAGCAAGAACATATGGAGTGAAGCTCTGGGCTTGATCCCAGTAAGTATAAAATTGACTTTGACAATTCTGTTTTGGTTGAGAATAAAAAGATGAATATATTTAAAAAATACACAGAAATCGCATTAAAAATATAACACATCGCTATCAAATTTAGCCAATCTTGCTAAAAATATATACTATGCTAGCAAATCACTTGCTACTGCTAATGTAAGCTCCAAACACAGATATAAGGAAGCATTTCTTCACTATTTACTGCAGCTGTGTGTTTCAGTGGTCTGAAGAGTTTAGTTACCATGCATGCTAGTTGGTCATCATCCATCAAAAACACATTCCAAATACAATTATAACTTTTGGCACTTACATTATAGCTCCTTGAAATTTTGTTTGTCTCCTTAACATTTTTTTAAATGGATCCTTGGGTAAAAAAGGCACAAGCAGATCATGACAGATTGAGATGCTTTATTCATCCATTGCCTTGTCTTTCCCTCCCCCCAGGTGTGTGTCCGCAGGGGATGTTCTCCACGTCAGGGGAGGCGCCATGTAACCAGTGCCCCGAGAACACCTACAGCATCAGCTCCACCAGCTGCCAGCCCTGCCCCACCGGGCAGTTCACACGTGGGCGAGGGCACACCTCCAGCACTGCTTGTAGAAGTAAGTGAAATGTTCATGATTCATCATTGGGAAGGGTGGAAAATCTCCAGAGTGGGGCATGGAATTGTCCCGCAGAGTAATTGTTTTATTATTATCATTGTTGATATGGTATGAGTCAGATTCTGTCACCTGAGTTGAATCCTTCTTCAAATTAGGAAAATTATATGAGTTTAATAACTCAACAGGTCCTCCTGTTTGTGTGGGCAAATAAACAACTCAGGGATGCTTATTCCAGAAGTTTACCTGGATCAATTTTCGACTCCAGGTTATTATTTGTAATAATTTTGGGGGTCATGACATAAACATGGATGTCCAAGACCTGTGACATGTTGCATGCTTCACTTGATTTACAAGAAGGGTACTGAATAGATCTGTCAGTAATACATAAGTATTAAACGTCAACACCAGGAAACAATGAGCCTTGATTATCTGATGAAACAGATTTCATTGGTCGTTAAAGGCAAAATAGCACACATTTTTGACAAATGTTGTGATTCAACCAGCCATGTTTATTTGCCTTACCTGCAATGTAAATTGTTTGCATCCATTCCCTATTTTAATGCGTGAAAGATGCAAGATGTAGATCCCAGTATGTCCTTACTGATATTCCGAGAAACACCAGGAGATGTGTTCCCTACAAGCACCCTCATCATCTGTTTGTTTCTGTTGCAGGTCGCTGTCAGCCAGGGACGTACTCCAGCACCGGACTCGCACCCTGTCTCAGCTGCCCCAAAGCTTACTATCAGCCGTTATCAGGGGCTACAACATGTGTGGAGTGTTCCCCAGACACAACTACACCATCAGTAGGGTCTTCATCGTCGGGACAGTGCATCATTGCCAGTAGGTCTTCTTGCTTATACAGAGAAAAGTCATTAGTTTAGAAACCTTGTAGGTCCAAAACCCTCTTAGTTAGAAAACCCTGTTGTCTTGAAAACCCTGTTAAACAGAAACCATTTTAGCCCAGAAATCCTAGCTGTGAACCCTGAAACCCTTATTTGTCTGGAAACCAGTTATCCCCCAAACCCTGTTTGTCTGAAAACCTGTTATCCCCAAAACCCTGTTTGTTTGAAAACCAATTATACCCAAAACCCTGTTTGTCTGGAAACCTTTTATCCCCCAAATCCTGTTTGTCTGGAAACCTGTTACCCCCGAAACCTGTTTGTCTGGAAACCTGTTAGCCTCAAACCCTGTTTGTCTGGAAACCTATTATCCCTAAACCCTCTTTATCTGGAAACCTATTATCCCTAAACCCTTTTTATCTGGAAGCCTGTTATCCCAAAAAAACTGTTTTATCTGGAAACCTGTTAGCCCCAAACCCTTTTTGTCGGGATACCTGTTTGTCCTGGAACCCAGTTAGTCTCCTTTCAGTTAGGATTATCTTATTATTTTTGGCTTGAAAGAAATGCCAATGATCCTTGACTATTTCTTCTCTTGCAGTAGACGTTGAATATTAACTCATTCACTCATTCTCTTGCAGTTAGTACTGTGTGTGACTCTAGCAAGTGTGCCAATGGGGGAACCTGTCGGGTCGTCAACCATGAATACTTCTGTGACTGTCCTCCCGGTGAGTGGTATATCCATACACGGGGATGTGAAATCTCCGGGGAAACAAGGGAAATCACGATTTTTTTAAAAACTAGTCCTCGGGAAAAAATCATCTTCCGCATAAAAATATAATCAAAGATTTAAAAAAATAATAATATCGTGATTCTGGACAACCGTCACGGATTGTCCTGTTTTTGATCAGAGCTTTCAGCATCATATATGCCTTTACTATTATTCACGATTCAATACTACTGTCGTCGGATCATAGGTTTTAGGACATCATGTTTTTTTTTTATCCCGTGGGGTCACACAGCAATTGTAAATACTCGGAAGTCAAGATGGCTTATTTTTAAGATAAAGTTGTTTTTTAGCGTATAAGTGAATGAGATGTTTTACAGTTGTTCATGTAATTAGCGAGAATATGAATGTTTCATCAGCGTCCGAAAAAACCATAGCATGGGGATATATGTTGTATTAATATTTGTCTTATGTTTGTAATGTTTTGTGTTTTTTTCAATAAAAGGTAAGTAATTACAAGGTAAGTTTGTTTTCAATATGCTTCAACATGGGGAAAGGGTCAGACATTGCACGCTTGTGACAGTTGTCCTTGTGTCTGGGGGATGTGGGTTGAAGTTGATGGCAGTATTGCTCCCAGACCTGGCAGGAAGCCAGGTGCACGGAAGCTCTGCCCCGATTGTTTAAAAGTAATGATTTAACTTCGAAATTCTACTGCATCCGCCATCTTTGTTTATTTGATTTGTTTTTTGCCATTGAAACATTACATTTCTTGGTGTGAATATTGTCCAAACTGCACGAAATTGCTTAAAATGAAATCAAATGTTTAAAGAGATCCTTGGGGAGCATGTCCCCAGATCCCCATGGAGTATTCCTCTTTTTTGGGCAAAACTTGCACATCACATCCCTGCACATAACAGGAACAGGCTTCTTCTGGCAATCTCACTTTAGAATCCAACTGATGCTTGTGGTTACATTTTCTGTGATTCTTTTCACAAGTGTAATCATGGAATCTCATGGAACAGGTAACCAAAAGCTTGCCAAAATAGGTCTTTTGTGCGCGATGACATTATAATTGTCTCTGTATAATCATCATTAGGCCATCTCATCATTAGGCCATCTCATCATTAGGCCATCTCATCATTAGGTCATGTCAACATTAGGCCATCTCAACATTAGGCCATCTCAACATTAGGCCATCTCAACATTAGGCCATCTCAACATTAGGCCATCTCATCATCAGGCCATCTCATCATTAGGCCATATCAAAATTAGGCCATCTCATCATTAGGCCATCTAATCATTAGGCCGTCTCATCATTAGGTCATGTCAGCATTAGGCCATCTCATCATTAGGCCATCTCATCATTAGATCATGTCAACATTAGGCCATCTCATCATGAGGCCATCACTACATTAGGCCATCTCATCATTAGGTCATGTCAACATTAGGATGAGATGAGGCCATCACTACATTAGGCCATTCCAATAGTAGTCATTTCAACAATAAACATTTTGGAATATTTATTGTCTTTCTTCAGTAGTCGGTCAGTTCTGTAGACTTGGAAAAATAAGATGTATTCCTAACCCTGCTGTATGTGTATGTTTGTGCAGCTTACACAGGGCGTGCGTGTGAGACGGTCCTCCGGGGATGTGACTCCAGCCCCTGCTACAACAACGCTTACTGCTTGAACAGCGGAGGCCTCGACTACACCTGCTACTGTCAATCAAGTACGTCACGCCCACGCTGCAGTTATTATTAATTTAATTATTCATTTAACTTGAAACTGTTTTTTTATGATAAGGGTATGTTTTGATGCACAGGATCTGCATAATTAAAGAATGAGCAAAACAATTACAAATTTTTCCAATGAAATCGACTTTGTTCATGGAAACAAATATTTTGGACTTCAAGTGGTTCGAATATTGCAGACTTCCACATGTTACAATATCACCGGTCGTACATGTAATAATCCTGGGGATATTATATAAAATCCTGTTTATGAGATTTAACCCGATTGGAGAAAAATATTATGGCATCAGTGGAGGTTTATGTGAATAATATTAAGGGTTTAGAATTAGGTCAAGGGTCACTTTTGTGATTCATTCCATAACAAAATCAGTCCCCACTGTATTATATGGCAAAAAAAATCAAAATTCTGCTGTCAATGTTTCTAAATTCTGCAACCAAATTTGAATAATTCTGGAAACAATTCTGTAAAATTTTAAGATAATTTTTTTTGTGAATTTCGTAGTTTGCACCTGTTTGTCTTGTGGCAGGCATTTTCATGATTAACATATCCACGGCTAGAACAGTTTGTTGACGTGAATCTGGATGTGAATGGCTTTCAGTTAGCAATAATACAAAGGTCATCTTCACTTTAAAAGGATCTAAATATCTGTTTACACTTTAAAAACCAGCTATCAACTTGTATGTCTCTTTGAAGAATTTTGCGCGGATAAATGCAAAAGTTTTCTTGAGTTTTGCACAAAATGTGATTTTCTACAAGATAACTACATTTTTGCACCGAAAGGACATTCCTGAAAAACATTCTGCGACCACACATTTACAGGATACAGCAGCATTAGAAATTGCCACTAGTCCTGTAGTTCTTGCCAAACTGCCTAATAGTTAAGGTATCATAAGGTCAAGTAGAAATTTGCCATTTTGAAGGGTTTTGCTATATGTTATCATTATAAGGACTAGTGGACTAAAAAAGCTTCAAACGCTGTATAGTGGGGACTAATAGGTAATAAAACTGCTAGTTTTCTTGGTCTGCATCAGTTAAGACTCTCTGCAAGATCAAGGAGGTTATAAAAGCGTTACAAAAGTGTTGCCAGAACACCGATAATGAACTTTGATTTATTAGAAATATTCAATCAGAGCTAGGAAGTAAATGGTAAATCAATCCTTAGAAATGTGAAGTCTTAGTCTTTTGTGTGCGAACATATGACAACTTTTCATATGCTGACATTAATCTGAACTAATATCTCATCATCATTATGTTCACAATTAGATTTGAGATCTTATGAACAGGACAGTGAAACATGGTTCATGCAGGTGGCACAGTGCTGGATCAGATGCTGGGTTATAAAGTTTGTTTGTGGTTTAGCGCCACACTATATGTGTGGTCTGTAAATAATCAAGTCTAGACTAGACAATCCAGTGATAGATATTATGAGCATCGATCCACACAATTGGGATACATCAACCAAGTCAGCAAGCCTGATCACCCGATCCCGTTAGTCATTATGACAAGCATGGGTTGCCGAAGACCAATTCTAACCCTTATCTTAATTGGTTCGGTTTTTAAAGAGTGCTAGATCACATGCCGGTTTAGACAGAGTCCACTATATATTCCTTTTATTATATATATCTATTCTCAACAAGATCTGAGGCGGTCGGGTAGCCTAGTGGTTAAAGCGTTCGCTCATCCCGCCAAAGACCCGGGTTCGATTCCCGACCTGGGTACAATGTGTGAAGCCCATTTCTGGTGTCCCCCGCCATGATGTTGCTTGAATATTGCTAAAAGCGGCGTTAAACCAAACTCACTCACTCACTCACCCAGCAAGATCTTTTGGGAAGCAAGAGTCCTGCATAAGCGAAGTTTCACTGTATATTGTTTAAATGCGTGTGTTTTTGTTTATTGTTATGGCAGTTACTTTTTCAATAATGACACTAACTCTGTCTGCTGTGTGCACAGGTTCGTCTAGTAAGTATGTGTATTACCTGCTCCTGATCTCTGCTTCCTGTGGTAGAGGTGGCGTGTGTACTACCGTTATATCATCCAATGTAAACATTCTCCTCTTGAGTAGATCTCACTCCTCTCTTTCTCAAACAGGGATCACAAAGCGATCTTAGCGCTAAGACTGTCCTAGGCTAATTTGGGGTAGTGGCATTACAATTATTAAACTGATGGACAAGCTTAAGAAGCTAGGTGATCCCAATGTTTTGGGACAGTTGGTGTTCCATGTGCATCTGAAGGATCCAGCAGTTGAAATTGCCATTAATCCTGTAGTCCTTGCCAACCTGCCCAATAAGTTAGGTCTTATAAGGACAAGTAGAAATTTGCCATTTTGAAGGGTTTTGTACTACAAATGTCAGTTTCTTCCACTGGAATCCATTTCTGTGGTGGGGTCTTGAAGCAGTGCATGTAGAGTTCATGCTCTGGTACTTGTCAGAGCAGCATCCCGATTCAACATATGCACTGTAACTGTTTTGTAATTTCCGTTTCAATGAACAACTCATTGCTTCATCCATTGGGTACATTGTTTGCAACTGGGACCTGGTAGTATGTAAAGTAAGCCGGAAGCGAACACACAACTGACTATGCCATGCTCAGAACCTTTCCCCCCCCAACTGTTGTTATCGACTGCACAGAGTATTCAGATTGTGAGTTCATGACTTTTGAGCAGTATATTTAACAGTAGCGCTAAGATTGCTTTGTGGAATGTGACTCTCCTGTGAAACTGATCCAGCGTCCTTTGGCAGCTTGCCAGATGGAATCTCTATTAACTGGCTTACCCTTGGAGCCAAGTGGCTTCATCTTTATTGTCTGCACTTTCCTGAAGAGTTTGTGATATTTCAGAAGAGCTTAAATCAACATAAATGTTTAAATAAATGATTGTTTTGAAATATAAATCTTATTGTTTCCTGTAAAGGTTTCAAAGTTAGCAGGAAAAATTAAAGAACACATTTTTTTTTCAGTAATTCATACGGTACCAGATAACAGGATAGTTTTGATATCGCGTTCTAGATTAAAGTTTTTTTTTGTATAGGGTTGCTCCTGTCATTCATCAAACATTGAGGCACAGCTACATTAAGTTTGTAGTGCATGAAGGGCTAACTTTTTCAAAACCATTTCCTGAAAAAATACCTTGTGATGATGGCCAGTGATAAATGTTCTTTCTCAAAAATAATTAGTACAAACAAATACAATGACTAAACAGCCATACTGACTCTCTAACTCACAAATGTACAGTTTGGTTCATAATTTGAATAGGATGTTATCAGTCTCAATGAAAGAGAAGGAGGCAAAGTTTCTAGATTACAGTTGCTGAAGATGATACAGAAGTAGGTTTTTGTTGTCAAGCTCAAATTCCAAAGGGCACACCTGAACATGTTTTGGAGTGTTCTGTGGTACACTTAAAAAAAAGATTGTCATCCCTGATGTGATACCATAGATTATTTATTGTAGAATTTGTAGTACTTTGAAGAGTAGTTAAATTTGTAATTTGAAGCCTTTGCTAAGTCTTTTCTCTGACTTCTTCTC
Source organism: Haliotis cracherodii (assembly GCF_022045235.1). Lineage (NCBI taxonomy): Eukaryota > Metazoa > Mollusca > Gastropoda > Lepetellida > Haliotidae > Haliotis > Haliotis cracherodii. The sequence continues at coordinate 27,028,008 of NW_027266267.1, forward strand.
CCTGCTGCCTTATTGTCATAGCAACCAGCTGACTGATGTCATCAACCATTGGTCTGTAACCAGAATATTTAACCTTTTCTTTGACAGGTTAAATAATTTTTATCATTATTAAATCTAACTTTTCAAATGAAATAAGAGTGTGGTCAGTGTGTAATTCCAAAAGGAAATAGTTGAAATTATCCTGTTCTTTCTTTAGTGTGCTTACAGCTTGTGTAAGAATTCTTAGCTGCTTTTGTTACAAATTGCGCTTTGTGTAAGTTCCAAACTATGTGTAAGTATTGTCTGATTCTGGTGAGATTGAACCTCTGTATGACGCTTTGACATTAATTATTCAGGACTGTGTTTGAAGGAACAAAACAATTCTCAACGGTTTAATTGGTTAATGAGATTTAATATGAGGTGCTCATTATAAGGCATTATAAAATTGGTTTTAGGATGAACATATTAATAGTTTATGTGTTTATTGAGCATCACAGACTCCAAAACAAAAATGTATGCATTTTGAGATGATGGTGGCATTTGCTTTCAAAGTGTGTCATACAACTCTTGCTGAAAAGTTGTTTGATCAAGGTTACAACCTTGGTAAAGCTTATAAAATGTTTCATGGTAGACATGTTGAGGACATTTCCAAATCTGATGCATCAATGAAAATGTATGTTGGATGCTATTCTCTCTTTTGACATGTACCTTATGTTCCCGTGTTTTTTCAGGTGAACAATTGATTTGCCTTTGCATGTGTTTGTAATGGGTGCTACGGGAGGGGCAGGATATGCTCACCTTTTTGCAAACACCTTGTGTCATCACTATTTGATAGTGATTCATAAACACATGCTTATGATATACATGTAGTAGGAGTCATTAAATAGATAATTATGGAAAGGATTTTGTCGCTTTCATATTCACTGAATTACTTTATGATGAAAATAAAATGATAGGACTGAAAGAATCTCATTGCCGCAAAGATAAAGACGAGAGAGATGGGATCACGAAGAGTGTATCTATGTTTACTGTACTTCCATGTTCTGTCTGTGATGTTGTTAATGTCATTTCTCAGGTCGGTATTCAGGAGAGCGATGTGAGATTGACAGAAACGACTGTGAGTTCAACCCCTGTCGCAACTACGGATCTTGCCACGACAAAGTTGGGGCATATGCATGTCTGTGTCCATCCTTCAGTGAATTCACTGGCAGCAGGTATGTGAAACCGTGTTCAGACAAGTTTGAGACAAAATAGTTCTTCTGTGACTGCTTCGCACAATATATTTTAAGATATACCTGAGGCAAAATTATTTACTTCTCGAATTTTCTGAAACGATTTCTTTTTTACGCAAACTTTCCCCCGAATATCAAATGGTCAGTGCCTAAAAGAAGGAACCCCAAGAGGGTTCCATGTTTGAGTTGATTCCCCGGAACCTATGCTGGAGCAACCTAATAGATCGGACAGTCAGACTCAGTAACTTGGTACCCCAATGGTGTGGATTGTTACTCACAATATCAATCACTGGATTGTCTGGATCCAGATTCGATTATTTCCAGGCTGCCATCATATGGCTGGAATATTGCTCAGTAATTAAGGTGTTAAACACACATACAGCTGAAATATTGCTGAAAGTGGCTGAACGTAACATTCTCTCACTCTAACATTGGAATATTTTCTGTTGTTGTTCCAGCTGCTCACAACTCCGCCAGCCCTGTACAGACAACCCGTGCCCGGCCAACGCCCAGTGTGTTGCCGCCGGCAACCTGCGGCGCAAGTGTGTTTGCAGTGCAGGCTTAACCGGGCAAGACTGTACAAAAGATATTGGTAAGAAGACAAGAAACAACAAATATCATCCAAGGGGTTATTGGCTACGTCCGTCAGTGTTCCCAGCCTGCTGCTCCAAACTGGGGGATGGTGGCACTGTCCCCTCACAGAGCAGTATCTAGCTGCATAAAAGCTGCCAATTGTCCCAATTTTTTGGTATTCATTATAAAAAAAAACTTCGCCTTTCTCATACTATGCATATCTTTCTTCTTTCGATCCAAACGGATTCCAACAAAATGGCGATTAGAAAGAGAATGAGTTGTCTTGGGAGACCATGTGTTCAGCGCGTGTTGGTCAACCGGCAGGAAAAGCATGCATGACCCAGTTTGTTGGGAGGTGACCATGGTGATGCTAGGTGTGTTCGGGTGAATTGTTTCTTGAAGCTGGAAACCTTTGTTTAGGCACGTTTCCGCTTTGGATCAAAAGAAGAAAGAGAAATGCATCGTGTGAGATAGGACAATGTACAATGTAAATGGACAATGCATTATAAACTTTCAAATTTCTTCCTTAATTCATATCTTTCTAATATTACCATCAAGGACTAAATTTTCATAGACACTGGTAAATAGACAATATTTAGAGTTACACTGTCTGCTATGAACATGACTTGTTTATCCAATGCTATGAAGTCTAGATTTTGTGATGTGTCTGTCTATTTAAATTGAGACACTATAAGCGGAAGTTGCTGTGGTCGAAATAAAAACCAAAAGATAAAAATATCAACTGAGTTTAGGAAGCACATAACTTTATTGTACTGTAGATGATATAGTCAGGCTTTGGTGTCCCGACCAGAGAGATAGTTAAAAAATGATTCGCTGTTGCGTTTCAGATGAGTGCCTGTCCAACCCTTGCCTGAACGGAGGCACGTGTCGCAACGGCAACAACAGCTTCTCCTGTGAGTGTGGCAGCGACTACGGTGGCAAGGTGTGCGAGGTCAGGAATGATCAGTGTTTGTCCAACTCCTGTGGCAGTCAGGGAACCTGTGTGGACGACTACATGACAGGCAGGACTCTCTGTGTCTGTGCCAGTGGATATGAGAGTGGTAAGTCAAAACACAAAGTTCTCCTTGGTGAAGCCATGATATAATGTGATTGGCAACATCAGAATACCATACTATTCTAGCAACAACAATTCCAGGTCCCCGCTGAAAAGATTGTCCACAGTGAGGGTGAAACGATACATCGGTCCATCATGAGTTGTCATGTGACGATACGAGACACAATATGTTTTCTTCTGTATCGATACAAGACGATGCTAAAATAAATTACTTACTACTTGTTTAATGACCTCAGCATTTTTGTCAGTCAAATATTGCAACATGTGTTATAATTAGTGTTAAGTTCACTTCTAAAAATAGCAGCTACAAAAATGTAGCTCCAGCTAGCTGTTCTTTTAGCCCTTTATATTTTGAAGTTTCCATGTGATACGTATCGTATTGTGACCTAAGAAACATGATACGTATCGTATCATGACCTTGCTGTATTGTTTCCGCCGAGTCCGCAGTTGTGGGGATGAATGCTGTTAACAAATCTGATAGATTTGCAAGTGAGGTGTGCATATCAGGAACAACTGAGATGTCCACTAGCTGAATAAACCTAACAAAACGTACAACTTTATGGATAACAGCTTCTGGATTATTGCATATAGCGACAATTTGATGTAGATTCGTACACCGTTATCTCACCTATTGCACTTAATACAAGGTTGTAGTCACTCTAGCTTGATAACAGTGTAAGAATCTACATCAAAACATACTACATGCAATAAACCAGAAGTTGTTATCCATAAAGTTGTACGTTTTCTTATTTACTCACCTACTTCTAGAATGTCAATCAAACAGGGAATAAACCTATAAAGAGCATCAAGCCTTAGCTACTTTGGACAATAGTTTTCCTCCAATTCTTCACCACAGATCTTGGCGTATCATTTGATATAAATCTGTAAACCGTTTTTGATATTGATTTTTTTCCAGTGAACAACGTGTGTGTGTTGGAGAATCTCTGCTCCAGCACGCCGTGTATGAATGGCGCCACGTGTGAGTCCAACGCGTTCAGCTACAGCTGTAGGTGTCTGCCGGGGTACGAGGGCTTCCAGTGCCAGCACGAGACGGACGAGTGTGCGTCAAACCCATGTAAAAACGGCGCCACGTGTGTGGACAACTACCTCGACTATGCCTGCATCTGTGACCCAGCGAATCCCGATACTGGAGGTAGGTGTCTCTGCTGTCAAAGTCCCTTCCAGGCTGCAAAGTTTGTTTCTTTTCCTAAAGAGCCATTTGTTCCTAACATTTGTTTTTCAGGGCATCTTCCCAAGGCAAGAGAGTTAACTGACTATAAAATTCCAGTTTCCACCCTTGCCGAACTAGGCTGGTATTAGTTACATTTTGGCTGGACTAACGAGTCTATGCATAGTCTAATCAAAATTGCGCACTGAAATCGAAATCGTGTTAATGCGACCGTGCAGATTTCGGTCGATTGCAGGATTTGCAAAGCATGTGCACCGCCAACTCGTTGTCAGCAGATATTTTCCAAATCTTATTTTGTTTTTAATCAAGGTGCTCATGTGATTTGATGCATTTCGCGATGCAAGACCAGTTTTATCACAATATAGCTCTTGATTATCGATCAGATTGTCCTGACTGGGCGTCACTATTTTGTGTGAAGCAAACGCAAGTGATACGAGAGGTGGAATCTGATTGGTCCATAGGAGAGGGACATAACTGGTAATAGCCACTGGTGGCGCTATGATCGAGCCCAGGAATTCCAGCCTAGTTCAGCAAGGGTGGAAACTGGAATTTTAAAGTCAGTTAACTCTCTTGCCTCGGGAAGATGTTTTCAGGGAGACAATGTGAAATTCAAGAAGCCAGGTGAAAAATCAAGGAGCCAAACTGAATCATTATAGTCAGTATTGTGTGATACTGTTAAAGCATATCTAATCTGCCCAACTGCATCGATGTGGATTTCTACATTTGGTGTAACAAGCTTTGTCATCATACCCATTTGTATAGACGATGTATGATGACCGATCAGTCACTGGTCGGCCTGGCCCAGACTTGATGATTTACAGCTGCTTACAGTATATTTTTGTTGGAGGTGTTTGTCTCTTGATAACAGGCCTAGTTATGTTGGCCTGCTGTAGTTCCTACTTGATCTCTCCAGCCTATGAGTGTTGCTGTACTTGCATGCACTGCTGTTTGAGGAGCACTGGCACATCACTCACAGACAGCACCCACAGACAGCACCCACTTGACATTTATTAACACTGACATAATGCCAGACTCTTCCATACTCTCACAGGCTTATAATAGTCCTAGCTCAAAGACCTCGCATTAAGACCACCTCACAGGCTTATTATAGTCCTAGCTCAGAGACACCTGATGTTAAGACCACCTCACAGGCTTATAATAGTCCTAGCTCAGAGACCTCACATTAAGACCACCTCACAGGCTTATAATAGTCCTAGCTCAAAGACCTTGCATTAAGACCACCTCAAAGGCTTATAATAGTCCTAGCTCTGAGACATCTGGTGTTAAGACCACCTCACAGGCTTATAATAGTCCTAGCTCAGAGACCTCGCATTAAGACAACCTAAAAGGTTTATAATAGTCCTAGCTCAGAGACACCTGATGTTAGAACCACCTCACAGGCTTATAATAGTCCTAGCTCATAGACCTTGCATTAATACCACCTCAAAGGCTTATAATAGTCCTAGCTCTGAGACATCTGGCGTTAAGACCACCTCACAGGCTTATAATAGTCCTAGCTCAGAGACCTCGCATTAAGACCACCTCACAGGCTTATTATAGTCCTAGCTCAGAGACACCTGATGTTAAGACCACCTCACAGGCTTATAATAGTCCTAGCTCAAAGACCTTGCATTAAGACCACCTCAAAGGCTTATAATAGTCCTAGCTCTGAGACATCTGGTGTTAAGACCACCTCACAGGCTTATTATAGTCCTAGCTCAGAGACCTCGCATTAAGACAACCTAAAAGGTTTATAATAGTCCTAGCTCAGAGACACCTGATGTTAGAACCACCTCACAGGCTTATAATAGTCCTAGCTCATAGACCTTGCATTAAGACCACCTCAAAGGCTTATAATAGTCCTAGCTCTGAGACATCTGGTGTTAAGACCACCTCACAGGCTTATTATAGTCCTAGCTCAGAGACCTCGCATTAAGACCACCTCACAGGCTTATTATAGTCCTAGCTCTGAGACACATCTGGTGTTAAGACCACCTCACAGGCTTATAATAGTCCTAGCTCAAAGACCTTGCATTAAGACCACCTCAAAGGCTCATAATAGTCCTAGCTCTGAGACATCTGTTGTTAAGACCACCTCACAGGCTTATTATAGTCCTAGCTCAGAGACCTCGCATTAAGACAACCTAAAAGGTTTATAATAGTCCTAGCTCAGAGACACCTGATGTTAGAACCACCTCACAGGCTTATAATAGTCCTAGCTCGGAGACACCTGATGTTAAGACCACCTCACAGGCTTATAATAGTCCTAGCTCAGAGACACCTGGTGTTAAGACCACCTCACAGGCTTATAATAGTCCTAGCTCAGCGACACCTGATGTTAAGACCACCCCGCAGGCTCATGAAAGTCCTAGCTCAGAGACACCTGATGTTGAGATGCATGTCATCAATCCCAATTGCGTGGATTGATGCTCATGATATCAATCACTGAATTGTCTGGTCCAGACTCGATTATTTACGGAACGCTTCATATAGCTGGAATATTGCTGGGTGTGGCGTTAAACAAGAAACACTGGATATCTTAAAACTGAATATTTTGTTTCTTGTCAACACTATGAGCACCAGACCCATCGAGATCCAGGCTAGAATTGGTATTCAGCAACCCATGTGCTTGCCGTGAGAGGCAACTATTAGGATTGAGTGGTCAGGCTCGCTGACTTGGTTGATGCATGTCATCGTATCCCAAATGCTTGGATCGATGCTTATTATATCAATCACTGGATTGCCTGGTCCAGACTTGATTATTTACAGAACACTGTCATAGTGTTATATTTCTGAGTGTGGCGTTAAACAACAAACAAACAAACAAACAAACAAAACAAACAAATATCATATCAAACAGCATATGAAACACTGGTTTGTTGGTGTCAGACTCAATAATTAACAGGTTACCTTGATATAGATGGAAGATTGGCGACTGAGTTACACAACAAACAAACAAACCCTATATAGAACTTGTCAGAAGGCATCTGTCTGATAATTCAGTGTATCACACATTGTATAATGCTATGGATCTGTTTGTCCATACCTTATAGAACTATATCAACTGTGTAGGAGTCTAGCTGCCATTGCTTCCAAAGCCGACAAATACTAATTGAGATTAATTGTAGCGTAATTGCATGCCGACTAGAACAGGAACATGTTGTGGCTCTGATTCCCCTACTTCCCTCACTCGAACACTGTCGTCAGTAGTGTACCGTATTAACTAAAAAAACGGGATTTGTTCTTTACAAATGTCCAGTTCGTAGACAGGGTGGAGTCAAGGTTTCTCTGTCGCCGCTTCAAGAGTCAAGAGTTTTTGTCAGAAAGAATTTGAACATATTTCTGTTCACAACACATTTTTGGACTGCGGTGTGGCCTTATGGTGAAAGTGTTCACTTGTCAGGTTCCCAGGTTCGAATCCCCGCAAGGGTACATTGTGTGAAGCTCATTTCTGGTGCCCCTGCCGTAATATTGCTGGAATACTGCGAAAAGCGGCGTAAAAGCATACTCACTCAAAATATGTTTTTGTACGGAAAACCTGAGGTTAAGTTTTTTTTGTAGAAGTTTCTGGATAAATTTTTTTCTTTCATCCCTCCAACCCCCTCCTGAATATTAAATGGTCTGTTCCTTTCTGTATTGTCTGCGGGAACAGTTATAGGAACCACAACATGTTTTTGCCCTTAGTAACTATATAGCAGTTAGTTATATTATGTAACAATGTCTTGCTTACATGTGTATAGATGCTAATTCTACCTACGGTAAGTAGAACATTCTCCCTTCTAGCTATGTGCTTGCTTTAGTTCACCTCCATCCATGTTCATAAATTGATATACATTCGTAACCCTTTGTGAGTATATATATTGGGGTAGTCTTGTCTCCATCTTCTTCAAATTGGTACTGTGGATGGCATTAGGGCTGGGACAAGTCCGAATTTACTACCTGGGTACCCAACCTCCTATTACCCGACCCTACTGGAGGTCTCAAGAATTGGGTACAAAATGTCAGATTGGGAATAGTTTGACCTTAGCCCTGACAAAATGTATTTAGATACACGTATAACATGATCTGATCATGCGTACACTGAAGTTGACTGAAGCTTTATCTTTATTCAAACATATGAAAGTCAGAAGTTCATAGTCAGAAAGAAATATGTATATTGTACATGTAGTGTTACCATGGAGTTCTCGATAATGTTTGTCAGTTAAACAATATATCAAGAGACTAACCACGGGTCTGGGTAGTCCTACTCAGTACCCACCTGACCTGAGTTACCCAGAGCTCCAGAAATCTTTTTGAGCAATTGAGTTTTTACTCTAGGGTTTCTATTTTAATTAGGTCGTTACATTTTTTATTAGGTAACCAATATTTTTTCACTCATCTATTCATCATTCTGTTGGGTTTTTCCCTGTAAAAATTAGTAAACATTTTAAGATTTAAAAAAATGAAAAAATGTTTTTGATGTATATAACTGTTCTAAATATATAGGCTTGCCTCGGAAAGTAAGTTATTGTGAAATTAGCTCCTTTGTACGCATGCTGAAAAAGCTTCATTGGGTATTTACGCGTGCTGTTATACATTTAAGTTTTTCATTTAATACATGCATTTCGGTACGCAAGTTAATTGAATGTTATTGGGTTTTGAATATTTTGGGGGAGTATTTTATGCAAATACGCTGCTTATCTGTAGCTCTGGTTAGCCATCCCAGCCCTACATGGAATGCATAGTTTTTGTGACTAAACAGTCAGGTTGTTTCTTGTTTTTACGGATTTTCTTGGCATTTAATATGAGAAGCAGGTTTATTGTGTGTTACAGCAAGGGTATGTTACTCATGATATTGATCACTGGTTTGCCATCGTGTAACTGGAGTTGAACAACAAACAAATACATGAGAAATATATTTTTATACCTGCCATTTCTGCCCAACCTAATCCTGGTATGTCTGAATAATCGGTTGTATTTCTAGAGTTTTCCCAGGGCTTTTATATATAGTCAGTGAACTAACTCCCTTGCCTCAGGAAGATGGTACTGCTCTAGAGGCTTCGCTCACTTTTACTGAGGATTTTCCAGCCTTGACACTAATTGGCTTATTAATATATTCACTCGATGTGGTCTATAGGAGGTTTTATACAGCTGAAGCATCGTATTAGGGTAAACGATCTGATTTGGTTGAGATTGTATGTCATTTAAGATCGTAGTTCTATCTCATGGGAAAGGTTCCCTGTTTGTCCTAATGCTACAAGGAATATTTCAGTGCTTAGATCCTGCCGTTCTAACAATGATAGTGCTTGCTACTAACACTATTTGGATTGTTTTTTAATCATTACTGAAGACTTTTTTAGTGATGGACTTTTTAGAATGTTATTACTGCCTGAGAAGTGAAACGGGTGATATTTGTATGTTATCAACCGTTACACAGTGTTCCCGTTTACCGGTAATTACCAGTTTTTTACCGGTAAAATTAGGCTTGGACCGGCAATTTATGTCACTGCCAGAGCCTGTGGACCGGCAAATAAAGTACCTTATATAAATATTTTCTGTTGAACAAAACATCAGAGATATTCATAACAGTATGTTTTTCAAACAAACTCAGCTTGTCAGGGTTTTCCCTTGTCTATGTTCAGTCAAGGAAATAACATGTCACTTTGCTTCAAGGTTTAATGTGTATTTGTGGCGACTTAGTCTCGAAATATTCAAAACAAAAGAGAAAACTGTGAACTTTGGGTGAATGACATGTAGATCTAATTAGGTTACTTCAGAGAAAAATTGAACATATTACTGAAATTAAAACCTGGTAATTTTCATGTGTTTTTGTTAAAGTTGGGACTGACAAAAATTAGGGGGATGGTAATTTTTAGAGTTGCTAGTCCACCAGGACGACAGTTTCTAAAGCCAGTGGGAACACTGTCGTTACAGGATGTGTGGATGAAACCTTATAATTATATAATTTCACTTGTATTTTTTCAATTTCCAAAACAACCAAACAACAATATTTTTTGCTAGGCTTGGATATAACTGAAATACTGTTCAAAGCAGCATATAACCAACTAACTCAACTCGCAAGATGAGATGATAGCATTGTGTTCATAAAGGCTAGATATTTTATGGATGACTTCTATATTCATTAGGATGTGATGTTTTGGTATATATCCTTAATAAATAAAGAGCCCCGTGAAGATACGGGGTAGAATAGGTCTTCAGCATTCCATGCTTGCCGTGAAAGGTGACTATGCTTGTCATAAGAGGCAACTAACAGGATCAGGTGGTCAGGCTCACTGACTTGGTTTGATGCATGTCATCGATCCCAATTGCGTGGATTGATGCTCGTGTTGTCAATCATTGGATTTTCTGGTCCAGACTCTATTATTTATATCTGCCGTCATATAGCTGGGATATTGCTGAGTGCAACGTTAAACGACAAGCAAACAAACCAAACTAACATTAAATAAAAAAATTGTCATCCAAAAAATATCTTGTCTTTACTGTTTACCAACTTTGAAAATTACCAATCAAACAGTTTTTTAGCATTGTGTTGTCCGTATTGGTCACGGCATGTTTCCAGTCCTATCTATAGGTGTTCATGTAATCACAACCACATTAGCAACAGATTTTCTCCAAACTGCATGAATTACGTCATTGAGGCTCCATTTTGCAGATTAAAATTGAATTATTTGTGATGGTCTAGTGGTTTCATGCAATAATATTGCTGCAAAGTTTCCAAGAACCCAACTCATTCACTGACTAGATTAAGAGCATTCACATCAATGTATTTCACTGATTAGATAAAAGTGACACTTAAAGATATTTATTATTTGATTTTCAAAAAGCATGGACATCGCATGTTGAAGAATGTATATATATACATATCTATATCTAGTGTTATTCTTGTTATATATTGGAGTCAACATTGGTAAACTGAATTCTTTTGAAATAATCAATCATCAATGGGACTTTTGTAATTAAGAAATAAAAATATGTTTGAATTCATTCATGCAATTAAAGTATCAATAATTTAATCGTTTAAAAAGCATCAAAAGAAAACAATCACTTTATGAATTGTAAGTGATAAGAAAATATTAGCAGGCATTGTTATTTGAATTTTAATTCATTTGTGAAATTAAAGTAACAGAAAGTTATTCGTGTACAATGTAAATAATTAAATGTAAGAGAGGCATTGTCATCTTGTGTAAATTCATTCTTGATACATAATCAGTACAGCTGACAAGGTCTTATATCATATATTTGACCACATATCACAGTAGATATAAATGATGATATTTATGATAATGTCAGAAATCTTGTGAATGTGTTTATTAATTCATATCCACCTTGCCCGTACAGATATGATTCAGTTCAGTTACTGCAGTAGAAGCCAAATGTTTAAGAGGTATAACAACAATGTGTTTTCATCAACAGGCAAAAACTGTGAAGATCTGCTCAATGACTGCACCCCATTCCCTTGTGACATTGTGGGGACCATTCGTTGCAATGATTTGTTCAAGGACTACCAGTGTACATGCAGACAAGGATACTACGGCAAGAACTGCTCCGTGAGTCTCCTCAGAATTGTGGGGCTAGGGTGTCCCAGATATCTTAGCTGCAGCAACTTGCCGTGCAGCGTCATCCCTAACTCATGTAAACTATCTGAAATGACATAGGTCACTGATTTGGTTGATGCATCATCGTATCCCAATCGTGTAGATCAGTGCTCATGATGTCAGTCACTGGATTGTCTGGTGTAGACCTGATTATTTACAGACCACCAACATAAAGCTGAAATATTGCTGAATGCGGCGTTAAACAACAAATGAATAAAAAATCCACTAGTCTGAATATACTAGTGTTTGGTTAGGTCTAGCATGCCCAGCTGCTAGTCCATATAATGACTCTAAAATCTATGGAGAATGAAGCTAAGTTTGTGTTCACATATTACTTACTGCATTATTCTTTTCCAGGAATCTCTAATTGTAAGTCATCCTTAGTTTAGTTTTACATCATGTTTTCACTGTCTTCAGTATGAAGATGTCAGCATGTAGTCATTGCATGTTAGCCTCTTCCCAAGTGAAGGTCATGGTCACTTGGTCTTGTAAGCACAAGTTCACCAGCAAATTTGTTGTCCTCATCAGATCATCAGATCATCAGGTCATCAGGTCATCAGATCATCATATTGTTGTACACAGGGTTGTATTACAGAAGTGTGGGATACTTGTGAAAAGTCTTTGTAGTCACACGTGACAGAGACGAGGATAAGTTGTATGCATGATTATGCATGTGCATGTGCATGAAATAATGTATTAGTGAACATTAATGTACAAGTATGAACTCTGTTTGTGTACCATTTTTACACTTGTCTTTTAAGGTGTTTTTCCAATCCTTCGTTCACTCACATTTCTAAACGTGTGAGTTAGAGAAATTCATTTTTCTGTGGCTATTAGTTTCCATTCCCGAACTTCAAAGGGAGTTAACCCTCCATCTTGTCATTGTAATTTAATATTTTTTTGTTTCTTTTATTTTCAAAATTCGCTCTAAGGAATATTTTTTTATTTATATTTTGGAAAACTAACACAAAACGCCAAATAAATGACTGTAACATCCTTCTGAAATAAATATACAAATTAGAATTTTTTTTTACAGATACTGGTATATTTATTTCTTGTTTATTATTTAGTACATGTAGAAACTTCACACTCATAGATAAAGTATTATTTTATTGTAACAACTGATTTGCCATTTTAGAATATAGTTGGATAAAAGAAATAATTTGAATACTGCCTGTCACATTTTCTTGTCACTTTGATGAAGATGTAATGGTTTTATTTCAAAATATTACTCTTGTAATTGCAAGAAGAGGTCATAAAGTAAGTTTTCCGCACACATAAAATTGACACACCATGACACTACTTTTCAAAGTAGTGAAATTTGTTCACTCTCTTAAATGTTTAAAAGTTGGATGATCAGCTGAATGACTTTAGATGCGTACACAGTTCTCCATGCCTGTCATAGCCTACCATGCCTACCTTGGAATTGACCTCCAGCAGCCTATGCTTGTTGTATGAGGCAACTTATTGATGGGTTGTCAAGCTTTGACTTGACTCATGGTGTCATTGTACGCTGTGACCTGGCACATTGCTCATAACATCAATCACTGGTTTGTCTGGTCTAGACTCCATTAATATCAGACCACAGAACAAAAACACTTTGAGGCATAAATAGGAAAGAATCAAGTTGGTAGATCCTATTTATTTATTTATTTCACAAATGTGTATGGAGGAAGACATTGCCACCTGACTACTAGTCTGAGACAGGTGGATAGTTGTAGGATTTTGTAGTTTTCCTACAAGATATTGTAATGTTAAGCCCCCTCCCCCTATGTTATCAAATTTGTTTTTTTAAATATTTTTCTTTAAAATACTGATTTTCTACAGAGAAGCACAACAAATAGATGCCAGTGCTATTAAAAACAGACAATACCAGTATGATGATAGCAGCTGTAAAAGTCAGGAACTGAAAACAGACAAACTAAGCTGGTCTAAAGTGGTCTGTGGGGAAGTCAAACTTCACATTTGATGTTTGTGGGCAAGTCAAACTTCACATATGGTGTTTGTGGGCAAGTCAAACTTCACATATGTTTGTGGGCGAGTCAAACTTCACTTATGGTGTTTGTGGGCAAGTCAAACTTCACATATGATGTTTGTAGGCAAGTCAAACTTCACATATGGTGTTTGTTGGCAAGTCAAACTTCACATATGGTGTTTGTGAGCAAGTCAAACTTCACATATGATGTTTGTGGGCAAGTCAAACTTCACATATGATGTTTGTGGGCAAGTCAAACTTCACATATGATGTTTGTGGGCAAGTCAAACTTCACATATGATGTTTGTGGGCAAGTCAAACTTCACATATGGTGTTTGTGGGCAAGTCAAACTTCACATATGATGTTTGTAGGCAAGTCAAACTTCACATATGATGTTTGTGGGCAAGTCAAACTTCACATATGGTGTTTGTGGGCAAGTCAAACTTCACATATGGTGTTTGTGGGCAAGTCAAACTTCACATATGGTGTTTGTGGGCTAGTCAAACTTCACATATGGTGTTTGTGGGCAAGTCAAACTTCACATATGATGTTTGTGGGCAAGTCAAACTTCACATGTGATGTTTGTGGGCAAGTCAAACTTCACATATGATGTTTGTGGGCAAGTCAAACTTCACATATGGTGTTTGTGGGCGAGTCAAACTTCACATATGATGTTTGTGGGCAAGTCAAACTTCACATGATGTTTGTGGGCAAGTCAAACTTCATATGATGTTTGTGGGCAAGTCAAACTTCACATGATGTTTGTGGGCAAGTCAAACTTCACATATGGTGTTTGTGGGCAAGTCAAACTTCACATGATGTTTGTGGGCAAGTCAAACTTCATATGATGTTTGTGGGCAAGTCAAACTTCACATGATGTTTGTGGGCAAGTCAAACTTCATATGATGTTTGTGGGCAAGTCAAACTTCACATGATGTTTGTGGGCAAGTCAAACTTCACATATGATGTTTGTGGGCAAGTCAAACTTCACATGATGTTTGTGGGCAAGTCAAACTTCATATGATGTTTGTGGGCAAGTCAAACTTCATATGATGTTTGTGGGCAAGTCAAACTTCACATATGATGTTTGTGGGCAAGTCAAACTTCACATATGGTGTTTGTGGGCAAGTCAAACTTCACATATGGTGTTTGTGGGCAAGTCAAACTTCACATATGATGTTTGTTGGCAAGTCAAACTTCACATATGATGTTTGTGGGCAAGTCAAACTTCACATATGATGTTTGTGGGCAAGTCAAACCTTACATATGGTGTTTGCTGCTGCTTGCAGAAGGGGGATACCGACTGTGAGAGTTTCCCATGTCGCCACGGCGCCACCTGCATCGACATCGGCACCAACGCCTACGTCTGCAGCTGTCCCAACGGCTTCACTGGCAAGAACTGCGAGACAAGGATCAACTTTTGCACCGTCAACCCTTGCATCAACGGGGGCACCTGCATCAACTCGGATACTTCATATGTTTGCAAGTAAGTAATACAATGATAGACTTTATACGAGGTCAATATCTCCCTCCCTCCGTGTTGCTATACTTGAATAAGTAAATTGCGAACTATTCTGCGGTGTAAGGTGCCAAAATCTACCCCCCTTCAGAGTATACCTTGGTAGATTCTGGGAGCTCCCAGAATCTACCCCCCTTTCCCAGAATCTACCCCGGGGTATAATCTGGGAGCTCCTCCCAGCTATAATCTAGGAGCTCCAAGAATCTACTGCAGCCCTGTTTGATTTAAACATTTTTATTTCATGAATGTACTTGAAGTTTTCTTTTGGGGGATGCATCTAACTCAGTCTTGATCTCTCCTGGTCAATTGCTGTAACAACATTGTCATCTGATTAAGTTTACATAAATGCCTATACAGTACACATCTAATTAGTTTTAAAACATTCATTGATTTGTGCATAATTCATTGCGCAGGGCTTGTGTTATATTATAGCACTGATTTCATATTAATATCTACAGTGTTTTTGTGTTAATGATTAAAGAGGCACTCTGTGAATCTGTTGACATACAGTCAAACCTCCTTGTGTCGAACTTGGATGTGTCAAATTCCTGTTTGTCTCCAACTCATTTGGGAGTCCCAATTATCCAGATTAAGCATATAAGTTTTTCTGATGTCTAGAACCCAGATAACTCGGTCTTTTTTCCAGGTCGCCAGGAGTTCAAAACAACTAGGTTCGACTGTATGATTGGGGAAGGCTATCAGTTATTCGACCACCTGGTCAATCACCGTTTAGGAGATATCATTAATTGAATGATTAATTTATGGGTGTAATACAAGTGAAAAAACAATTGACAAGGCACTACATCGTCAGGTCTAAAGCTATTCAGTTAATTTTTATCCCCCCCCCCCCACAAAGTGGAAGGGGGATATAGGGATGGGTGCTCTCCGTCATATTTTGTTTATAGAGCAGAACTGAAAAACCACGAAACTTGGCACATAGATAGGTCTAGTGGTGAACTGGTGCCTCTTGATAGATTGGGATTTTTGAAAAAATTATTTTTCGAGTTTCCATAGCAACTACTTTGACTTAGACTATAAATGGCGGTAGTGCTCATTTCCGGAGGGCTTATGCCTTGCACACAAGCGGACATGTCATATTGGCGGCGGATATGAGTGCTTGTTTTGGTTATGTTAGAGGGATGACACTGTAGATTATGAATCCACTTTAACTCAATACTGACCAGGTAGCCTTATTACCGGGTAGCCTAACCTATCATATTTAGATTCATATGTTTTTGTGTCTGGAGGTATAAACGTGAAACAAACTGTCTGCTACATGTCTTCCTAATGCCTGTCCTTGTATGTTTCTGTGTTCAGCTGCCCGCCTGGCTTCCTGGGGTTGACCTGCAGTGGTGTGTACGATGTCTGCACCATCTCCAGGCCATGTCTTGGCTCAGGGAGCACCTGTCTCAACAACGGCTACAAGGCCGTCTGTGAATGTGCCGCAGGTAGGCCAGACTTACAATGACTACTGCCAGTTAGGTGTCAATATGTAGCTTTTTAAGATATCAGCCAGTCTGTCCATACGTAATCATTTCCTTTTCCGGGGGCCGAACTCGAAAACCATTCAGTGTATTTGATCGAAACTTGGCAAATCTATCAGTCACATACTGAAGTGGTGCCTTCGCTATTTAGGAATGTTTATTTTTTACGTTTCCATGGCAACAAGTTGGACTTAGGTTCTATAAGGGTGGTGTTCATTTCCGGAGCGTAACTCAAAAACAGTTAAATACTTTCTTACAAAACTTTGCATGTCTACCAGGCACATACTGAACTGGTGCCTTTTGCTATTTAGGAATTTTTGAAATTTTTATTTTATGTTTCCGTGGCAACAAGTTGGACTTAATTTCTAAAGGGTAGAATTCGTTTCCGGAGCATA
Organism: Haliotis cracherodii; assembly: GCF_022045235.1. Classification (NCBI taxonomy): domain Eukaryota; kingdom Metazoa; phylum Mollusca; class Gastropoda; order Lepetellida; family Haliotidae; genus Haliotis; species Haliotis cracherodii. Next base: position 27,045,025 of record NW_027266267.1, read on the forward strand.
ACTCAAAACCCATTCAGTACTTTCTAACAAAACTTTGCATGTCTATCAGACTCATGCTGAACAGGTGCCTTTTGCTATTTAGGAATTTTAGAAATTTTTATTTTTTATGTTTCTATGGCAACAAGTTGGATTTAAGTTTTAATGTAGGGTGGGTTCACTTATGGAGTATAACAAATAACCCGTTGAATATGTACTTGTCAAACATTGCATGTCTATATGTAAAGCACATACTGAACTGGTGCCATTTGATATTAAGGAGTTTTAGATATGTTTATTTTAGAATTTCCATTGCAGCTATTTTGACATAGGCTAAGAGAAATGTTGGGTCAGTTACCTGGTTTGGGACCATAACGTGTTAGAATGGGCAGTGGGATATAGATGACTTCGTTGACAATACCCTTGTTTAGTTATTGTTTCTTGTAATTTGTCATTTGTTTGCATAAAAAAAACCCACAGAAACACACTTGTTTTACTTTCCATTTCATATGGATGCGACCATGTAGGATCTTTTGTGGGTAAACAATGTATGCTTCTTCAAGAACATTCAACTGTTGACTCATTACATGCAGAATTGCACATTTACTTGGGGTTACTTTACAGACAGCTGCCGGGGGGATATGTCATCTTTCTGATGACTCTTGTTCAAATTGTGTACATGTATGTCTTTTATTTGTCTTTTTATTTCTGACTGAATGCAGGCATCAGATGACATGTAGTGCAGGGAATAATGCACAAATGTGCAACATCCTGCTTATTGCACCTGTGGCATGTATCACTGTTATGAGATTATATAAGACAGCCACGCGATAAATTGCAAAGAACAAAGAAGAAGGAAGCATGGTTTATTTCACGATAAAAACATTGTCACGATGTCATTTGTTGTCATATATTGAACGACATTATTTTTGAGAGGGAAGTGTCCAGTAAGTTGTTCCCCATAGATGATCTGGGCTACGCAGATAACACAGTGGCCGAACAATCGCATCCAAAAGTGGGAGAGACTCATGGTCGATGTTTATGGTACAATAAAACGCTGCAGGGAGATTAAACCACTCGGGACTTCACCCCTCATGTTTTTTTCTCCCTGCAGTGTTTTGTTGTATGATAAATTACTTCCACTTGTAGTTTATTTCCTAAATACATCACCCAGGACAGCACATGAACACATGACAATAAGAAGTTACAGTAAACTATGGCTATAACGAACTAGATGATCACTGATTTTAGTTTATTATAACCACAGTTTGCTATATATACATTTACCATTTTTCCGTTTTAAAAATTGTATACAAGTAACAAGCAGCTGAGACTGGAAAAAGAACAAATGTTTATCCAAGTGATGAAACCCAAAATTGAACTCTAGAATGTATTAATAGATTGCTCATTGCAATCGTAAATGTTACCCTGTTACTTTACAAATACTGTATATTTAATTCAAATGTCTCCCTACAATTGTTAAATTACTTGGTGTCGTCGCTGGTGTGTGTAAATACATTATGACGTCACAGTTGTAATTTATGACATCATCATAAGTATTACGTCATATTATATGTCATTGTCAGTTACACTGAAGAGCTGTCATGAGACGGCGAAAGTAATATGTCTGAAACTGATATAAAGAAGATGATGGACTAACGTGGACTTTATTATTTTATTATATATTACATGTACACTAAGTGAACATTTACCTCATTTTTGTGTATATATATATGTATATATGACTATTTATATACAGCATATTCAGAGCAAATGGCTAGGACAAAAAAACAGTTTATTATATCCGTCAGTTTCTTATAAGCGTGTTTATTATAAACATAATTTAATGAAAGTTCCATGAAGATTGCAGGGTAGAATAGGTCTTCAGCAACTCATGCTTGCCATAACAGGGGACTATGCTTGCCATAACAGGCGACTATGCTTGCCATAACAGGCGACTATGCTTGTCATAAAAGGCAAACGGGATCGGGTGGTCAGGCTCGCTGACTTGGTTGATGCATGTCCTCGATGCAAATTGCGTGGATCGATGCTCATGATATCAATCACTGGATTGTCAGGTTCAGACTCAGTTATTTACATACCGACCTCATAAAGCTGGAATATTGCTGAGTGCGGCATTTAACAACAAACAAACCAACCAACCAACAGAAGTGGAATCATTTTTTCAAAGTCGACTCATCGGTTGACAACACCCAATGGACTTGATCCAAAAAGTAAATATATACAATATATGAATTCTTAATGACTCAAAAATGTTATCTAAAGCCCTGGCCTGATCTTACCTTTTATTCTTTAGGAGATATAAGAACTCTTGTGTCCAGTATCACTGCAACTTGCCCTGGTCCAGAAAATGCTCATAGATACTGTCCAGCAGGAGCCTGCTAATTTAATATCCTGCTTAAAAACTATATGTTATACGCAATATGTACATCTTATTCATTTCCTGGTCCAGTCATCTAAGACAAGGGAAATTGCTGTAAGAGTTGCCTCCCTTAGTCATGCAAGAATCCAGTGATCATGGGTCCAAATCCCAGATTCGCCCTCATCATACTTCTTGGATTGACAGCACCCTACTTGTGGTTGTGGGTACATGCATCACTGTGGCCTTTCTTCACACGGGGGCACAGGCGGCCCAGTCGTCTAAGGCGCCGCGAATCGCTGTGCAGAGTTGCGTCCCTTGGGCACACCAGAAACCTATGATTGTGGGTTCGAATCCAGATTCGCCCCGATTATGTTTCTAGGTTTGTCAGCACCATACCCGTGCTCGTGACTTTCACCGAGTGGTAAACGTCTGAGACCTGCATCACTTCGTGCTTTCCTCCCACATTAAGCTGACACACTGCGATATAACTGGAATACTGTTAAAAGCGGCGTTAAACCCAACTCACTCACTCACTCACTCACTTTCTTCGCACATTAAACTGACACTTTGTCCAAGGTGACGGCAAATGATCATCTCAGTCTCGTGTATTTTCAGGTCTAAAAGGCGACAACTGTGAACAGAGGACAGCTGAATGCAGCGCGACCACGTGCGAGAACGGAGGGACATGTAACGACAACCTCGGGACAGTCAAGTGCACTTGTCCTGCAGGTAGGGAGTCTACCTTCTTCTTGACGCTTCTGAAGCATAATAGGTCCCCAGTACATCATGCTTGTCGGCCCGTGAAGATCGGGGTCGAGAATTGGTCTTTAGCAACCCATGCCTGCCGTAAGAGGCGATTATGCTTGTCATAACAGGCGACTAACAGGAACAGGCGGTCAGACCCGCTGACTTGGTTGATGCATGTTATATCCCAATTGGGTAGATCGATGCTCATGATGTCAGTCACTGGATACTTGGTCTAGACTTGATTATGTACAGATATTGTCATATAGATGGAATATTGCTGAGTGGAGCATTAAACTGCTAACAGAACAATCTTCTGATAAGCTGAGAATGTGGCAGATATTACTTTGACATGCTGTGTGCAATAAGAGTGAAACTGTTTGATGGTTCAGCTGATAATTGTGTCATCCAGGTACAAGCGGTGACCGGTGTGAAACCAACGTTGACGACTGTGCCAGCGGCCCCTGCCCCACAGGGTCTTTGTGCATCGACGGCATCAACTCGTACACCTGTCAATGTCAGCCAGACAAGATCGGGGAAACCTGCCAGAAAGGTATAGCATGACACTGTATTAGCGCGGTAGATCTCGTAATCCACACCCCCTGTGGACTGTTTACTTATGCAAATCTATACAGGACTCATTGCGGTATGTCAGGCACACCAGAAACCTATGACTGTGGGTTCGAATCCCGGTTCGCCCCGATTATGTTTCTAGGTTTGTCAGCACCATACCCATGCTCGTGGGTTTCACCGAAGTCCCTTGACCCACCCTAGGTCGTATGTATACTGAGTATGCATAATCAAAAACAGGAAGTGATGTAAACCACATAATCCACACCCATCACACCACAAAATATTGATAACACGATAAAAGAGAGTTGACCTCCCTTGAGTCGCTTATGACAGTAACTTTGTTTAATGAACTCAGTAGAGAAAATCAGCATCGATCGATCATAATTGATGTGCCATAAAAGTTGAACAAGGAACGAGAAACATTTTGCGTACGACATATTTAACAGGATAGTAAGCGTTCGCCATTAACAAAGTTCCATTATAAATTATCTACCACAATAATATAGCATACCATGCTAATACTCCTAGCTTCACATTCACAGTGTTGTTAAATGTTGAAATGGTTGGCACTGGATGGCAGACTTAGCCGGCATTTTATAAGATACAGCTTTTTTTCACCATGAAATGAAATTTAAACAATTTTTGTCATTAATAATTACTGGTATGTTTCAAAAGACTTTGCACAAATCCTTTTATGTAATTTCAATTATATAGTCACCTCAGTTTTGCTGTACAAAAACCTAATTCTGAAGCTGCATGGCTTAGTTAATAAACTTGCTAACTGACGCCCTTCGGAAACATTCAGTCCTCCCCAGTATCTGTGATGCTGTGGCACATCTGCGTTGACAATGTCATTACAGAATACACATTTCTTACACTGGATAATAATAACAGTAAACTGTCCCCGGAAGTGAAGTCCCTGCAGTGGTTGTGAATCTGTGGGATTCCAGGATTCCAGGTCCCCAGAAACCTTTGACTGTCTTAAGAGATGACTAAATGGATCGGGTGGTCAGACTCGGTGACTTTGTTGATTATCCCAATTTACATATCTTTGGCTCCATATCATTCAGCATCACTGCAGCTTCTGTGTTGCTGCCCCTCATTCTAAAATCATCATCATCATCATCATCATCATCATCATCATCATCATCAAGGGTAGATATGTGGCTGAAATAATGCCGATACGACATCAAATGTTTACTCACTCACTCACTCACTCACTCACTCACTCACTCACTCACTCACTCACTCACTCAGTATCAAGGATGTGACAATGCATTGCATTATATGTACCATATTTAACCTAAACAACCTTGGTCTCTGAGAACTCCAATTGTATCCAAGATGCAATGTCTACTGTTTCAGATGTGTCAGCAGATTTTGATGTGGCGTTCCCCGGGCCGAGCACCTACCTTGTGGATGCCCTGTCGACACCCCAGAAGCTTGGGTCTCAGTCCCTCTCCCTGTCTGTCTGGCTCCGGTACACTGCCCAGACTCCCCAGGGGATCATTGCTACACTCTATGGCCTCAGGTAAAAATCTCTTATTGACATGTGGGGGGCACAGGTGGCCCAGTCGTCTAAGGCGCCGCATTTCGCTGTGCAGAGTTGCATCCCTTGGGCACGCCAGAAACCTATGATTGTTGGTTCGATTTCCCCGTTCACCCCGATTATGTTTCTAGGTTTGTCAGCACCATACCCGTGCTCGTGGGTTTCACCAAAGTGGTTAACGTCTGAGACCTGCATCACTTCGGGCTTTCCTCCCACATTAAGCTGACACGCCGCGATATAACTGGAATACTGTTAAAAGCAGCGTAAAACCCAACTCACTCACTCACTCACTTATTGACATGTGTTGATGTATGTCATATTTACTTTGAATGTTCCTATCAGGTGTGCCATGATGTCTTTGTATTAATAATGATACATCATCAGGACATTACTATATAGGGAATAAGCTTTTCATGATTGTGGGTGGGAGATTGTTACACCCCTGACCAAAAAGGGCTGGGGTATATAGTTATTCCAAAGAAGTCTGTCTGTCTGTCCTTCCATCCATCCGTCCCACCTGCAGAGAACATTTCTTTTGTGACCTATAACTTAAAAGCTTTTCCATAGATTCTTTTCCTACTTGATAGGGCTGGGACGAGTCCAAATTTACTACCCGGGTACCTGCCCCCCTATTACCAAACCCTACCCGGGTACCCACTGCAAGTCTCAAGAGTAGGGAACAAAATGTCTGATTGGTAATTGTTTTACCGCACCCCTGGCTAAAACTATTTAGATCATGTGTTCACTGAAGTTGACTGAAGATTTATCTTTACTCAAACATATACAAGTCAAACGTAAAGTGTGCATCGTCAGAAAGAAATAGCTACTTGTAGTGTAACCACTGAGCGATAGTGAGTATTTGTCATTAAACAATATGTCACGTGACTAACCACGGGTCTGGGTAGTCCTGTGGGTACCCGGGTCCTACTCAGGACCAACCCGACCCGAGTACCTGAGTTTACCCATCCCAGCCCTACTACTTAAACACTTTTTATACCTATAGGTGCAGTGCGTAGTTTGATTTCAATTTTTTGATTTTTGAAAAAATACAGTTCTTTTTTATTTTTTCACTTAGAATTTTTTTACTGAAGCATTTGTGCGACCTATAACTAGAAAACTATTTCATGGATTCTTTTCAAATTGGGGGTACTGTTTCTATACCAATAGGAGAGGTGCAGTGCAAAGTTTGATTTCTATAAGCTTATTTTCTGAAAAAAATATGATTTTTTTTTCATGTATTGAATTTAGAAATATATTGGAGTTGAAGTCGGGGGTATTAGTGAGCCCTGCTCACTGTGCTGTTTTTGTTTGAGACGAGTATTGTTTCTATCAGCATTTCACAACAGGAAGGGAGGAACCAATCAACTGTCTTTTACCCGCAACATATTGTATTTCCAAATGCGCAGCATTCCCAGCAAATGGTATTTTTGTTTTTGCATATCCTTAGGACATTAGCTTTTTCAAGCATTTTTAAGGAATATTATTTCATAGAAAATGTAGACTCCCAGAATATATGACGACCGTCCCCACTTATCAATAGACAGTCGGAACATTTGCTACAATTGGTGTTAATCTTCCAGCTCCAGCACTATAGACAGCACAGCCCAGGAGCTGCTGAGACTGGAGAAGGACCGAGTGATGGTGAAGAACCCGAGCAACGTACAGCAGGCTCAGATGTCCTTCACCTCCCTGGACGACGGCCGCTGGCACCACATCGTCCTGGTGTGGGACTCCGCCAGCCGGGAGTTTTCGGTGTATATAGATGGGACTTTCATCAATGTGCAGCAGTACAACTGGAACACCAACATCCCATCTTAGTAAGGAACAGCTTTGGTGTTCATATACTCAGTGTCATTATTGAGGGGTCAGATTACCAGATATAAAACGTCGCATTTTTAACTTCCGAGCATTCGGTTCAGTTGCATCTGGAATGAACCATTTTATACCCACACTGATAGTTACTTGTCAGGCATTGCCCATGAATGAGTCTCTGCTTGCGTTCAGGCATGTGTTTTAGGTAGCCTTTCGGTCACATTCAGTCTTGCACTTTTCATTGATTTTAATAGTCGTTTCATGAAAGTATCCAATCAGTGTGACATAGGCTTAAGCATGTTCTTCAACTGTTGATCACGTTGCCAACACACCCAGATCTATTGATGCTTGTTGGCATATGTTCATGTTGGACAGCCTACATACCAATATAACCCTTCAGAAATGACATGGGGTTTGTGGGGTAGCCTAGTGGTTAAAGCATTGGCTTGTCACGTCGAAGGCCCAGGTTCTATTCCTCACTTGGGTACTATGCGTGCTGCCCATTTTCTGGTGTCCCCTGCTGTGATATTGATGGAATATTGCTAGAAGTAGCATAAAACCAAACTCTAATACAGACAAAACTAATTCATGACATCTACAATTGAACGTTATTGCCCCACCAGTCCCGGTGGCTCAGTGGGAAAAGAGTGGGTTACAAAACTTAACATGATATGTTAGGTTGCAGGTTCGATTCCCGTCATTCATAACGAAAATGTTTCATTTCTTGCCTTCGAGAACATTGGACGTTTGAAACTCTAAGTTAAAAGTCCGTCTGCTACTCAAATCATCAGGTCTTACTTGCAAAAAGTTAAACCTCGTACCAGGAGGTTATTACGAGACAGAAAGGCATCTACAATACAATTGGCAAAAGTAGCAGCAGGTACCTATAATGATGGTACCTTCCAGGAACTGTTGTCATGTATGTTTGTTTCCATAGACAGGGTCATGTCAAAATGTCATGTATCATCGAGTTCATGTGTCTGCTTCTAGATATCCCTTGACAGCTGGACCATTGAGAAAATTTAGTTGGGCCAACTGACGTAAAGTTAGTGTCTTCCTCTGAATGGTTTTGAAACACTTCTATGGAGGTCTAGATATATTCATGTGAAGACATAAAACTTTTTGTGGATAAAAATGTGTTTATTTATCTTTATTCTAAATGCTAATCAAAGACTGGTATGAGATATTCTTCCACCAAATTGTTCCAGCATTTGGCTAGTTCTGGACGGAACCTATGACTCCTCCAAGGGAACAGTGGACCAATCACGCGGGATGGTGGGCAGGATTAGCCGTCTGTCTCTGGTGCCACGGAAACTGACAACTGCTGAGAGAGAAAACCTTTACAGTAACAAAGACTTCACTCCATCGGACGCCATCTTGGGCTTCACCTCGGACATGCTGGACGGCATCAATGGACTTGTGGACTACAACAGTGAGCTGACCTCCGGGGTGTGCGTGGCTGCTGCTTCTCAGGCCTGCAGAACACTGGATGCAGGTCAGTAGTGTACACATGTAGTGCAGCACAGTCTCATTACTATCAAGTCTTTGTAGTTCTCACTACCACTAAACAAAGATCTTAACGGGTCATCATATTATTATTAACATCATATTACGGGTCACATCAGATCAACTTTTCAACTGACCAGTCAGAGCCCCACTTACCAGATCATGAAAGTGACAGAATGTGTTTTCTAATCATGCAATCTCGAAAAAGTTAACACGGGGAATTTTGGATGAAAGTTAACGGCTATGTGACTGAATTCATAAGTCTAGGCCATCTGTTAGCCATTCCAGGATGTTCTTTTGTTCAGTTTTTAAATTTTTAATCAAGAATTAGTCAAAATATGTTTTCAAAGCATAGTCGCCAGTTTGAAACTAGTGCTATAAAGCACAAAGAAGCTACTTTCTGTTTGGCTAATGTTAATGTTTTGTCAGTTATTCTATTGGTAGGTCAAAGTTTACAAAAGGTCGGCCTATACTACTCCCTGTATTGGGATGTCCTCGCGGTAGCGAGAACTAAGATCTGATTTGAATGAGATTGAGTGCATCACTTCATTCCAGGGGCCTAGTCCCGGTTTCACAAAGTGACTGTAGCACTACAACCATCACAACTCATGTACTTTAACCTATTCATGCAAACAATGTAGTGCTATCACTACTCCCCCTGGAATCATGGACAACTGTAGCTCCCAAACTTCAGAACCGACTTCAGTTCATCTTAGCGCTAAGATTGCTTTGTGACATGGGGCCCAGTTCCATCAAGCAATCTTTGTTCTAAGACAGTCCCAAAACTTTAGTACAGACTTCTAGAGAATCGTAGCTGTAGCATTGTTTTGTGGAACAGAGTTTGGTTTATTTGATATAATTCTTTTCAAAAAGAAATTCTTCACTCATACAAAAGTCGAATATTCTGCTGTTGACTTCAAACTGAAGCTGGCCTCTTGAATCACTGATAGTGATGTAGACATGGAATTTATATATAACATTTCATATTGTATAAGAGAGTCTATATTACTAGCGGAAGACCCAATAAAAAAATAATGTATATTTGTGTTTTATTTATTTCTTGGACTGGCTGCATTTCAGTAGGGGGCAGGCCCAACGAAAAATGAAAAAGACACAGATTGAACAAAATCTTGCGGAATATTTCTTATGAGAACCGACATGGAAATGAAACGATCATTTATATTACATATTGCACCATAGTGGGTTCTTATTTGCCCAGTAACATGAACAATTTGTGAACCTATTTTCCAGTGACGTCCAGCCCTCAACTCACCTCCTGCCCTAGTGACCAGTTGCGGATACCTCCACGAGAGTCCATCCCAGAATGGCCGGTGCCTGTGTTCAGTGGCGCCACCTCAGTTCGTGCCAACTATGTGTCCGGGGGTAGGTGCAGCTACAACAATAGAAAATAACACATCAGTAGAAAACTGACAGCAGAATGTTTGACAATAATCTAAGCATTTTATAAAGAACTTGAACTAAAGGAGTATCTGGGTCCATTGAGGTTTGCTCTGTTGTATTTTAATCTAGAGCTTGTATCTAATATCAACATGAGGGTTATGGAAAAAACTCTTGACCTCTATGCTTAACTTGGAACACTGTTAAATGATAGCAATGGTCCATGAGTGAGTGAGTTGGGTTTAACGCCGCTTTTAACAGTATTCCAGTTATATCATGGTGTGTCAGCTTAATTTGGGAGGAAATCCCGAAGTGATGTAGGTCTGAGACATTTACCACTTCGGTGAAACCCACAAGCATGGGTATGGTGCTGACAAACCTAGAAACATAAGGGTTAACTGGGATTCAAACCCACAATCATAGGTTCCTGGCATGCCCAAGGGACGCAACTCTGCACAGCGAATTGCGGCGCCTTAGACATCTGGGCCACTCGTGCCCCCTGGTTCCATGAAGTATTATTTTCTCAGTTACAGAATATTTACGTTGTAGCTGCTTAGGCTCTAGAGGGCACGGGTGGGCCAGTTGCCTATGCTGGATTCTAAGAACCAAACTTCGCTGTGCAGTGTTTCATAAGCGTGCCAGAAACCTGTGATGATGGTTTTGAATCCAAGATTGGCCCTGGTGGTGTAACTGAAACAGGCCTGAAAGTCTAATTTTCCCCTTGCAGCCTGTTTTCAGGGAGCCAATGTGAAATTCAAGAAGCCAGGTGAAGAGTCAAACTTCAAGATAGCTACCACCTGTATGACTGACCTATCACCTGTCTGACAGACCTCTGTGATAAAGCCAGCATCTGTCTGACCACTGACCAAGGCCCTGTGACTAAGCTAGCATTGGTATGGACAGGCTGGCATCTGTGTGAACACTGACATAGTGCCTGTGTGTTTCAGAGACCAAGGTGACGTGGGGGACGTATGGCGTTGCGTATGCTGGAAGTGACGAGGATGGAGATGCAGCCATTTGTACATTCAGGCTGTTCAACAGACGTAAGTACAGCTTTGTGTGGAGATAATATACATAGCAGGAATAATGTTATATGTGGGATATAATGAACCAGACAGAAAGAAATGTTCCTACTCAAGCTTTGCTAGAGTCGCAAACTATATACACATGAAAGTAAAAGTAGAAACATTTCCATTGAATGTATGATTTTAACTGGTATTTCAGAATAGATGTACATTCTGATAGGTTTTTAAAAGTCCAGGAATATAGAGCTCCATTTGGAAAATAACCCAATAGTCCAAGTTTTACACATCAATTTGCTGTACAGACCTGTTTTTTTCTATAAATATTCATCAGATATTTTAAAATATGGCTTAAAAACCCAGCTCAGGATTTCACACCATCTCTGTGTATTTGGAGTGAGTAGTGATGGCTAGCTGGGCTAGTGTTGTACCTCGCCAGCATTCACCACACACAATGCTGAATCAGACCCACATTATTTAATCATGAAAATTAGACAGGAAGTGCTTGATAACAACAACCTTGTTAGCAGAACACGCAAAGAGATGCATATTATGTATTGAGACCACAGAACAGTCAAACACTGTTGTGTCAAACTTTGATGTCTCGACAGTCGGCAGTCTTGAAGTAAAAGCTTGGTCCCTGCACGTGCCTTTTTTATTTATCATTTTCGGTTGCGTAGAACCTCGAAAAACTTTAAGTATTTATGTAGGTCCCTTCAACCTCGACACAACGGTGTTTGACTGTGTATGTATCGGTACAAGGTAGGTGTAACATAGTACCCCTATGTATCATCAAGGTATGAATTGAAGTTCATGAAAAGAACAAAACAAGATGCTGGTACAACATAATGTTTACCTTATATGACCGCAGATAAGCCGACCCCGTAGATAAGCCGAGGTATTAACTTGACCACTGAAATACGTAAGAAAATGATATGACCTGCATAAACGCCGAACCAGGAAGTGAAAGGCAAAAAACACTGCGAAGTCGGAGTGCAAGACATGTGCCGATAATAACTCGCAGATATTCAATAATATAAGATGAAAAACGTTGTAATTATATTGAAAAAGTCATTATTATTTCTAATAAAGATTTAACAAACCAGTCATCCACTCTCATAATGTGGGAAGCTGTTTCTCTTGTCTTTTTTTAATCTCATAATGATCATTATATCTTGCCCATCAACAACGAAGCACCATTTTGTGAATCGGTGTATATAGAATTATGAACCTGTGAGAAAAAATATCAGCTAGAGCAAAAACTCGCAGTTTGAATGCAGCATCGTTAGCATGGCGTTTTCGTTTCAAACTCATGATGAGAATGTCAGTCAGTAAAAATATACCAACTTTTATACCCCCCTTTTTACCACTATTGTATGTTAATCCAATTGAATTAAATAAACTATGAACACATTGAATGACCATCACTTACTCACAGGCTTCTCATTCAACAAATACACAGCCATCTCAGGCCATGATGCACACTCTGGGTCAGGGAAGGTATTTGGCACGTGTATAACATGAAACACAAAAACAATCGCTATTTGAAATCAACTGATGTACCGAGCATGTAAAAATGATACAGTGATACATATTGTGTAAAGAATGAACCTCAATGTACCGATACACCAGTAATAGATACAGTGATACATATTGTGTAAAGAATGAACCTCAATGTACCGATACACCAGTAATAGATACAGTGATACATATTGTGTAAAGAATGAATCTCAATGTACCGATACACCAGTAATAGATACAGTGATACATATCATGTAAAGAATGAATCTCAATGTACCGATACACCAGTAATAGATACAGTGATACATATCATGTAAAGAATGAATCTCAATGTACCGATACACCAGTAATAGATACAGTGATACATATTGTGTAAAGAATGAACCTCAATGTACCGATACACCAGTAATAGATACAGTGATACATATCATGTAAAGAATGAATCTCAATGTACCGATACACCAGTAATAGATACAGTGATACATATTGTGTAAAGAATGAACCTCAATGTACCGATACACCAGTAATAGATACAGTGATACATATTGTGTAAAGAATGAACCTGAATGTACCGATACACCAGTAATAGATACAGTGATACATATCGTGTAAAGAATGAACCTGAATGTACCGATACACCAGTAATAGATACAGTGATACATATCGTGTAAAGAATGAACCTCAATGTACCGATACACCAGTAATAGATAGAGTGATACATATCGTGTAAAGAATGAACCTCAATGTACCGATACACCAGTAATAGATAGAGTGATACATATTGTGCAAGGAATGAACCTCAATGTACCGATACACCAGTGATATATACAGTGATACATATCGTGTAAAGAATGAACCTGAATGTACCGATACACCAGTAATAGACACAGTGATACATATCATGTAAAGAATGAACCTCAATGTACCGATACACCAGTAATAGATACAGTGATACATATCGTGTAAAGAATGAACCTGAATGTACCGATACACCAGTAATAGATACAGTGATACATATTGTGTAAAGAATGAACCTCAATGTACCGATACACCAGTAATAGATACAGTGATACATATTGTGTAAAGAATGAACCTCAATGTACCGATACACCAGTAATAGATACAGTGATACATATTGTGTAAAGAATGAACCTCAATGTACCGATACACCAGTAATAGATACAGTGATACATATCATGTAAAGAATGAACCTCAATGTACCGATACACCAGTAATAGATACAGTGATACATATCGTGTAAAGAATGAACCTGAATGTACCGATACACCAGTAATAGATACAGTGATACATATTGTGTAAAGAATGAACCTCAATGTACCGATACACCAGTAATAGATACAGTGATACATATTGTGTAAAGAATGAACCTCAATGTACCGATACACCAGTAATACCGTGCCCCCTGAACCAGGCCCTGAGGACAACCCTCTGTCTATTGCAGGCACAGCGTGTGTGGTGCCCACTCAGCCTCTGTTTGGGGATGAGACATGTACCGTGATAGAAGGAGGGTTCCGGTGTACAGTGCAGTGCAACCAGAACAACTTCGCCATGGCAATGCCCGGCCCCAAGTACTACAGCTGCGGCATCCACGGCATGTACGCCGAGGCTGACACCCCACTGCCCTACGAGCTGTCAGCATGCACCAGTAAGTAGCAGAGAACACTGTGTGGAGTTTACGTCAGTCATGTTCTTCTTGGGAGAAAGAATTTGGTCATTTAGAAAACCCTCGGCTTGTAAATTCTTAAAGAATTCCTTAACAGAGTGTCTTGAATATTGACACGTTTCATTCGGTTGCATGAAGTGTCTGGTTATTTTTATAGAAATGTTAAATTGTAACTGCATTTAGATTCAGGAGCATGCTATTCACTGTGTGGAGTTTAGTTCCTAATGTTTGCCAGAAATGTGATTGTGGTTCCCTGATGATGTTTCTAGGTTTGTCAGCAACATATCAGTGCTTGAGGGTTTCACCAAAGTGGTAAATGTCTGAGACCTGCATCTCTTTAGCTGAGACCTCCCACATCAAGCTGACATGCCATGATAATACTGTTGAAAGTGGCGTTGAACCAAACTCACTGTTTAGTTGAAATGGTTTGAATAGCCACTCTCTTTTTATCTTCCTGAGGCAAGGGTTGGTCGGTTTGTTGTTTTTCGACGCACCCAGCAATATTCCAGCTGTATGATGGCGGTCCGTAAATAATCGAGTCTGGACCAGACAATCCAGTGATTGATATCATGACCACCCGATCCCGTTAAGCATAATCGCCTTTTATGGCAAGCATGGGTTGCTGAAGCAAGGGAGTTAACTGGAAAATATGTGTTGGCCCCGAGTTCGTGGTACACATGCTTTACAAATCCTGCAAACAAATTAAATCTGCGCAGCAGTTGATGAACCAGATGTCTAGTTCATGACATGAACTTGATTGGACCATGCACAGACTCATTCGTCCATCCATGCTATAACTCTTTTAAAGTCACCTAACTCCCTTGCATCGGGAAGTTACTCTTTTTTGCATCCTATGACGTTCGTAGTGCATGTAATTTCTCAATGTTTAGGCATATAGGATGCAATATTTTGCAGTCAGTGAAACTCCACAATCACATAACACAAGGTGAGCTTCTGTAGTTGTGATACGTGGCTGGAATATGTGTTACTGGAAAAGTAACTCACTCTCTCTCTCTGTGACAGGCTGCACCACCCCCAAGCATGACATCGTCGTGACCATGGACTTCCTCATGACAACCCTCTGCTCCCCATCCCTCGAGGCGACACTGCAGACCCAGATCCAGGGGGCGCTGTCAGAGATCAACAACCAATGGAGACAGGAGCTGTGTAACGCTGCGACATGTTCCAGTGTGGATGTGCAGGCTGTGTGTATAACGGACACACGCATGATGACTGTCACAGTCCGCCTCCTTACAGTAAAGTGAGTTGTACAGGCCTAAGGCAACTGTTCACGTTTACATTTAATTTACTAGCTGTGATATAACTGAAATATTGCACACTCATCCACTGTTAGTTGATGGTTGTTATTATTATTATTAAACTGTTCTTTCAGGGCTGCTCTTACCAATGCCAATTCTTTGAAAATGTCTGCACCAGAGATTTTGGCAGTAGCCATCATTGATGAAGAGAAATTCCACTTCCAGGTAGGTATTGTGAGCATTCTGGGTATAGTCTGGTAGGGCTGGGACGGGTAACTCGGGTAACCGGGTCGGGTGGGTACTGACAAGGACCCGGGTACCCACAGGACTACCTGGATCCGTGGCTAGTCAAGTGATATATTGTTTAATGACAAAAATTATCTAGAACTCTATGGTTACACTACAAGTCACTAATGTTTGCATTTCTTTCTGACTATGCACCCATTCCTTCTGATTTTTCATATGGTTGAATAAAGATATAACTTAATTCAACTTCAGGGTATGAATGACCAGATTGTTTAATATAAGTTTCTAAATACATTTTGCCAGGGCTATGCTAAAAATGTTCCCAATCGGACATTATGAGACATCTCCTGAGACCTACAGTGGTTAGGGAATTTGGACTTGTCCCAGCCCTATAGTCTGGTGATCACTGTTTAACACAAGCCTGCTCGTGTTGAAGGCTATTATAAGGGTAACGCTATTTTTCAGGGCATTATCATGTGCAGAAGCCTGAGGTCTTCCATTAGCTGCCCGATGAAGGAGGGCAGTTGAAAAGACCGAATGTTTGATTTATTTCATGGGCCAGCTGCTATTCAGTAGGGGTGGCAGGACCATGAAGCGAAAAAATAAACAATGTGTGGCCTTTTTAAAAATAATGAAACCCTGTCTGTGCACCTGTTATGATGTGAATGATGATGAATGTTTTCACGTGTGTTGGCAGATCGGTACTCCGATAGTTTCATCGTTCCTGACAGCCGATGTTCCCACATGTGACGGCGGGAGACAGCTGACTGGGGACTGTTGTGGTAAGTCACTCATCTGTCCCGGGAACCTGGATCAGGATCTCCATGTACCACGTGATGTACGCCATTGGTCCATGGTACAGGGCTGGAGGGTAGCCTGGCGGATAAAGCGTTGCCCATCACGCCGATGACACGGGTTTGATTCCTCCAGTGGGTACAATGTGTGAAGCCCATTTCCGGTGTCCCCTTCTGTAATATTGCTGAAATATTGCTGAAATTGGGGTAAATCTTACTCACTCACTCACCAAATGAGTACATCTCTTGAGCAGGGATACAGCTCTTTGGTGAAGGGTGTATTTTCTTGTTTGCAATTCATTATCAGGAATTATGTAATGGTGCTCGCAATATGTATTACAAAATTATTTAATTATGTTTTTTTATAC
The DNA here is from genome assembly GCF_022045235.1 of Haliotis cracherodii. Taxonomy (NCBI): domain Eukaryota; kingdom Metazoa; phylum Mollusca; class Gastropoda; order Lepetellida; family Haliotidae; genus Haliotis; species Haliotis cracherodii. Next base: position 27,061,860 of record NW_027266267.1, read on the forward strand.
AATGTCCAATCACCCACAAAATCAGAATTTTGTTTCCTGGGGTGATTCTGGGTTGGAATTGCTGGTCGTAAAAGGCGACTTGGTGGAACAGGTTGTCCAGCTTGTTGACGTGTTTAATGGCTGGTCAGTGTACCCCGATGGTGTGGAACATTCCTCAAAACATTAATCACTGGATTGTCTGGTCCAGACTCGATTATTTACAGACCGTCGTCATATAGCCGGAATATTGCAGGGTGCGGCGTTAAACAGCAAACACATACATGGCAGATCAGTGTCATCAGGTCATGTGTTGTATTTGTAGCTGAGTGTGGGCAAGGGACGTATTTCAACACGGATTTGGGCAGGTGTGTGGTGTGTCAGCGGGGGTCATACCTGGCGGACGTCGGTCAGGTGGGGACAGCACTGGCCAGTCCGTGTCAGCTGTGCACTGGAGGCAAGACCACTCCCAACACCGGCGCACAGACGGAGGATGAGTGTAGAGGTGAGGATTCAACCTTGACATGTATTATGTACCAAGCCTTTTGACCTGAGTGGTTTCTATCGGAGGTGGTAACTGTTATTTGAAACCTCTGATTGACCTTTCAGAACGGGGAATTTTCCAAAATCATGGTAACATATTCATAGCCCACCCCAAAACTTCACAAATGAACCAGACGAAGAAAATTCTATGATGACAAAATCCCTGACTATTTAAAACATGTCAGTTCTCATGACGACTCTCTAGATGGCTTTATTAACCTCAATGTTCACTATATCCAGGTTAGAATAGGTCTTCAGCAACCTATGCTTGTCGTAAAAAGCTACTTGTTCTTGCGACTAATGGGATCAGGTGGTCAGGCTTGCTGACTTGGTCCATGCATGTCATTGTATCCCAGTTGCTCAGTGGATCGGTGCTCATGATATCAGTCACTGGATTGTCTGGTCCAGGTATGATTATTTACAGACTGCTGTCGTATAGAAGGAATATTGCTGAGTACCACATCAACAAACAAACAAACCTATGTTCACTCTGCTTCTAGTGACGTGTTCGACCGGCAACTTCTACAACCTGACTGTGGGGCAGTGTCAGCAGTGTGGACTGGGGTTCTACCAGCCAGGCCCGGGGACCTTCTACTGTGAGCCGTGTGGGCTGGGGCTCACCACGGAGGCTGTGGGGTCAGACTCAGTCACACAGTGCGGAAGTGAGTACACTGCACATACCATAGTCACTGTAACAAGAACTCTGGACGCTTAGGAAAATGATTAAAGGGGTTGCTTATTAAAGTCATACACAAGTTAAATATATTTTTATAGATCGAAAATCAAACAAATTTAGTTGAAAAATAAAGAAACTTAAAGAATTTTGACAATAGTTACTGGGCAGTTATTTTCCTCTTCTACTCGGTATGTTTTCTGCAGGAGCATCTTTAAAATGTTCAGCGCTTACAAGAACAATATTTACAATTAGGCCTGAAGTTGGTCAGGTGTGCTTATTGGACCAGGGTGCTAGATATGGTACTTAACATTGTTCAACTAAGTTCAGTTCAAGGATTGATGCATTGCAGCCAAAGTCACAATTGACATAAAAAGGATGTCTACTATTGCTTTTTATAAAGAGGATGAGACCAATTTCGTGATGCAATTACAAAATGTGTCAAAACGATATGTTAAAGATATTAAATATATTTTCAGTTTATCAGACCACTTCAGGTTTGTATGGTACTCTGTGTTGTGGGGCATGTAGGGACTGGTTGTACAAAATGGCTGAGTATCGATACACCATCTTCCTGAGGCTATAAAAGTCAAGTTTCCACCCTTGCTGAACTATGTTGGAATTATATTTTGGCAGGACTAACCAGTCTATGCATGGTCCAATCACAATTAGACATCTGGTTCGTAAGCAACATGCTTTCAACGTGCAGACTTCATTCAACTGCAGGATTTGCAAAGCATGTTTACCATCAACTGGGTGTCCATTGATATTTCTTCCTTATCTTTTCATGTTTTTAATCAAGGTGCTCAAGTAATTTGATGCACTTCGCAGGGAAAGACCCATTTTATTACAATAAAGATCTTGATTATCAATCAAGGCATCTTGAAAGGCCACTGCCATTTTGTTTGAAGCAATTGCAAGTGATGTTAGAGATAGAATCTGAATGGTTAATAGGAGGGACTTAGAAGGGACATAAAGGCCAGGTGTTTTATATTTTGGGTATTACAGACCAGCCGAATGTGATTTTGGAGAAAATGTAACAAAAAAATGAGAATTCCATATTTTTTTCCCCGCCAATAGCCACGTAGTCAGTTATTTTATTTGTTATCATCACCTTTTAATAAAAAAACATATGAATTTACCATTGTAAACTAGTAAAGAGATACATAATCGATCTTTGTTGATCTCGTAGCCAAACATGAATAGCCACCCTTGACTATATTGTCTGTGTTGTAAGTGGTAGAATTTTTATTGTTACAAATGGCGGGTTTTTTTAGCACAGAATAGTTCGTAAAGTATGCCAGAGGCATTCTGCATTAAAAAAAATGCATCTGGCTTTTTAAATTTTTTTTATTTATATACTTTGGGCTGAAAAATCTGTAATCCTAAAATTAAAAAAAGCCTGGCTTAACTCGTAATAGCCATGAAATTCCAGCCTAGTTCTGCAAGGGTGGAAACTGGACTTTAATAGTCAGGTAACTCTGGAAGATGTGATACACAAAGTGGGGTGACGTCTCTCAGCATGGCTGCATGTTTAAGTCTCACAAACTGGGGTGCCTGTTCCAAGTTGAATGATCCGCATGTGACTTGTTTGAATTACGGTTTGACCCGGTTATGTTTCTAGATTTGTGAGAACCATAGCGGTGCTTGTGGGTTTCACCAAAGTGGTAAATGTACGATGCATCTTGTTAGGATTTCCTCCCGCATTAAGCTGACATGCCGTGATATAACTGTTCAAAGCGGTCTTAAACCCAACCCAGAAGAAGACAAGTGTCTTAACTTTGTTGTTTTGTTGATTCAAGTCAAAAGGTGTAGCTACAAGCTTAGAAGCTTACTCGGGCTGAGAGACCACCTCTGTGGTCTAGTGGATAGAGCGTCTACCCAGATAGCGGAACTTTGGTGGTACCTAGCCACATCGTTAAAGGATGGAACTTGTTGCTTCCCTGCCTAGCGCTAGGCATTAAGGGGATAACACAAGGACTGGTCACTTGGGAATCAATATACTCTAACCAAACTGGGGCATGGTCTGCTGGATAGGTACAAGGCAACATTCAACCCCATCTTATTTCTACAAGAGCTGGGGGTGTTGTTTGGGTGCTATAGAAGATATACATACAATACTGGTTCTACACTCAAGTGACTTTGGACAAATAATCTTTTATAATATATAATATCTTTTTATATTAATAATTTTACTTTATATGTATTTAGGTAATGTTACTGTTTGCAACATTTTAAAGTTGGAGCATATTGCAAAACTTTAGTTTAGGCTGCATGTTATGCCCATCATAGTGCACATACATTCTGACTGTGGCATGCAAACACCTGCATGTATTGTGTGTTGTTGGGTGCATGCACACAAGAGGAGGTAGGAGCCCACTGGAAATGTCAAATTTGACAGTTGCTGAAACCTATGAAATGTTCGTATGGAAGTTAGCAGACATGTTCAAATGGCTGACGACTAACTTTTTGTCTTTCTTACACTTGGAAGTTTTGGTCATGATACATTAAGGACTGCCTCCATGGTCTTGTGGTAGAGCGTCCTACCAGAGAGCTGAAGGTCTGGGGTTTGATCCCTGGCTGTGTCAGTCTTATGGCCTTGTTGTGATTGCAGTGTAAGGGATGCAATCACATGCAAAAGCCATATTGGCTCAGCAAACTCGTATTGGCTGCTCAAATCCTGTATTGGCCCTCTGAAGCTTATATAAGATGCTGGCCGATTTGAGCGTACTACGGACAATTGATTAATGAATACCCGAACAGCTACCTACTTTTCATTCATGCCGCCTTGATATTATATTGATCTCTCAGCATCTTCTGGTGGCAAGATACAGGGTTTCACTGGATACAGAATAGCTGCTGCTGAGTGATGCGTTAAACAACAAACAAACAAGCTAGAGCTGCCCTGCTAACATTGCGACAACACATTGTGTAAAACTGCGTTGAGTACAGCAATACAATGCATATTAGTAATGACTGTGACAGTGTTCTATTTGATGTTATTGTTACTAGGTATACTGACAAGTAGCGTCAGTATACACATTACAGTTATCATGAGCACTTGAGCCTGTATTGAAGGTAACATCTGTGCTGTTCAATCAGTATACTTCTGTTGCTGTGTTCTGTAAGTAAAGATGCTATATGTTGTATTTTCAGATGACTTTGTTGGCGTAACGACCACATCATCACCACCAAGTAAGTACATCAAACATGGCCTGTTCCCAGCTTTATTGTACTCTGTAATTACTTGTGTTTTAATAAATTTCAGTTATCACTCAGGGTACACCTCCAGCTCGTGGTATTAAACCTAACGAGGGATGCTTAAAACCACATAAAACCAAGATTGATCCTGCTACAACAAATATATCTTACCGACATGTTTTACTATGACATTGTGCTATGGCATGTGACTTTCATTGACTCGGAAATAGTGTGTGGCTTATGCTTCAAAGCAGGGTATAAGGGATTTATTCTGCCTCTCAGAAGTCCATGTGCAGCCTGACTTTTTTGTGGCGGGGTATAAGGGATGTATTCTGCCTCTCAGAAGTCCATGTGCAGCCTGACTTCTTTGTGGCGGGGTATAAGGGATTTATCCTGCCTCTCAGAAGTCCATGTGCAGCCTGATTTGTTTGTGGCGGGGTATAAGGGATGTATTCTGCCTCTCAGAAGTCCATGTGCAGCCTGACTTCTTTGTGGCGGGGTATAAGGGATTTATCCTGCCTCTCAGAAGTCCATGTGCAGCCTGTCTTGTTTGTGGCGGGGTATAAGGGATGTATTCTGCCTCTCAGAAGTCCATGTGCAGCCTGACTTCTTTGTGGGGGGGTATAAGGGATTTATTCTCCCGCTGTTAAATTTATTTCCCCCCCAGGCGTGATACATAGTATAATATCAAGATCATGTGAACCAATCAGATCTCTGGTACAAATATATAGTGGGCATGGGTGGTCTACTCATCTAGTGAGCCACAATTTGCTGTGCATAGTGATGTACCCTAGACATGCTAGAAACCATTATGGCTGGGTTCAAATCCCAGATTTTCCCTGATCATGTTTGGAGGTGAGTCAGCATGACATGTAGCATGGGGGACTTTGATGTGCAGACATTGTTTCATTTCCATGTCAGAAAATGTTATCTGCTCTTACAACATGCATGGGATACAAACAAATAAGGATTGTGTTGTCACTAGGTGTGACTAGACAAGACTGCCTCTGCGGTCTTGTGGATAGAGCGTCTGCCCAAAGAACAGAAGGTGGATGGCTGGACTCCCAGCCACGTTAAAACAATAGACTTTTATAAAAGATGGTACATCCTTGTTGTTGCCCTGCCTGGTGCTAGCCATGAAGGGGATAAAACTTCGACTGGTAGGCTCAGAGTCGGTATGTCTGAGGGGGGTATCCATGTGAAACTGTGGCATGGTATCTCAGTGGGCTAGCAATATATAACTGACATTTGTATGGACTAGTACAAGAGCACATGCTCACATGCGCATGAACATGTTGCAATAAATGCGATGTTAGTCCCCATTTGTCCTCACGTGAGACTATCTATGTTGATAATTGCCGCTTTTGGCATGGTCCATATTTGATCCTTTATAATTCTATGTGATGTGGTTGAACAACACTCACTCACTCACTCACTCTGCTTCACAGACACAGGGGCAAGTACAGGTGGGGACATGGACTGGACGCTGATTGTCATCATCATCGTCATCATCCTGCTCCTCATCCTCCTCGTCATCCTCATCGTCTGCTGCTGCTGCAGAGGGGTCATCGAAAGATGCTGTAAGTAAACGACAACACTATCGGCTCTTTAAAGTCTTCACAATTCAGGGGCTCTTGTCATCATGTCAAGGTTCCAAGCCTGAAGAGGTCCCTAGATTCAAATACTGGATAAATACTCAAAGACCGCAGGACGTCCCTTAATTTAGAACACACAGTTGCTACACTTTCACCATGCTACACTTTCACCAATTTCTAAAGGACCGACCATTTGATGTTCCCTGGGATGTGGGCCAGCTGGGATTTTGTATGTTGTATGTCAAAAATATATCATACAACAATGTATTATATTTTTCAAAAGTCTGAAGAATAATTATTTTTCTCATGCAGTTTAGGGGACAATTTGTTTATTGTTAATTTATCTTGCATTACAGAGTGCACATTTTTCTTATACCAAGAGCAATGTGCAATATGTAATGAAGGGTAAGCATATAAAATAAACATGATACTCTGAGTATGGAATGTTTTAATAAACTTCCAGTGCCCAGCCCGAGAATATAAAATAGTTAAGGTGATGTTAAACTGCTCCGTCTCATAGAGGTGGAAAATTACTAATTTGAGATGCCAATTATCCTAGAAATGTCCAGTACCAGTGTAGAATACCGGTACCAGTGTAGAATACCGGTACCAGTGTAGAATACCGATACCAGTGTAGAATACCGGTACCAGGGTAGAATACCGGTACCAGTGTAGAATACCGGTACCAGTGTAGAATACCGGTACCAGTGTAGAATACCGGTGCCAGTGTAGAATACCGGTACCAGTGTAGAATACCGGTGCCAGTGTAGAATACTGATACCAGTTTAGAATACCAGTGCCAGTGTAGAATACCGGTGCCAGTGTAGAATACCGGTGCCAGTGTAGAATACCGGTACCAGTGTAGAATACCGGTGCCAGTGTAGAATACCGGTGCCAGTGTAGAATACCGGTGCCAGTGTAGAATACCGGTGCCAGTGTAGAATACTGGTGCCAGTGTAGAACACCAGTACCAGTGTAGAATACACATTATCAGAGGCTTTCAGTTGCCATTATGTAAAACTGTTGAGATATGTGCTGTGTAACATAGGGCTCACTTACATAGCGAGGCATGAAGATCTGGGTTAGAATTGGTCTTCGGTAACCCAACAAACACAACTTACATAGAATTCTTCCAGGAATGCACTTTGATATTACTCTTAAATATTCTTGGAAGTTAGCTTATTCTGAAATGTCATCACAATTAGGCTAACTAATCCCCATTCCATGTCTGTACTTGATCTTTGACCACACAACCGTAATGAATTGTCACATATCTTCACTGCATTGTTGTTTCTCACTTATAACTATTTATAAGTAGGACTATGGAATTATGTCACAGTTAGGAATGACACATCTTCCCGAGGCAAGGGTATTAACTGACTATAAAAGTCCAGTTACCACCCTTGCCGCACTAGGCTGGAATTCTGGAGTTAGATTTTGGCTGGATCAACAAGTCTATACATAGAAATCCAGATCATAAACAACATGGATTTCAACATGTAGATTTACGTCGACTGAAAGATTGCAGAGCATGTGCACCACCAGCTGAGTGTCGACAATTATTTTGCATATCTTTTCATGTTTTTAATCAAGGTGCTCAAGTGATTTGAAGCACTTCGTGAGGTACAATTGAGCCAAAAATTCCAGCCTAGTTCTGCAGGTGTGGTAACTGGACTGTTACAGTCCGTTAACGCCCTTGCCTCCCTTGCATCATAGCTCAAGCCTAGTTCTGCAAGTGTGGTAACTGGACTGTTAGAGTCCGTTAACTCCCTTGCCTCCCTTGTGTCATAGTTCAAGCCTAGTTCTGCAAGGGTGGTAACTGGACTGTTAGAGTCCGTTAACTCCCTTGCCTCCCTTGTGTCATAGCTCAAGCCTAGTTCTGAAAGGGTGGTAACTGGACTGTTAGAGTCCGTTAACTCCCTTGCCTCCCTTGCGTCATAGCTCAAGCCTAGTTCTGCAAGGGTGGTAACTGGACTGGACCAGAAATGGGCTTCACACATTGTACCCATGTTGGGAATCGAACCCGGGTCTTCGGCGTGACGAGTGAACGCTTTAACCACAAGGCTACCCGACGGCCCCTCAAGTGACCTCGGACACTGAGCTGTCCGGACTCCTGGCTCTTGTACTGCTCCAGTGCAAGGTTCGATCAAACCTCTGCCATTACGTATCTTGAACTGTATGTAGATATGATTGACTTGTCATTATGATGGACACCAACCAGTCAGTGATCAACTGTTGTTAACATGTGTTGCAGGCCCATGTCTGGTGACCAAGGTCGTGCCGGAGGGAGCCTCACAGTGGCACTACGTGGACAGGTAGGCTATTGTGACCAACAGAGCCATATAGTAGACCGTACTTGTTGTACAGAATTTAGAGTAGAAGTTTGGGGGGTGAGCCTGAATGGAGCCGCCTCGGGTGCAGATCTTGGTGGTAGTCGCGAATATTCAAACATGATTCTGTAGCTGAAAGCCTTCCCAGGTTTGGTGAGACCAACATGAATGTCTTCACAGCTATTCACTCTAAATATCCTTGACCAATGCGAATGTCTTCACAGCTATTCACTGTAACTATCCCAGGTTTGGTGAGACCAACATGAATGTCTTCACTGCTATTCACTCTAAATATCCTTGACCAATGCGAATGTCTTCACAGCTGTTCACTGTAACTATCCCAGGTTTGGTGAGACCAACATGAATGTCTTCACAGCTATTCTCTGTAAATATCCCAGGTTTGGTGAGACCAACATGAAGTTTGTCAGCTACAAGATGGGCGACTACCGAGCGGAGAAGACAGACAAGCAGGCTCTAGTCAGTGAGACAGGGTCGGAGGATGGAAGCGTTCAGACCAACATCTCCGTGCAGGTGCCCATCTTTGAAGAGAAGCTGAATGGAACGTAAGTATTATGTACATTTGACCCAGTGGGGATTCTTGGGTAGAACTGGCCCCAGGCAAATTTCGATATCTTTCATCATCTACATCATCATCATCATCATCATCATCATCATCATCATCATCATCAAATTTGTTGTCCATATAGCTGAAATATTGCTGGGTGTGGGGTTAAACAACAAGCAAACAATCGGACATTGTAGGAAGATGCAACATTACAACTTTCTTTAAAGGCTGGTTCCGACCTCATTGACATCCGTGAGTTCTGCAAGGCCTTATTTTATTATCTGAGTGAAGGGGCCTCATGGTTAAAGTGTTTGCTTGCCACTCCCAACATGGATACAATATGTGAGGCACATTTATCGTGACCTCAGCTTTTATTGCCGGAATATTTTGATAGGAGCTGTAAATGATACTTACTCACTTGAGGAAAATTAGACATGCATCACTAATACTTATGCATAATGGCCACATGCATAACAGGTGTTCAAGGAACCTGTGCTTTTTTGATGGTTAGAAAGCTGAAAGATAACAATTTGATAAGATCATTAATCATTTCTGCTCTTTCCCTTTCCTTCTCTGCTGTCATCTCTCTGGTGGATAGGTCTCCGACGTCTAAACAAAAAAATGTCCAGAATGCTCATTTGTCCAGTGATTCCAAAATATCAACCAAAGACCTGACAAGCGGGGAATATCGGGCCGTAACGCCCATGCCTCCTATTGACGAAGTGAAGGAGTTATCTCCTCATGGCAGTGATAGCCTCATTAACAAGGCATTAGAATATAACGGGCTATCGCCAAACTATGAACAAAACGGTGTTGCTCCAAGTTCGACCCAGTTTGGTCGAGCTTCTCCATCAAATCTCAGTCGCATGTCGACTCGCTCACAGAATGATGAGATTTCTTATACCGATCAAAATTTGATTAACTCTCAAACGGAATTGTTACAAAATGAGGAGGGTGCACTGTCTGATTCGGACAATATGACGTATCAAACCCATCAGACGACAGATTCCGCGGAAGAGAGTACTGAGCCCGTCCCTTCTCCCAACACGGTGGCCATGTTGGAGGAGGAGACGTGGGCCACAGTTGTGGAGACTGATGGCGGTGGTAGGTCTTCTGCACCGTGTCTCTTTGGAATGAGTGTCAAGTGGATTGTTTGAAGGGGCATTATTTCACTTAAAGTCATGTCTTGATCACAGCACTACGGAGATGCTTTACTTTCTTTATGAGATCACAGTGCAACAAACCAGACACAGTATGATTCAAAGCATGATAATATGGGCACAAGATGTCTGTGAAACACAGATTGATTCAGTAGCATGATTTAGGGGCACTAGGTGTCTGTGAACATGAATTGATTCAGTAGCATGATTTGGGGGCACTAGGTGTCTGTGAACATGAATTGATTCAGTAGCATGATTTGGGGACAATAGGTGTCTGTGAACATGAATTGATTCAGTAGCATGATTTGGGGGTACTAGGTGTCTGTGAACATGAATTGATTCAGTAGCATGATTTGGGGGCACTAGGTGTCTGTGAACATGAATTGATTCAGTAGCATGATTTAAGGGCACTGGGTGTCTGTGAAACACAGATTGATTCAGTAGCATGATTTTATGGGCACATCAAGGCTAATTGAGAGGCACAATTCTGCATCATTGTGAAACAGGACACTGAGATCGATGTCTTCACAGAGCATGAAGTTTCCTGGTTTCTGTCGTTTCACAGCCTGATACAAGAAAACTCCACACAATATACTGATGGAATAAATTAACAGAACACAGAAATGAATGTTCACTGCAATGTGAATGCTAAAATGTTTCACATCAACAGATCAAGTCACATCTATGTTTTTATATTGGATGTTTTATGTTAAATTGTTGTTATCTTTGTGATGAATACATGTCATCAAGCATTCTGGCCTTTCTAGCCATTTCCTTATTTCAATCCATCAGTATATCTGAGATATTTGCCAAAATGTATCATTTTGAATTACAATATTTGCTAGATTTATGTTTGTCAGAATATGGTAAGTTTTAGCATGCTGTGCTGAAGGTTGGAGAATGTGAATATCATAAAACTGATTTTGGAGTATCCATGGAGTTCTTTGATTTAAATTACCACTGTCCAAACTGAATCATTGTAAAAAAAGAAGAAGAAGAAACATCCTGGCCATCAAAATAACATCACAGTAAACAACTGAGAACATCACACCATATAATTAATTTGTAAAGTATCTGTTGAAAATTACTTGTCAATTATGTCGGACATCGAATCTCGAAATCTATTTCATACAATTTCTAACTAAGATCTGTATGCTATATGGAACCAACCATGTTAAATGCTGAAAATTAATCCCATTGTCTTTTGTTGGTTCTTTAAGATAATTTTGTTTCGTTCCACAACATATTATATTTTTTAACATTCAGCATCTTAAGCAATTTTTTACAGCGAAAGACACATGGATATATTATTCTTTTACTTCCTCTCCTTAACATTCTATGCCCACGTCCCACCAGGATATCAAATGGTCGTATGTAAGACATGTAGATGACTTCTAAGACGATAAACATGTACATTTTCAGAGTCACTAAGAAGCAGATCTTCATCGCCAACTCCGCCCCCAAAGAAACAAGGCAAGAAAAAAGACCGAAAGTCAAAAAAGTCAAAGACGAAGACCCAAGCGCAGTCGCCCCAAAGTCCCTCCCACCCCTCCCGAGCCGCCTCCGCGCCGGGGGGGCCAAAGCTCCGACCACGTACGGCAGTGTCGTCCTCCGGCCCCCGAGCGCATTCAACAAAAAAAGGCCGACACTAAACGATGTTCCGCCGGAAGAGTTCGTCAGTAAAATACAAGTCTCAGATGCTGATGATGAGGATGGAGATTACAGATAAAATGTTGCAGGAAAGGATTTAGTTTCTTGAAATAGATACTCAAACGAAACATTACTATTTTTAAACAAACATCATGCTCAGTATTAAGATATTATGATGCCCTTCTGCTTGGGTGTTCACCATTGGATTGATGACAGCATTATGATATAGAATATTTCCGAGACCTTTTTTATAATTTGGTAAGTTTTGGTTTGGTGACTCACAATCACTTCACTGCACAGAATTGCGTTCCTTGACAAAATGTGGTGGACATGGGTTCGAACCTCAGATTATGATCCTTGGTTTTCCATGCTTGTGGGTTCACATATGAATGGAAGATATTTATCAAGCTTCTTCTCACCTGGTGTTATTTATTTGTGTGAAGTATTTGTGATTGATATTATTTATAACTGCATATTTGTGATACATTCAACCCTGTTTCATCTGTAAATATAGGACATGTACTGAACAGATATATTTTAGATGTTTGCAGTTGACTTCAGAAGTAGTTGTGAGGACAACAGTCTCAGTATTCTGGAAGTAAAAAACTTGTAACCATTAATCTCGTATTCTTCAAAGAAATTCTCTTCACGAATAATTCATGCTATCAACGAAGATTTGGACAATAATTAGTCACCACTTAATCAAAATATATATATATTCCAATATCCTCTTCAGGAACATAATATGCAAATGATTGTAGCCAGATATACACGTATGGTGCTTTGTATGAAATGTATATACACAGCAGGAAGAGCTTTTGCTGAAGTATTTTGTTTTACAGAGGTGTCTGCCATTAAGATTTTGCCTTAATCATTACGATTTTTAAACTAAAAATCAAGTATTACAGAAAAATGAATTTGTAAAACATCATACCTTCAGTAGCTTCATTGTCGCATTGCATTTAATTTGCTTTTATATTAACATGATCTCCTGTCTGGAAGTATGTTGAAGGGAGCTTGTAATTAATATTATATTAAAATATATTTGTTTGGTTCCAATTTCTATCAAATAACTATTGAGCAAGTATGTGAAAATACATGAACAGTACTCCGAATGTTAATGACATATGCTCTGGGTACTACTTAGTGTGGCGGTTTTGTTGCTCACAATGGCAGAAAGCTATATAAATTAGAAACAAAAAAATAACAATTACTCCTATTTGAGCCCGATTTTACTAATAGGGCATACATAGGGTAGGCACCTCTGGTTATACGCTTATGATGTTGCTCTATATACTGAAACGCTATGAAAAATATTTAAAGAAATTACTAATTAAAATCCGATCTTTCAAACGTTGCACATCTAAATGAAGGTGCACGGAACCAATGAGCTGCCTAAACCAATTCAGCTTATTTCTGTACCACCTTAATTAGGATAGGTTGATTTTCACCTACAAAGAACATAAATATTATGTCGATGCTGCTCCCTTTTGTGTATACCGGTAGATGCCATTGTGCTCTGCTTTTATTATTTACATTCGGAACTGGCTGTTTAACTTTGTTTCTAAGATACAATAATCAAATATGCTGTTCTAAATGCTTTGCTCACTCATTCTGAGAGCCTCAGTACTTATTGACTTTTGATTATTCTATTGATTAGAAAGTTTACCTTATGTGGTCTTCTTTGTTGGGCATGGCAGATTTTCACTTACAGATGTTGTTTCAATACCAAAAAGACCTGCTGCATAAGTTGTTGATTTTTTTAACATCAATGGATATACTTCATATACATAAAATTATGTTTTGAAAGTGTTTCTGTCAATATTCAACACCTTTGATGTATTATATTCTTTACTTGATGATGTAGAATAGAAAATTATTTTAGCGAGTCACATTTCCGTCCAAATGTAGAAGAAGTTTTACTGAATTTATATACGTTTGTCCAAAGGATCTGTGGAGAAGATATTTTATATTCTCCTTATATACTGAATGCTCTTTTGGAAACAACAATGTGAATTGTAGCAATTAGTGATATGACTTTGTACTTATATTTTAGAAAATGTTGATTTAAAGCATTTTCAGTTTCATTGAAATTTAACAAAGTGCTGTGATAGCTCCGTTCTGTACATAATGTTGACTGATATATTAATATATTTATCTATTTTGTTGTTATATGGTTGTGATTATATCTGGTGAAAAATAATCACAGCTCCCTTACACCCTGTTAGGAGCCTGCAGTTTGATATTCTTGGGAAGGGGCTAGAATACTTTTGTTTTCGATTTGCGAAAGATGACACACTCTCATTGGTAAGCCAAGTCTGTATTGGCTCTGCGACTACCAAATTGGCCCACACCATACAGCTGTGTATCAGCAAATGTTGATCTGTCATGGCTGGTGGGTATTGCAACACACAGCCTTCTACTTGTGGCTGTTCCTTAACTTGTTTTGAGTGGTGTATATTAAATTATTTTTTTGTCTTGCATCACTGAGTTTTATAACAGAGCAACGAAAGGTACCAAGAACATCGAAATCCTTCAGTAAGATTTGCGATTTTCTATGTAAAACATGAATGCTATTTTTTTATCACAATAATTTACTAAGGTGTGATAGCATGGTGGTTAAAGCATGCGCCCATCACATCGAAGACCCAGGTTCAATTCCCAACATTGGTACAATATGTGAAACCAAATTCTGGTGTCCCCCCACCGTGATACTTAAAACGGCATAATCACCGCTCAGGACCAAAATAGTCATCATTAGTTAAAGGTGTGGTCCTTAGCAAAAGTTGAGCAGGGTACTTATTATGGTTAACAATTTTGTATGTTTTCTGTCTGACATTAATGACATTACCCAGATGGTGTATATAAGATTCCTGGGTGCCTTAGTGTCACACGTCACCTGACCTATCTTGAAAACACTGTCCCCACAATAATTTACGATGAAAATGGAATTGTAGAGTGATTTTTGCTCCCCCATTTGTCTCTGAGCTTGGTGGCAAATCTGTGAATTCAAATTACATAATTCTATGTAATTTTTGCTGATCTTTAGAGGTGACTAAATTGATCTGATGGTCAGGCTTGGTGACTTGGACGATTGGATGTTGTGGTACTCCAATGGGGGTGATGCTGTTCGTAATATTGTTCATTTGATTGTCTGGTCCAGCCTCGATAATTAGCAGGCTGCTGTCACATAGCTCAATACTGCTGAGTGTGGTGTTATGCATGTCATTACCTAATCAGTTTTACATTCATGGGGCCATTTCGATATCATTTCACAGCTGAAACTTTATGATGTTTGAAATACTTCAATTGAATTCTGATATTTGTCCGGTTTTGTAACCATCAACACTGTGATGTTAGTGTAGTACATGTGTTTGTGCAGTATGTAGTATTTTGTGAACATGTAGAACCATGACAGTCGTCTGAGGTGGTGCAGTTCACTGTGCATCCCTCAGTTGCATCCCTATGATTATGATTATGTTTCTAGATTTGTCAGCACCACCCTACCCGTCCACATGGGTTTTACCAAAGTAGTAAACATCTGAGACCTGCATCTCTTCGGTCTTTCCTTACATCCAACTGGCCCACTGTGATATGACTCACTACAGAAACATCTCTGAAACCTATGATTGTTGGTTCGAATCCCGGTTCGCCCCGATTATGTTTCTAGGTTTGTCAGCACCATACCTGTGCTTGTGGGTTTCAATGAAGTTGTAAACGTCTGAGACATGCATTACTTTGGGCTTTCCTCCCACATTAAGCTGACACGTGGTGATATAACTGGAATACTGTTAAAAGCGGCATTAAACCCAACTCACTCACTCACTTACTATCCCCAAGTCCCAAGCCATCAGTAAGTGTTTAAACCAGTCGAACACAAACCCAGATACTATCTAGTACTGTGTTATGATTCATAAATGTGCTACAAAACCGTCCATGTTATGTAAGCCAGATATAAGTCAGGACATTGATATTTACAAGTTTGTGTAATACGGCAGAGGTTTGATATTGACACTGTGATATTCACTGCTGATGAAGATGCTATATATTCCAGCCAGAGTATGTCACTAGAGTGTAGGTAAGGTTAACAAATCATGACACTGCTAGAACAGAACAGACTCCATTTATGCCAGGATCTATACCTTTATTTTGTTGTTCGAAAATTGAAACAGAGAAAATCTTGTGTTCTAGTGATGAGATAAGACAGCATTGAGTCCTATTCCTGCCTTGTGTGATGAAGTCTGAGCATTATATATTTTTATTTAAAGATTTGTACAGAATTGTGTTAAAACTGTGTAAAGAAATGTATATGAGATGAATAAAAGTTAAAAAATTGACATTTTTTATTTTGATAGTGTCTCTTAAAACAGTATCTACTCTTATCATCTCTGCTCTCTCAAGTCATCCAAACTCTCTTCATCATACCTTGTCATTTTACTCTCAACAAAATCAAAGAAACACTCTTTTTTGTCTCTCACCTACATTCTCTCTCATCTACACTTCTTTCATCTACTCTCAAGAACGCTGTTTCATGTAAACTCCCTGGGGGCTTTATCTTATCTACATCCTCTTCCCAAGGCAAAGGAGTTAACTGACTTTCAAAGTCCAGTTTCCACCCTTGTCGAACTAGGCTGTGATATCTGGACTCGATCGTAGCGCCACCAGAAACTATTACGAGTTGTGTCCCTTCTATGTCCCTCCTATGGACCAATCAGATTTCACCTCTCAAACAAAATGGTGGCATCTAGTCAAGACCATCTGATCGATAATCAAGGGTTTTTTTTAAATTAAACGTGTCTTACTTCGCGAAGTGCATCAAATCAGCTGATCACCTTCATAACAAACATTAAAAGATTTGGAATATGTATATTTACGGTACAATAGAGACCATATGGGTGTCTGGGTACACATGCTTTGCAAATTGTGCAATGGCTCGAAATCTGCACGGCAGATTACGAACCGGATGCCGATGTCGTTACGCGATTTTGATTGGACTATGCTTTGACTCGTTGGTCCAACCAAAGTATAACTCAAGCATAGTTCGGCAAGGGTGGAAAGTGGACTTTTATAGTCAGTTAACGTCCATGCCTCGATCTACAAGAATGCTATATCATCTACGCTCTCAAGAACGATATCTAATCTATACATTCTGGAGGCACGAGCGGTCCAGTCGTCTAAGGCGCAGGAATTCCCTGTGCAGAGTTGCATTTCTTGGGCACGACAGAAACCTATCATCGTGGGTTCGGTTTGCCCCGATTATGTTCCTAGGTTTGTCAGCACCATTCCCGTGCTCGTCACCAAAGTGAAGTCTGAGACCTGCACCACCTCGGGCTTTCCTCCCACATTAAGCTGACACGCCGTGATGTAACTGGAATACTGTTAGAGGTGTTAAACCCAACTCGCTCACTGCACTCCCTACACTCCCTCATTAAAAACTCTCTCTCACCTACGTTCTCAACATCACTCACTGAACACCCGCCTTCCCTCCTCTGCGCAGCACTCCCCTGTGTCGTGCCGCCCCAAGTAACGTGGCCATGACATCCATATGTACGTCGTGGGGAATGAAGCAATTTCATTAAATTACATCCTGGACATTGCGACATCATAGGATTGCCCAACTGGGATTTTATCGAAAAAAATAAATTGTCACAGACAATTCTTGAAAATAATAATTATGCTTCAGACTGTTGAAAAAATAAAAGAAATTGTTTAAATACAATATTTTGGCTAAATGTTTTGGTTAAACCACAGGGGCTTGTAACGCCAAAGTTAGCGGCAAGATATATACGGTCACTAACGCGGCCATGGTACTATATAAAACAAGATCCTATAAAAAGAGAGAACGCTGTGGATTAATCAAATATCTGGCTTTTTGCAGCCGTAGCTGAAAAATATCGTCTCCATGCAAAATGCTAGTCCCAAACACCCACCACCCACCACCCTCTGCCGCACACCCAGAATATCAAATGGTCGAAACACGAAACATGGTTAACAATGTCTATGTTCTTTGTAATGACGTTTCAGGGCCACAACTTGGCCCATTCTTCACGCAAGAATAAGCTTATTGAGGTAATGTTTATATTTAGGTAAAATATGTAGTCACCGACAAAAGAAACGCGAACACCATACACGTAGGTTAATATATGAAGAATTACTCTTATTTAAGAGATATTAGATTGGTTCGACTCACAAAAGAACACTCTGGTATTTTGTGTGAATCGACGCTCATGACACTGCCCTTCCCTTGTACGCCCTCTCATCTATTAATCAGAAGTGCATGGAAACAACGCCATAGGCCGCTTGCAGGCAGAGGACTCCCGATCAGCAGTATCCTGGGTTTTCAATGTAGCGCCCAGCACCATCACAAGGCTATAGGATCGGTTTCAACAGCATGGGTCAACACGTGATCGGCCAAGGTCGGAACGACCAAGAGTAACCACCCCCGTCCAAGATCGCTACATCCGACTGCGCCACCTACGTGAAAGGACGACCACAACCACCTCAACCGCATTCGAAATACCCGGACTGCGCAAAATCTCCGACCCGACCGTACGAAACCGTTGAAGAGCAGCAGGTCTTCCTGTTCGACGCGTCATATTGAGTCGACAACATCGTCAACAACGACTGCATTGGTGTCGTCAACACAGGGTATGGCCTCAACTGCGATGGAGAGATGTCTGGTTCAGCGACGAATCAAGATTTCTCCTCCGTCGAGGGGATGGAAGAGCACGGACCTACAGACGTCGGGGAGAACGTTACGCCGGAAACTGCGAACAGGAAGTGGACAGGTTGGGTTGGGGTAGCGTTATGATCTCTCATCATCTCAGGGCAGGTTTGGTCCATATCCAGGGCAATCTTACCGCTCAACGATACACCAACGAGCCTGTCTACACAACAACAACGTTGATGTTGTCCCCTGGCCCTCCAGATCCCCGGATTTGACCCCGATAGAGCACCTGTGGGATGAATTGGATAGACGGCTACGCCGACGTCAACCACAACCCAAGACGTTGCAGCAGTTGGCTTTTGCGTTGCAGACCAAGTGGGCTACCATTCTCCAGAATGTGATTCGTTTACTCTTCTCTTCCATGGGCAGAAGATGTCAGGCCGCTATCGATTCCAACGGGGGATATACGCGTTTTTGACGGTAGATGACCTTCACCTTGAACTGTTCCTATTTACCGATAACTGAGATGACTACAATCACCAAGTTCTCTCAAAACAGTTTGGCTCAATACCTTGTACGGTGCCTCGTAAATGTGTAATTTACTACCTCACACAAATCTGGCTTTGCGTTTCTTTTTTTGAAGAGTATGTAATCAAATGACACAGACTCGTTGTTGTTACCGTTATCAAAGTTTCAATTATTCTGCAAAACTCTGTTAAAGCATTTTGCTTAAAATAATGCGAGGAAGATTTTTTCTCAGCGAAGGAATATGCCATGAAGGAGTTGAGAGGTTGTTTGTTTGGTTCACAGTAACCTCACACGGCAATAGAAAATATGTAGCACTACGCACGATCTGTACGTAAGATTTCGACAAGTTTCCGATGTTAGTTTTGATGCATTTATTTCTTGAATAATGTGAGAATTATAAATGTAATTCATGACTCGTGTTTGTTACAATGTGAAATATGAACCTCGCCAAAGGCTCGGCAAATACAGATTAACTAAGACTCGTTTGATATTTTCCAAACAAAAAAATCCTCGCGATGAATTTTCATGTCTGAGCAAATGTCCAATCAGCGTCGACATTGCATCGGAATGTCACGCGGTAGCTGTTCTTGGCTGCCTCCCCATTTCACACATTCTGGTATGTTCGTATCTTCTCATACGTGTTGGGAATGTCAGCAGCTTCAGTCTGAAGGGCATCGTAGGGATTCCTGTCCACCGGAATTTCGTACTCATCGCCTGCACATATACAGAAATATATAAAGTAAGTACATTAGAAAATAATCCTGGGATATATATTAGTCAGCTCTAACATCAAGCATGGAACCTTTTGTTGTCTGGCGTGACCATTTATCTTTTCTCTGTTGGACATTTGTGTACTAATAATATACACTGGCAAAACTCTGACCTTGTGTTTGCATTCCGACAGGTGCGATCGCTGTGGCAGGAGTCTGTTTGCTGTTGTGGTTGAGACAGAGTAAATGTTACATGCGCATTAAGTTCCATATATAAGCCAACAAACCAAGAACATTTAAGCTCTTTAGCTTGAAACCATTTTCATGCTGTTATGATTCTGGCTAAATATTATTACGAATTATCACTGCTGCAGACACATTTTATTCGTATATTTCGACGCTCATTAATATCCATATAACAAAACAAGGACATTATAAACAATCTGACTAGAATCAATTTCAATTTTGTTCTGAATGCTTCTAAGATTATTGCTGGAAAGATTAACCTACTTGGACATTACTGGCGTCTCTTTATTACTGGTTTTCTTGGCTCCTGAAACAGGGAAATATTTTAATTAATAATGTGAAGAGAAATGTTTTAATTAATGTGAAGAGAAATGTTTTTAATTAACATTAATTAATGTCAATAATACAATGGAAAATGTTGTTGAAGTGATAATCTGACAAACTTGACATGTCACCTAGCAGTAACCCCTTTAAATAGATTCCATACACTGATACGATGCCAAATTGCAAAGTGGAATACTACTTAATTTTAATAGTTATATATGTATATCGAACACAACCACAGTACCATATTCGTTACCTATATTGCCCTCTTTGCTTTATTCAGCGTAATATGATTTGGTTCACATTTGTTTGTTTGTTTCTGGTTTGGTATCAACGTTTATTAGACGCACTGGCATGTGAAGACAGCTGTTAATTTCATTTTGTTATATATCCTGAATGGAAACACCCTGTATTTAATGAAGACGTTTGTTCGTTTGTTTAGGTTAGCGAAGTTCATAAAGGTGTCCATAGATATTATGACTTTCCAGCAAATGTTGCACTGATTTCAGTCCAAGAAAAATTATGATTCCGAAGAAATGAAAAGTTTCGCCCATACCACCCCATTGTCAATTCAGCCAACTGCAATAGTGCACGAGGAAGTGGTGCTTTTTGGTTATCTTATCACTGCATTGGCTATGAATAGAGCGGCCAGAAGTGATGCAGGTTTCAGACGTTTACCACTTCGATGAAAGCCACAAGCACGGGTATGGTGCTGACAAACCTAGAAACATAATCCTGGTGAGCCAGGATTCGAATCCACAATCATAAGTTTCTGGTGTGCCCAAGGGACGCAACTCTGCACAGCGAATCGCGGCGCCTTAGACGACTGGGCCACCCGTGCCCTCGTCAGCAAGATGAACACGGTGCATCTTAGAAGGGAAGGATAGTAGGATGGCTCCAGGATGACCTATCGATTGGTGTTGCGGCAAGGCGTCTGCCCAGTAAGGGAAAGATTTCAGGGTGCAAGGTAGACCAGCACAAACGTCAGTACCCAGTAAATCTGGATCCGCCTCAGACCTTCCAACATCCGATCAAGGGTTCTAGCTGTTCGACCAATACTTGTGCTTTTTGCAAGTATTCTTAACTGATGAATCCCGTTTCTGCAGTTAAAAGGTAGTCGGGTTCGTGTACTGAGGCGACCCGATGAACGGTATCAAGATGCTACTGTGCATGAGAGGGACCTGTTTAGTGGTGGATCCCAAATGATCTCGAGAGGCTTTAGATATCATCAAAGGACTCCCCTCCATCATCTTCATGCCAGTCCTACCGGTGTGGGTCACAGGGATGAAATTCTCAATCTCCTATTAGTTACCAGCTTTGAACGTCATTGGACCAGGAGCCATCTTGCAGGACGACAATGAATGACCCCGCGAGGGCACCATCTTCCTGCGACAGAATGTCTCCTGCAATGCATTCGACTAATCGTGCACCTTTCGAACATCTATGGGACGTCTGTGGGAGGAATGTGCAGCGGAATCGCCCTCAGCTAGCAAATCTACAACAGCAGTTCAAATTCCTTCAAGCGGAGGGTATCGACTTTGAGGTCTAGCGTCTGACCAGAAAGCGGACGGTCGGTTGTTATGAGTGCAACAACCTTGAACTAGATGTTAAATCCTGTTTCACCTCACCGCCTCACAAACAGCCATACCCAAAAGACAAGCTGCAGACATAACTGAACCCAATGTTCTCACCAGGTGTTCCCAGGCTGTTATGAGGAATATATGAAGAATATCTAATATTGTTTTTTGTTGGGGGGGAGTAGATTCATCCGTGGCAAATTAAATAGTCAAGTGTGGTATGACATCATATCTCTTAAACGTACTGATCGTTATACACCATAATTTTAATCTCTTGGTACACTCGAGCTTGCAATGAACATATTTCACGTTAAGTACTCACCTAACAGCCACCCAGCCACTGTGTTCCTATATTTGAAGGTCAGACTCAGACAGATAATGATCACGACCAACATTACACCAACACCTATAGCCACTCCAACACCAAGAGAGTCATCCCCTTTAATTTGAAAAAAAATAATTTGTATTTCATTTATGAATATAGTTATTTTTATACATATGCTCGATGAAAAATGTAGTTTATCTGCGCAAATTATGCCTTAGTTGCAATACTAAAGTTGCCATTACAGAATGTTTTTCTAGTTGTTAAACTTCCACTTACTGTGTACATTTGTAACATAATGCATACATCGAAACAATAATATAAATCAGAATTAAGATATATTGGACAAATATGTCACGTTGTTGTACATTATCAGAAAATAAGTTGAATTGTGGTACCTGAATAATGTCAGCTAATAATCCTACCGAGGTATAGCAACGAACGAAAACTCTACTGTATGCAATGAGGGCAAGACTTCATTATATCATTAGCTTTTTCTTTGTGCATATTTCAATAATGTTTGGA
This sequence comes from Haliotis cracherodii, assembly GCF_022045235.1. Lineage (NCBI taxonomy): Eukaryota > Metazoa > Mollusca > Gastropoda > Lepetellida > Haliotidae > Haliotis > Haliotis cracherodii. Next base: position 27,084,452 of record NW_027266267.1, read on the forward strand.
GTTTTGTATTTTGAGTTTGGTTTTGGGCATTTTAACTTTCACGCTGCTGTTACTTGCTATTGCCGAGGAGCTTAAAACGAAATCAAACCAAAGACTGCTTGCATATAAGCAGTATTATAAGGGGCATGGGGAGATAATCTAAAAGGACAAGCTGCAGATGCAGCCACTGCCGCTTGTGTCGCGTGCACCTTGCCCTGAACGAAGCTTTCCGCGATCTGTTTCCTTCATAGCTTCTCTCAGATGTCGCTTTGTGGCATTGTGTTGACATTCTGACCCACTGCAGATAGTCAGTGTTGATTATCCCATTACTGTTGCACAAACCCAACGCTTTAACTTTGCCAACTAAGAACACCCAACTGATTTGGTGTGAAGCCAAATCATCCTGAAATTCATCGTGGATCAAAGTGATGGGCAGAGACCTGCATATAACTAAGCAATAGGTTCCTGATCATTTTCAGTCGGGGATGGTTTCTGCTCTTGTTTCAACTTTCTGGGTACCCATTTCACTGACAGCTCCTGTGTGTGTTTTTGTGAAGAATGTCTGTATTAATATTTACTTTTACATGACCTTTGTATGTAGGTACTTAATCACTTTAATCATTTCCGTTTTCTTCATGTTCGCAGTTTGTCTTACGCCCTTCAGATTCCACAGTTGACTTCTCGAAGACAGATAGACATCAGTCTATAGTTTCGTGCTATGTCTTTCAAGATACGATATTGTTTATACACATTTTAACACTCCACATTACACAAAGCAATATCTTTTAGGCCACGATATAAATCTATAAATAGTGTTCTACTAACTCTTTTTTCGCAGTATCCCTCATAGCAGATAAATATGGATTATTTTTGTGAACAGTACTAATCAGACAACGTTAATAGGCATTATTTGTCAGACTTCCACAGCTGTGATCCATTGATAGATATTTCCTTAGACACTGACTGTTGCTTCATTTTGGAAAAACTCGCGACTTGGAGACGTGTGGGAACTAAACCTTCGCTCAGGAAAACAAGATATAGTTGCAGTAGTTGTTTTTGTAATGTTATTTACCTGATATTGAATCCTCGCAGATATAACTTCAATATACATGGACAAACATATATCATAGCATACACACCTTCAACTTGTTATTCTTTTGGAGAACATCTGATTATGTTTAGCCCAACAGGCGTTGATGTTTTAAATTGTCATATCTCCGTGTAGTAACTTTGGTGACGCGACCTTCGAGTTTTTTCCCATTTTGTAGCAGTTAGATCGTTAACAGCAAGTTAGCATGCAACATTATCTATTTGTGAGTCACACTAATTCAAACAGTGCTGGAACGAAAGTCATGTCAGAGTTTCACATATATGATCCATAAGTGAATTACTTCTCACACAGGTCAACCACTCGCAGTTGCTTTGTTCCATTTTAGCAAAACCCACCTGTTGTAGACGTTTCGGGACGTGATGTTGGCCCTGGAGGTTGTTGACCTGGAAATCAAGACAAAGTTGTAGCAGTAAGGAAATAAGCCTGATCCAAGCCTGAATTGCACTGAACCAGTGAACTTTTATCTTTGTCGTTGTCTGGCTAACATTTGTGTTCAATTTCATAATGTATATGGCGTTACAAAAATCATATAGATACCAAAATGAAATTTCCAACTGCATGATGAACATGGTATAACAGATTAAATATGAGCCTGACCCCGATCCCCAAAGGAAATTTCCAAGTGTAATCATGGCTTTGATGTTTAAATGGTTGCTGTCCTGGTGTTGAAACCTTACACACATTTGAGTTCAGGTTTAAGATGTACGTGGGATAGATGATATAACATGTATTTTCCCGACAATTTTAAGCAAAAACTCCGCTATGCATAAACTTTAAATGCCAGTAGTTTGACTTCTTGATTTGCAAACCAAATACGTAAAAATGTTGAAGCAATCCTAACTATGAAATCCTACCAACAACAAGAACTGTCTTGCTGTCACTGTAGTCTTCACTAATGACAGAACACCTGAACTGTCTCCCATTGTCTAGATTCGAGACTGTATGAAGCAGTGTTGACGACCCATCATACTGGCATGCTCCTGACCCAGGTACTGGAGTAGGAGTCTCATAGGTGATGTTTTGGTCGTATGGATATCGTGTCCAGGAGGCGAACTCGTTGTCTATAGATCGCCACTCCCATGTCCACAGGTTCTGGAGATTGTTCTCATTAAATTGGTTCCCAATCCTCCCAGTGCATCTGAACGAGATCAGTTGACCATTGTCATAACTGACTCTGTCGGGAGTTGGGAACATCACTATTTGCTCTGGGTGAGCTGTAAGATAAAGACAATGTATGTTGATGTTCTGGATAATACGAAATGTATGAAAAAGAATGACAATTACTAGGATAAAGAGCAATATGTCAAATGTGCAAACTGATCTTCTCCGTGAAATCTTCAGGTCACCAAACATATGTTAGTTCTGGTGGATATATTCATACATACTTCTGGCTGTGATGTCGGCAGTTCCCTCATCACTTCCACTTCCACCCGACCCTGTCAAGTATACTGTATTACAGTAGTATGTAGAAGCAGCATCAGTACATCTCAGATCTGTCAGGATGAACTGTATGCTGCCTGCTGCTCCAGTAATAGAACCTGAGGCTGTCATCCGCTGTTGTAGGCCTGTGTCCACTACTTGTACTGACGGATCTGTGCTGCCCATTCGTATTATAGGCAGACTAGAACCAGTTGACGATTTCTTGCCAATCTCAATGTTAAACAGTTGTGTTATTCCAGGTGCATCTGGACTACAACGTACAGTCAGCTGAGATGTTGGGTTCCTTCCCCCAATAGTTATTTGTGTTGGTGATGTGGTCAGTCTTGCCCCTGTGACTGAGAAAGAAAAGCTTGTGTTTATGTCAGTGAGAGATGCACAAGTCGAAACTTCAACAATATGTCGGGTTATTCTTTCATTTGAAATATATGATGTGAAACATATATAGCATTGTAATTAACTTACAGTCAAAGCCCATTCAGAAGAATATGACTCTTCTTATAGTGACTACAGGCTTGCCCCTATGACTGAGAAAGAAAACTTGCATAAGTCGACAATTCAACTACATGTCTGATATGAAAACTATATAACATTGTAACTACCACTGTACAGTAGAAGACCATTCAAAAGCACACGACTCTTCCTATGGTTACAATATATGTCGCACATTCCAGGTTATAATGGCTGATTCTGCATACCTTGCAAGTACCTTGTTTCAGAACAAGTTGATGTGATGAGAATTTGATTTACAGTGAACAAAACTTATAAGCTGATATCTATGTTTATAAGCCAGCACTAATTGTGTACTCACTTCCAGGGAGAAAGGTAATGAAAATCAGACGGCAAAAGGGATGACAAGGCTTCATCCTTCTTTCTCCAAAAAGTGAATTCCTGTTCCTGAAACATGTTAATGTATGTCGGAAAAAGGATTTAATTATACCTTTGGTATATATACAGAAATTATCTGTCGAGCTGATGTAACCCCACCCGTTCCCCCAAAATGAAAACAATCAATGACATCTCCCAAATGACGTTAAACACACCATGTCGAAGTGAACAACACTCCCCTGAATGGTGAGATGGAGATTACCCAAGTATGTTTATATGCTGAGGATGATAAATATTTCAAAGGAGAAGTTTGGTTTTGGAGGTATGTGGAACACCGAGCTATTGGCCGATATGAATAACCCAAAATGAACCAATTTTTGCAACACACAGGCCCAGCAAAATGTTCTTCAAACGAACTGTGCTCAGCCTCCATGGAAAGGACCATTACATGCCTACATGAGAAAGTGGTGTACAGGAAGACATGCAGTGCCGAGTATAGGTTTGCCATCACACACAAAAAAAACGTAAATGTCACCACGCAGCTTCTCAACAGGATGTGTTAGTCGCTGATGATTACAATTATAGACAGAATCGAGGTTTGCATCCATACTGCTTTTGATGTATCTGACTTTGGCCATATTAGCATAGGTAGTCACCTTTCTTTTAGAACTGTGGATAAAAATGTCACACCTGTGTCTTGAAACCTATAACACTTACATCTGTACATGTGAACCCGACCACGGATTGGAATCCCAGCCTGAACGATTTACTTCCTTGTTGATTGCACTAGCTGTAGCATCTGCGCTACTGTACACGACATCTATGTAAATAATCTCTCGGGTCATGGTGACATGGTCGTCAGTAGCGTGATATTATATTTGTGTTCATAAAGAGATTTCCTAATGTGGAGCAGCGGTAAGAGTTTGGGTAATATTTGTGACTATGTCCTTATGATAGAGATACCAACATACAACAACCAGTAACTGGCCTTCCCTTACTGTCTTTAGATCGAACACAACAATGACTGTGAACACTAAACACACCTACCTCTACATCTTATCTCGCCTGTCTGCACAATGTTGCTCCTTGTTGAACGCTTAGTCTCGTGATAGCAGCAGTATAAATAAATGTACAATAGATGAAATTATCTTAACAACGATAACACAATGACTGGGCTCTGGTGATCAGGTGAGGTGAAATGGGGTTAAAAGTCGCGTCCAAGATTATTGCACTTATATAGCGACGTACATGTACGTGTTTGTGTTTGTGTGGCTGCTTGTACTTATCCGGACTGATGCCGATTTATAGAGCTAGCTCACTGAGATACCATGCCCCAGTTTAACATGAATACCCCACTCAGACACAGTATACTGACTCCGAGCCGACCAGTCCTTGTTTAGGCCCTTAATTACGAGAGCCAGACAGGGTAACAACAAGCACCATCTTTTAACGTCTTTTGTTATGACGCGGTCGGGGATCGGACAGCGGACCTTCCGCTCTCTGGGCGGACGCTCTCCCACTAGACCACGGAGGCGGTCTGCCGTAAAGTACAGCGATGAAGCTATGCAGTGCCTGTGTTCTGTAAACTCAATTTAATTCAAGTTAATATGCATTTTCTTCTTATCGATAAGGCAAGGAAAGGATACTGTAAATAATTGAAACAGCACTAGTAGTGTTTTCATATCTGATGTCAGGTTTTGATTATGCGATATCTGTATAAATTTCCACAAGAAAAAGGTTTCCATTTTTTTTTCAATTTTGTCACTTCGTCATGTTGAAATATCAAGGAAGCACATCAAAAGAATATTTGATGAAAAAAAACCTTGCCATTCAAACACCACGTGAGTTAGACAAATATATTCTTGATCTGTTGTAAGGAGGATGTTATGGTTACATTAACTTCGTATCATCTGACGTTTGACCAGGCGTTTCATCAAGACATATGCCGATAAAAGCATGCGCTTACTGTATGATTTAAGGTAATACACTAGGGAAATAAACAGTGTGAAAACAAGAGTAAACGAAAATGTCAGAGACAGTTTTTTATGGCAACTGTTTCACGACCTAAGTTTTTTTTACATACAAACTTATACCTGTCAGTATCGATGATTGAATATTGAATATGAATGGTAAATGGTTCATTGGACGTTGAGCCCACATTGGTTCATGGGAAGGCATATTTATCTGTACACATTTACACGGTTTGTGTTTATTAGGAAAGATAAAGTTTACCTCCATCTAAAGGTTGAGATAAGAATATAGATTAAATCTATTGCATAATGCCTACAACGTCCTTGCAGGCCCCTATAACTCTTTCTTCAAAACACTTGCTACACCCTGACAACAAATGTCTGCATGTACACCTCACTGTTTAGATTTTCTGTGTTGCACACTTTTATACATTTGATATACGTCGACAAACTCTGACCTTGTGTTTGGAGTTGGACAGGAGAGATCACCGTGGCGGGAGTCTGTATGCTGTTGTGGTTGAGACAGGATAAATGTTACACGCACATGGAGATCAATATACTAGCCAACAAATCAACGACATTTTAAAAGCTCTCTAGGAAAAAAACATTTTGAATTTATGAAATTCTACATATTAATATTTTTGTTGAGAAGTTATGAATTTTTCGAAGAATTATTGCTGGAAAGATGAACCTACTTGGACATTACTGGCATTTCTGTTTTACTGGCTTTCTTGGCACCTGAAACAGGGAAATATTTTAATTAATAATTTAAATAAGATAAATATCATAATAAATGTCAATACTAAATGTATAGTGGATAATGTCATTGATGTGATAATCGGATGAACTGGACAAATGAAATCACAAAGCAGTAACCTCTTTTAATATGTACCATATACCGATACGATGCTTACTTGCAAAATACGCTATTCTAATCCTAATGCTTACATGCATATTAAGCACAGAGAGCAATATATATTGTTAACTTCATTCTATACATTTGTTCAATTGCTGCATTCGGTGGGATATGATTTAGTGCAGGCATTGCATATTAATGTGGATTTATTTACATTTTGTAACCGACATAACATTGTGAAGTGTAATTTCATTTTGATATAGATGCTCTAACAATTAAGTATGGGAGCTCCCTGTGTTTAAGGAAGATAGTGTTCCGAGGTGAAGGGAATTGATCAGAATAGACATAAACTTTAGACCGATGATGTGATTTATTGAATGAAAAGTGGTCTTTCTGCCCAGATTTTTAAACATTGAAAGAGCGGGAACGTGTGTCCATTCCATCCCTTTGTTACTTAATACACTCCAAATACAATAAAGCACGCAAGAGTGGTCTTTGCTGGTACTCTCATGCGAACATTGGACGTAAATGGTGAGGCCAAATTTGGCACAAGTGTCACCGTGAACCATGCCAACAAGATGACCACTCACAGATTTGGATGAAGGCAATAGGATGACTCCAGGATGGCATATCCATCAGTAATACAGCAGATGTCCCACTCCATCATCCCCAGACTATGTAATAGATTTCGTACCACTGGCAGGTTCAAATGTAAACCATGTTAAAATCTTAGACCAGACAATGGTTATCCTTCAGCCTTCAGGACTTGCAACAGCGCTCCACCACAGTCAGGGCTCTGAGGCTACAACGGGGGGCTGCCACACACACAAAACTCAGTACTGAGACCATAAGGAACAGCATCCTAGGTGCCAACATGTGGTCACTTGTGTCCCCCATTTCGACCAGTTTATCGAGTCGACCTGGTGCAGATCTCATCTCATGTGGAATGTGCAATAGTTGTCGCAAGTACTCTCTACTCTCTATCTGCAGTTTAAAATTCATGTCGGGTTCGTGTCCTGAGAGTCCCTCATAAAAAAAAGATGCCACTCTGTTAGAGCGACCGGTTATGATCACTTATGCTCTAGGGTGGCTTTAGCCATTATCACAGTACTTCCCATACCATGTCAATCTTACCATTGGGTGATCCACCCCCAGGGTATTACCAGCCCTGAAAGTTATTGGGCAAGGAGCCTTCTTGCAGGACAATGCAAGACTTCACAGAGCAGGTGTTGTTACTGCCTTTCTGCTACATATTGACCAGCTTGCTTGCCCGGTCATGCATCTATCGACGAAACATAGGACGCAATTGGCGGACGCGTGTGGAGAACCATCGTCAGCCATCAAATATGCAACAGTCCAATTCCTCCAAGTAGACTGACTAGCCATCCCCGAAGACTCTGCGGACATCAGTGGGACGTCGTTGCTGGGAGTGCATACACCACATATGTGGTCATACACATTACGCTATCTGACCATGTAAGTCTTATGACCATTGTGTGTTCATTCCCTGCATCCAGGCTCTTATAGCATTTATTCCTAAATTTGACAGTTTGTATGCTGAAATGATTGTGCTTGTTCTAAAGAGGACATATGTCAACGTCTGTATGGTTTTCATGGCATCAGCTCGTGAATACAAGATGTCCCTATGATTGTTTAAGAAGGATATGTAAGAAATGGATCCATGGCAGAACCCCAATGCTAAGTGGATCGTCTTATGGATGCATGTGGTCAAGTGTTGTATGACGTCATAGATCTAAGTTATATGTTTATAACGTTAGAAGAACTGTTAAATTTCAATCATCCTTTACTCACCCGATATGCAGTTTGCTATTTCGTCCCTGTAGAGGAAAGCCAAACCGAGACAGATGGCATCTACGGCCAGCATCACACAGACACCTATAGCAACTCCAACACCAATAACGGATTCCTGGCTGTTTTGTATACATATCGCTGTCATTTGAAATAAAATATGCATTTTTTTAAATATGTAAAGGATGTACACAAGTTCCATTAAATCTGCACTTTATATAACTTTCACAAACTATAGCATTGTTGCAATACAAATTTAACTAAACTAATTTAACCATCAGTGGTTCGTTAAAGCTGACAATACCTCAAGATTTTCTTATTTGGATGTTTCATTTGTTACATTCGTACCATGGCGACAATGAAATATGTCACGTGGTTGTATAATATCAGAAAATGAGCAGAAATATATTACCTTGATAATGCCTAATAATTCTGTGGAGATACGACAAAGGACGAAGAGTATTCTGTACACAGTGATGAAAAGAGAGCCTTTCCCCAATAAATCGGAAACAAAAGCTCCCTGTATGTTTAAAATGTAACGTCAAATACGTATATTTGTGTGTAGCACTAGTTTAAACATTTCGAGTAGGAAAGATGTGAGTGTCATGTGAGAATTTCACAGATGTGATCCGTAAGTGATTTACTTCCTGGATCCGTTGTTAGTAAATACGTCTGACCCTGGCCTACCAAAATGAAATTTCCAACTGCATGATGTACATGGTATAACAGATTAAATATGAGCCTGATCCCGATCCCATACGTAAATTTCCAAGTGTAATTATGGCCTTGATGTGTGAATGGTTGCTGTCCTGACATTGAAACCTTACAGACATTTGAGTTCAGGTTCAAGATGTACGTGGGATAGATGATATAACTGATGTATTTTCCCGACAATTTTAAGCAAATACTCCCGCTATGCATAAACTTTAAATTCCAGTAGTTTGAGCTCTTGATCTGCAAACCGAATACGTAAACGGATACCCACCTGTTGTAGACGTTTCGGGACGTGATGTTGGCCCTTGAGGTTGTTGACCTGGAAATCAAGACAAAGTTGTAGTTGTTAGTAAATACGTCTGACCCTGGCCTACCAAAATGAAATTTCCAACTGCATGATGTACATGGTATAACAGATTAAATATGAGCCTGATCCCGATCCCGATTTCCAAGTGTATTTATGACCTTGATGTTTGAATGGTTGTTGTCCGAATATTGAAACCTTACAGACATTTGAGTTCAGATTCAAGATGTACGACAATTTTAAGCAAAAAACCCCGCTATAGATAAACTTTAAATTCAAGTTGTTTGACTTCTTGATCTGCAAACCAAATACGTAAAAATGTTGAAGCAATCCTAACTATGAAATCTTACCAATGACAAGAACTGTTTTGTTGTCACTGTAGTCTTCACTAATGACTAAACACCTGAACTGTCTCCCATTGTCTAGATTCGCGACTGTATGAACCAGTGTTGACGCCCCGTTGTACTGACACCCCCCTGACCCAGATACGGGAGTAGGAGTCTCATAGGTGATGTTTTGGTCGTTTGGATATCGTGTCCAGGAGGTGAACTCGTTGTCTATAGATCGCCACTCCCATGTCCACAGGTTCTGGAGATTGTTCACATAAAACTGGTTCCCGATCCTCCCAGTGCATCTGAATGAGATCAGCTGACCACTGTCATAACTGACTCTGTCGGGAGTTGGGAACATCTCTATTTGCTCTGGGTAAGCTGTAAGGAAAATACAATATATGTGTATATAAAAACAAGAACTATCTTGTTGTCATTTTAGTCTTCCTGGATGGTGGGGATGGGGGTGGGTAGGGTGGATGGGTTATTGTGTGTTTGTGTGTGTGTGTGTGTTTGTGTGTGTGTGTGTGTGTGTGTGTGTGTGTGTGTGTGTAGGGGGGGGGGGGGGGAGTCATGGGTCATGGGTCGTCTAAGGCAGAGTTGCATCCCTTGCACCTATAATTGAGGGTTCGAATCCCAGTTCGCCCTGATTATGTTTCTAGGTTTGTCAGTACCATATCTGTGTTCGTGTGTTTTACCAAAGTGGTATCACTTCGGGCTTTCCTCCCACATTAAGCTGACACGCCACGATATAACTAGAATACTTTGGAAAGCGGCGTTAAACCCAACTCAGTCGTTCTCTCATTGCCTCCCATTGTCTACATTCGAGACTGTATGAAGCAGTGCTGTTTGTTTGTTGACGCCCCTGTGTACTGACATGCCCCTGAGACAGACACGGGAGGAGGATGGTCGAAGGTGATGTTTTGGTTGTTGGGATATCGTGTCCAGGAGGTGAACTCGTTGTATATGTCCGTCACTCCCATGTCCACAGGTTCTGGAGATTGTTTTTATCGAACGGGTTTTGAAACCTGCCTGTACATCTGAATGAGATCATCTATACACCTGAATGGACACCTGCCTCTATACCTGAATGAGATCATCTATACACCTGAATGTACACCTGCCTCTATACCTGAATGAGATCATCTGTACACCTGAATGAGATCATCTGTACACCTGAATGAGATCATCTGTACACCTGAATGTACACCTGCCTGTACACCTGAAAAAGATCATCTGTAACCTGAACGAGATCATCTGTACACCTGAATGTACACCTGAATGAGATCATCTGTACACCTGAATGTACACTTGAATGAGATCATCTAGATCTGTACACCTGACTGTACACCTGCCTGTACACCTGAATGACATCATATGTACACCTGAATCTACACCTGCCGGTACACCTGAATCTACACCTGAATGAGATCATCTGTACAACTAAATGTACACCTGCTTGTACACCTGAAAGAGATCATCTGTACACCTAAATGTACACCTGCCTGTACACCTGAAAGAGATCATCTGTACACCTGAATGTACACCTGCCGGTACACCTGAATGAGATCGCCTGTACACCTGAATGGGATCATCTGAACACCTGAATGATATCATCTGTACACCTGAATGTACACCTGAATGAGATCATCTGTACACCTGAATGAGATCACCTGTACACCTGAATAAGATCATCTGTACACCTGAACGAGATCATCTGTACACCTGAATGTACACTTGAATGAGATCATCAAGATCTGTACACCTGTATGTACACCTGCCTGTACACCTGAATGATATCATATGTACACCTGAATCTACACCTGCCAGTACACCTGAATCTACACCTGAATGAGATCATCTGTACACCTGAATGTACATCTGCCTGTACACCTGAAAGAGATCATCTGTACACCTGAATGTACACCTGCCGGTACACCTGAATGAGATTGCCTGTACACCTGAATTGGATCATCTGAACACCTGAATGATATCATCTGTACACCTGAATCTACAGCTAAATGAGCTCATCTGTACACCTGAATGTACACCTGAATGAGATCATCTGTACACCTGAATGTACACCTGAATGAGATCATTTGTACACCTGAATGTACACTTGAATGTACACCTGAATGAGATCATCTGTACACCCGAATGTACACTTGAATGAGATCATTTGTAGACCTGAATGTACACCTGAATGAGATCAGCTGTACACCTGAATATACACCTGAATGAGATCATATGTACACCTGAATGTACACCTGCCTGTACACCTGAATGAGATCATCTGTACACCTGAATGTACACCTACCTGTACACCTGAAGGAGATCATCTGTACACCTGATATATCTACACCTGAATGTACACCTGCCTGTACACCTGAATGAGATCATCTGTACACCTGAATGAACAAGTGAATCTGAACAACTGACCGTCATCCTAACTGATCCTGACGGGAGAAGGGAACATCTCTAAGATGGATAAGGTGAGATATATGATAGTAACAATGCATGTGAGCATTCTGGACGATAAGCAGTTTATAAAAGAGGCTATACTTCTAGCTGTGATGTTGGTGGTTGTCTCATCATTTCCAGGTGATCCCGCCAAGTATTGGGTGGAGCAATAGTATTTAGAAGCAGCATCAGTACATCTCAGATCTGTCAGGGTGAACTGTATACTGCCTGTTGCTCCAGTACTAGAACCTGAGGTTGTCATCCGCTGTTGTAGGCCTGTGTCCACTACTTGTACTGACGAATCTGTGTTGCCCATTCGTATTATAGGCTGATTAGAACCAGTAGAAGATCTCTTGCCAATCTCCATGTTAAACACTTGTGTTATTCCAGGTACATCTGGACTACAACTTACAGTCAGCTGAGATGTTGGGTTACTTCCCCCAATAGTTATTTGTGTTGGTAATGTAGTCAGTCTTGCCCCTGTGACTGGAACAGAAAGAAAAAACTTGTGTTCATGTCAGTGAGAGATGCACAAGTCGAAAATTCAAAAAAATGTCAGGTTATTCTGTCATGTAAAACATCTGATGTGAAACATATATAGCATTGTATTATTAACGCACAGTCAAAGCCCATTCAGAAGCATATGGCTCTTCTTGTAGTAAATACAGGCTTGCCCCTGTGACTGAGAAAGAAAAAACTTGCATTAGTCGACAATTCAACAACATGTCTGATGTGAAAACAATATAACATTGTAACTACCACTGTACAGTGGAAGACACTTTAAAAATACATGACTTTTCCTATAGTCACTAATATGTCGCACATTCTAGGCAGCACATGTCACTATTTGAGGGCCTGCAGTTATAATGGCTGATTCTGCATACCTTGCAAGTACCTTGTTTCAGAACAAGTTGATGTGATGAGAATATGATTTACAGTGAACATTACTAATAAGCTGATAACTGTTTATATGCCAGCACCAATTGTGTACTCACTTCCAGGGAGAAAGGTAATGAAAATCAGACGACAAAAGGGATGACAAGGCTTCATGCTTCTTTCTCCAAAAAGTGAATTCCCGTTCCTGAAACATGTTAAGGAATGTCGGAACAAAAGATTTAATTATACCTTTGGTTTATTTACAGAAATTATCTGTCGAGCTGATGATAGTTTTAGTTTTAAAAAAGTAACCCCTTCCCTTCCCCCAAAATGAAAACAATCAATCACATCTCGCAATTGACGTTAAACACACCATGTCAAAGTGAACAACACTCCCCTGATTGGTGAGATGGAGATTACCCAGGAATGTTTATATGCTGTGGATGATAATTTTTTCAAAGGAGAAGTTTGGTTTTGGTGGAAACCGAGCTTTTGGCTGATATGAATAACCCAATCTGAACCAATTTTTGTAACACACAGGCGAATCAAAATGTTCTTCAAACGAACTCTGCTTAGCCTTCATGGAAACAAACCAACGTAAATGTCATCACGCAGCCTATCAACTGGATGTGTTAGTCACCAATCATTACAATTATGGACAGAATCGAGGTTTGCGTCGATACTGCCGTACGTGCTGTTTTTGATGTATCTGACTTTGTCCATATTAGCATAGATAGTCACCTTTCTTTTAGAACTGTGGATTCAAATGTCACACCTGTGTCTTGAAAGCTATAACACTTACACCTGTACATGCGAACCCGACCACGGACTTGAATCCCAGTCGAAACGATTTACTTCCTTGTTGATTGTGTTATCGTGTATATATTTGTCCCAATTCGTTGAAAATTCCTTACCTTATTTTTAATACAAATTATCAAAACTACAGCTTATATTATAATAAAATATTCCCAACTTAATCTTATATACCTGTATATCCAAATTCCTGTACATTTAAAATTAGCTACCTTTATTATTCTACTTCTATTTCATTTTTTATTATTTTACTTTCCATATGTTTTATATGAACTTAATATTACTTGATACATGTTATCCAGGCTTTTTCATGTGACATCCTACTTACATAAACAATAAGCCGTCCAAATTCATACCCATAGGCACAAAATCAACATGCCCATTGTCCAAACGTAATCCCCTGCTATTTTAATTCTATACCCGTCAACGTCTGCTAGTGAGCGAAGCTCAATCACTGTCAGTGTCTACCTACCCGTCACCTCTAATTATCCCCCTTAGGCAAAGGATTACCGCAAAGCAAACATTATACCGAATGCATTTTTTTAGAAGTAATCCCCTTATTGTTAATGTCAACAGTAGATTAGTAAACTTGGGAAATCAGTCAGTCATTACAAGCCTTAGGTCAGAAATTCTTATCCAATCAAAATTGGCGTTACATACTTTGGACCAATAACAGTAAAGGCGCAGTTCCAGCTCCAACTATATAAAACCATGCAGATGCCCCTTTGTCAATCTAGACGAAAACGATTTCGAAACTGAAGATGACGTAAACGAAATTACTCGATCAGCCCCTAAAAAACTCAAAAACCGCAAACGCAAAAATCAACCCCAACCACAACCCCCCATAACTTCCAAACTAAACAACATCACAATCTTACTGGCCTATATGCTCAAACAAATCAAACCTGAGGCTAGCTCCAAAAATCTTCACAAAGTAGCCCTAAACCTAAAACTCACCACTCAAAGTTACAATGAGTTCCTAATAAACTACTCAACAGCAACCGCAGGACTATAGACAATCCAAACAACCATTAAAACCATAATCTCCAAACACTAAAAACCCAAATAATGACAGGCCTAAATATCTTTCAGTGGAATGCGGACGGGCTTAACTCCCACAGCCACGAATTAAAAGCTAGATTTAAACTAAAACAAGGACCACATATAGCGTGCATCCAGGAAACTAAATTCTCCAATAAATCCAAATTCTACCTACCAAACTATAACATAGTCAGACAAGATCGACCTAAATCCAAAACAACTAGAGCATCGGGTGGCCTCCTAATACTTATTAGAGAAGATATAAGCTACGAGCAAATCCAAGTAAATACCCCAAACCTAGAAGCCAATGGTATCCAAATCACCCTAAAAAACCAAAAAATAAACATCATAAACATCTACCACTGGCAACAACAGAAAATCCAACCAGAGGATCTAAACATACTCCAAAAGTTAGGCAACAAATCTACCATTTTCCTAGGAGATTTCAACGCCCACCACCCCTCCTGGGGCACGGGGGATAAACTAGATAACCACGGCAAACTAATATCAGAATGGATAGAAGCTAACGATCTAGTACTTCTAAATAACAACCGTCCCACCAGATACGATAAAAGCAATAGAGACATGTCGGCTATCGACCTAACCATATGTACAGCAGACCTAGCTCAAAGTACCCAATGGGAAGTTCACGACGCCCCCTTAGGAAGTGATCACTTCCCCATAAACATAACCGTAGGAAACACTAACGTCCCAAACCAAACCGAAAGTTCAGAACCCAAATTTAACTATAACCAGGCTAACTGGGATAAATTCCAAAATATCTGCAACCAAGCTAACCTACTAGAACTAGAGAATAGTGACCCAGAAATATACTGCCAAAACCTAACGGACTTCATAGTAAACGCAGCCAAAAGCGCAATCCCCTTCAATAAACCCAATAAATCGGGTAGGCCCTCTGTACCCTGGTGGAACGAGGAAATAGAATTAACTAGACAAAAACGTAAAACAGCCTTCAACAAAGCCAAACGCGACCATAACCACATACCAGTAGCTCACCAACTAAACCACCAGGTACAAAAACTAGTTAAAATAGCTAAAACTAGAGACTGGAAAAAATTCTGTGAGGGACTAAACAACCGCACAGATGCCAGAACGGTCTGGCGTAAAATTCACGCCGTTAGAGGCCTAAAACGTCACAAAAAGACACCTAACATAAACAACTCAACAACCCCTAGCGAAAAAGCAGACAACCTAGCAAACCACTTCTCGGCCACAAGCAGTAATAACAATTTCAGTGATAAGTTTCAACTAAAACTCAAAACAGAAACCAAACCTACCCAAGAACCAAATAATGATGCCCTAGAAATAAATCAACCGTACACAATAGAAGAACTCAACTATGTACTTCAAAACAGGAAAAAGGGAACAGCCCCAGGACTAGACCTAACCTCCTACCAAATAATTAAAAAACTTCCTCTCAAACTACTTCAGACACTACTTAAACTATATAATCTAATCTATCAAAAAGGTCATGTACCAACCCCCTGGAAAGAGGCACTAATCATACCCATCCCTAAACCCGGTAAACCAACCAACCAAGCTAACTCTTATAGACCAATCTCTCTTACCTCCAACCTATGCAAAGTAATGGAATCCATGGCCAAAAATAGACTTCAACACTATTTATCCCAAAATAACATAATAAACTCAGATCAAAGCGGTTTCACTCCTGGTCGCTCAACCTTAGATAACCTAGCCCGTCTCGAACAGGATATTAAAACCGGCCAACTAAATAAACAATACACTACAGGCATCTTTCTGGACTTCTCTAAAGCATTTGATATGGTATGGCACAACGGGCTAATCCAAAAACTTAAAAAAATAGGACTTAAAGGTCAAATCGTAAACTACATCCAAAGCTTCCTCCAAAACCGCAAAATTACAGTGGGTATAGACCAGGCCTTGTCGGAGCAGTGTCCCCTAGAAAACGGCACCCCACAAGGCAGCATTCTTAGCCCCACACTTTTTAACATTATGATAAACGATCTCTTTGATGGCTTATCCCCTAAAATAAACACTTCCAAATTTGCTGACGACGGCGCCCTCTGGATCCGGTCCAAAAGCATCCTAACATCCCAGGACTTACTCCAAAAATCCCTAAACAAAATTCAACAATGGGCAGATAAATGGGGCTTCTCCCTCAACTCAGAAAAAACCACAGGAATAGTATTTAAACATAAAAGTATGAGAAAGACCACCCCAAATCTCA
The DNA here is from genome assembly GCF_022045235.1 of Haliotis cracherodii. Lineage (NCBI taxonomy): Eukaryota > Metazoa > Mollusca > Gastropoda > Lepetellida > Haliotidae > Haliotis > Haliotis cracherodii. Next base: position 27,101,209 of record NW_027266267.1, read on the forward strand.
AACTAAACAACAAACCAATCCAGTTCCAAAAACAAACCAAATTCCTAGGCCTAATCTTCGACGAACATCTCTCCTGGGATGCCCACGTCGCAAACCTAATTACCAAATGTAGCAAAGACCTAAACACACTAAGATGTTTAACCGGCTCCAACTGGGGTGCCTCCAAAGATACTCTCCTCAGCCTCTATACATCCCTAATCAGATCCAAATTAGACTATGGCTGCGCCATATACGACACCTTAAACAAAAGCTTAGCCCAAAAACTAGACTCAATACAGTACCAAGCTCTAAAACTAGTCACACGTACTCAACAAGGCACCTCCCTCACTTCACTTCAGGCCTTAACAGGAGAAATGCCACTAAATCTTCGTAGACAATATCTAACACTAAATTTCTGGGCAGCGGCCCAATCAAATCCTCTCCTCCAAAACCTACTAGATCAAAATATCCGTCCCCAAAACCAGGCTCTAACCAGGAAACACCCCCTCCTCACACCGATATCCCAACGAATACTAAACTACCGTAACGAACACCAAATAGGAAACCTAAAACAAAACTGCAAAAACTCCAATGTATTCACCCCTAAACTCAAAATTCCAAAAATAGACACATCACTAGCAAACAAAATCAACAAACAAACAGATCCAAATATAGCTAAATCCACCTCACTAGCTTACATACATCAAAACTGGCCAAATTGGTGTCACATATATACAGACGGATCCGCTGATCCGATCACAAATCATACAGGTTTCGGAGTCCACATAGCCCAACCAACCAGAAATACGCAATCCTACCAACTCCCAAACAACCAATCCATATTCACTGCAGAGCTCATGGGTATGGTCACAGCCCTCCATAACCAGCACACTAAAAACCAAAAAAAAATCCTAATACTTACAGACTCGCTAAGTGGACTACAGGCCCTCCAAAGCAAAAACACCAAAAATCGACCCAAATTAATTAACCAAATCCTAAAAAGTATAAATAACCTAAGAGAGGTAGGCAAGGAAATAGTACTTATATGGATCCCAGCCCACGTAGGAATATACGGGAACGAAAACGCTGACCTAGCCGGTAAAAAATCACTTAAAATCCCGGAAATTAGCCTAAAGCTACCAATATCCAAAGCAGAGATCAAAAGTATCAACAAACGCAAAATCTCCCAAAAATGGCATAACCTCTATCAAAACACAAACACCCAAATCATTAAAATCCTCAATAAACCCCTTCCCAAACCAAAAATCCTCCACCCCTCCAAAAAAATCGACAGGATAATCACCAAACTCCAAACAGGTCACACCAAACTAAATAGCCATCTCCAAAAACTTAAAAAACACGCAAACGGGAAGTGCCCACATTGCAAACATTCAGAAACAATAGAACACGCCCTCCTACACTGCACCCACTACAACACCCACAGAACAACACTTAAAACCAAACTGAAAATAAATACAGCTCTTACCTTAGAAGCATTACTAAACCCCCTAAATAACCCAGAAATATTCAAAACCCTAGGCATATACCTAACTAAAACGGACCTCATCAACCGAATCTAAACATAACCAATTAATAAACACTAGCATGTAATACACCAACCCACCCCTACACACTCCCTTAGTCCTAACCACACCCCCAAGGCATATATTCCAAATTTCAAAATTTTCAAAAATTTATTTAAGCAACCTCTAAAAACCCCACTCAGGTTGCACACCTCTCGTTCCGCCTAGAACCTCACTAAATGGCCCGACCGGGCCCGTGTGCGAAATACGCTTCAGTCGGAAAGCGCACGTAAAATCTCCTAATATAAGTAAGTAACCCTTTGTCAGCCCCAAAAACCAAAAGCTATAGAAAAAAACTCACCCAAAACGTAGCAAGCAAAAATCTAAACAACTTAGTCCTCCTACTAGCTTACGTGTTAAAGCAGTCTAATCCAGAAGCCAGCTCCAAAGCCTTCTTTGGTGTAGCACATAAACTAAAACTCGTCACCACCTCTTTCGACCGTTTCAGCAGCAACCTTAATAACCTACTAAAGTAAATACCTAAACCAAGCCTAAACCAAACATAAATCCACCCAGTTTCCCAATGGAAGGCCTAAACATTTTTCAATGGAATGCCAATGGCCTCGCCGGCCATGGTTCTGAACTCAAAGCTAAATTCAAAATAGATAAAGGTCCCCATGTAGCTTGTATTCAAGAAACCAAATTCTCACATAAAACTAAATTCAACCTACCAAATTATAACGCAGTGAGAACCGACAGGTCCAAAACCATGCCAGGCAGAACAGGAGGAGGTCTAATCATCTACGTTAGAGAGGATATTAACTACGAGGAAGTTAAAGTAAACACTCCTAATCTAGAAGCCAATGGAATCCAAGTCACCATCAATAACCAAAAAATAAAAATTATTAACATCTATCACTCAACACTAAAACCAATTAAAGATACAGACCTAGATGTCCTTTACCAATTAGGAAATAAATCAACCATCTTCCTAGGAGACTTCAATGCCCATCATCCTACCTGGGGCATTGCGGATAAACTAGACAACCATGGACAACTAATATCAGAGTGGATCGAAAAAAATGACCTAATACTATTAAACAATAACCAACCAACTAGATACGACAAAACCCACCACACCATGTCGGCTATCGACTTAACAATATGTACGCCAGACTTAGCACAAAGTCTGATGTGGGACGTCCACCCAGTACCTCTAGGCAGCGACCACTTTCCCATAAATATAACCCTAGGAAATATAAAAATACCAAATCAAACCCCTAAACAGGAACCTAAATTTCAGTACAAAAACGCCAACTGGGACCAATTCCAAGAATTATGCAACGAAGCTAATCTAAACGATTTAGAAACAACAGACCCCGAAACATTCTGTCAAAACCTAACTAACTTCATAATCAACGCAACCAAATCCGCAATCCCCTTCAAATCATCCAACCCAGGAAAACCCACTGTCCCTTGGTGGAATAAGGAAATAGAGCTAACTAGACTAAAACGCAAATCAGCTTTCAACAGAGCTAAACGAGACCCCTCTCATCTCAAAACAGCTCATGAACTTAACCACCAAGTGCAATACCTAGTTAAAACTGCTAAAACCAAAAACTGGAAAAAATTCTGTGAGGAGCTAAACCACCACACCGACGCTAGGAAGGTGTGGCGCAAAATTCACGCCATCCGAGGCATCAAACGGCACAAAAAAAGCCCCAATATAAACAACTCAACTAACCCCACCCAAAAGGCCAACAACCTAGCCAAACACTTCTCTAAAGTTAGCAGCAACAGTAACTTCAGTAAGAAATTCCAAGATAAACTAAATAAAGAAACCAAATTCCCCAAAGAAAACAGACAAGACAACCTAGAAATAAATCAACCTTACACCATAGAAGAACTAAATCACGTACTAAACAACAGAAAAAAAGGAACAGCCCCTGGCCTAGACCTCACCTCTTACCAAATAATCAAACACTTACCTACCAAACTACTCCAAACTTTACTTAAACTATACAACCTAGTCTACCTAAACGGACAGGTCCCTTCCTCATGGAAGGAAGCTCTAGTAATCCCAATACCTAAACCAAATAAACCAGCAGATCAGGCAAACTCCTATAGGCCCATCTCCCTAACCTCAAATCTCTGCAAAATAATGGAACTTATGACTAAAAATAGGCTACAGCACTACCTAGACCAAAACAACATCATAAATCCTGACCAGAGCGGCTTCACTCCTGGCCGATCAACTCTCGATAACCTTGCCCGACTAGAACAGGATATAAAAACAGGACAGCTAAACAAGCAATACACCATAGGCATATTCCTCGACTTCTCTAAAGCTTTCGATATGGTATGGCACCACGGGCTAATACAAAAACTTAAAAAAATAGGACTAAAAGGTCAAATAATAAACTTCATCCAAGATTTCCTAAACAATCGCAAAATTACCGTGGGTATAGACCATACACTATCGGACCAGTGTCCCCTAGAAAATGGCACTCCCCAGGGCAGCATCCTCAGCCCAACCCTCTTCAATATAATGATAAATGATCTATTCGAGGGCTTATCCCCTAAACTAAACACTTCAAAATTCGCGGATGACGGAGCCCTATGGATCCGCACTAAAAGCATTAAAATGGCAGAAAACTTAATCCAAAAATCTCTAAATAAAATACAACAATGGGCAGACAAATGGGGCTTCTCCCTTAACTCAGATAAAACAACAGGAGTAGTATTCAAACATAAAAACACGAAACCTGCCTACCCAATCCTCCAGCTAAACAACCAAACAATCAAATTCCAAAAACAAACAAAATTCTTAGGACTTATTTTCGATCAACACCTCACCTGGGAGGCTCACGTCCAAAACCTAAAAACTAGATGCAGCAAAGACCTTAACACATTAAGATGTCTCACCGTCTCTAACTGGGGAGCCTCCAAAGATACCCTCCTCTCACTATATACAACACTAATTAGATCAAAACTAGACTACGGCTGTGCCATATACAATACCCTAAACAACTCTCTTTCTAAAAAACTTGACTCAATACAATATCAGGCTCTCAAACTAATTACACGCACCCAACATGGCACCTCCTACACCTCACTTCAGGCCCTTACAGGAGAAATGCCACTAAATCTACGCAGGGAACATCTAAGCCTTAATTTCTGGGCCGCGTCCCAAACAAACCCTCTCATCCAAAACCTAATTAACCAAAACATTAGCCCAAGAAACCAAGCTCTAGCTCGCAAACACCCCTTACTCACCCCAATATCCCAAAGAATAACTAACTACCTCAATGAACACCAAACTCAAAATCTTAAACAGAACTGCGAAAAATCAAATATCTTCACCCCTAAACTCAAAATACCCCAAATAGACACAACGCTAGCTAACCAAATAAATAAACAAACCGACCCAAACATAGCTAAAACCACCACACTTGCATACATACACGAAAATTGGCCAAATTGGTGTCACATATACACTGACGGATCTTCAGACCCGATCTCCAACCACACAGGCTTCGGAGTCCATACCACACAACCAGTTATATCCACACAATCTTACCGACTCCCTAACAACCAATCTATATTCACGGCCGAACTTATGGGCATAGCCTCAGCCCTGCATAACCAACAATCTAAAAACAAAAAAAAAATCCTAATTCTCACTGACTCCCTTAGCGGACTACAAGCCCTCCAAAACAAAAATACCAAAAAACGACCTAAACTAATAAACCAAATACTTAAAAGCTCCAACGACCTAACAAAAGCAGGCAAACAAATAACCTTCTTGTGGATCCCCGCCCACGTAGGAATTTACGGCAACGAAAGCGCCGATAAAGCAGCTAAATTATCTCTCAAAATACCAGAAATAAGCCTAAACCTACCCATCTCAAAATCAGAAATTAAAAGTGTAAACAAACAAAAAATAACCAAAAAATGGCATAATCAATATCAAAACTCAAATAGCCAAATCAAAAAAGTGCTCAGAAAACCACTAGCCAAACCTAAAATCCTACACCCCTCTAAAAAAATTGACAGATTAATTACAAAACTCCAAACAGGACACACTAACCTAAATAACCACCTAAAACAACTTAAAAGACACACCACAGGCAACTGCCCCCACTGCAAACAACCCGAAACCACAGAACACGCACTCATTCACTGCACCCACTATCAAACACACAGAACCACACTACAAACCACCCTCAATCTAAATAAGGTTCCTACTCTAGATGAAATACTAAACCCTCAAAATAAACTAGAAAACTTCAAGGCCCTAGGCGTATTCCTAATCAAAACAGACCTAATTAAGCGCATCTAAAAATTAATTAATCTACCAATCCAAAATCCAATAAACATACAAACACACACCTCATAGTAGAGTCATATCCCTGGAATCCGTGACCACTTTATTCCTACCTTTTTTTTATGATGGATTCGTTTAACTGACATGTCTAACTAAAAAAATAGCCCCCATGACCCTCTGGAAAATGACGGCTAACTCTGCCAGAACGCAAAATTCAAAATGGCCGTCGACGCCATTTTGAATAGCATGAAATAGTATATCTATGGAAGAATATCAGCCACAGACACATATAAGGTGTCTAATTCCACTAATTTGAACGTGATAAATCCATTGGAATTGTTATTTTTTACATTAGAAGCAATTATGACCTTGAATTCCAAGATGGCTGCCGGCTGCCATCTTGAAAAACAGAAAATATCATATCTCGAATACTAGATGGGCTACAAGAACAAATGAGGTGTCTTATCTAACTAATTTTAACATGATAAAACTATTGGAATGGTTAATTATATCCTTGGGATCATATTTATCTCAATATTCAAAATGGACACCATATATGAAATTATTTGGGTGTTTGAAATTCTTATAATTATATGAGGAGGTAATACTGTACTAAGAACTACAGAACGCAACTAAAAAGATGCTTTGGAAACTCTTTACAATTATTCACTGCATGAGTCATTGCATGAGCTCTCATCACTGCCGTCATCAGAATCACTAGAAAGATCACTGTCATTATCGTCTGCTGGTGAGATTGCAGGTAAGGTAATTGTTGAAGGTAAAGCAGGCTGTGTGTAACGATCAGGCAGGTAAAGGCCGGCATCACAATGCCAACCATGACCTATTGGAGAGGGGTGACTCTGGAGATCAAAATGCTTTTGCAAATATGCCAAGTAGTTTGCCCGTTCCAAGTGATGACGGAGACTGTCCGAATCAGGTGCAAGTCTGATGGTGCTTTTTTTCTTTTGTGCTCTCCACTTGGATGCCCTGACTTCTCCCAAACTTGAACTTTTGGAATCACAATAGACATAACGAATTACAAATCGTTCCAAGTCCTCTATGACTTCTTGTGTGACTGGAAGTTCTCTACCACAACTTGTTAACAGGTTCTGTGCTTCTTCAGAATGCTGGGTGCGATGTACAATACTCTTCTTGCCAATCCCATAGAAACCAGAGTTATGGTCACATCCAGTAAGCACATGAATTGGTATAATGCATTCTGCCATTTCCTCGTCACACAAGCATCTAGCAGAGATCAGTTGGTGTTTCTTTTTGATACACATCAGGCCTGGTGTTTTTTTAGCAACATATGCAGCCTGTACATAGTTGTCAGTATCTTCAGTGTCAACGACAACAGCCTCTGTGTAGCCCTCAGACCGAAGCATACTATATGTGGTAAATATGGCTGTGTCTGCCTCTGCTTGGAAACATGTTAACTCTGGCATAAGCTTACCTGTGGTTAGATTCTTTGGACTGCCACCTACTACACAGTAAATGATTTCCACATGAGTTGAAGCAGCAGCTTTCTGGAATGCAGTTTGCAAAAATACCTGCAAGCGAATCTTGTTGCTAGGATTATACAAGATAGAGTGGAAATGTTTCTTTGAAGGAAATTTTTCCTCAGACTTCATGAACACATTGCTGACTGGTTTGGCATTTTGGCGCAGGATACGCTCACTGTCTTTGATTGAATTCTGATCATATTTGTCATTGATGCAAATGATCCGCTCAGCATGCTTGTGCCTTGTAAAAACAGTGTGCACAACCTTATCCGCATAGTCTCCCCATCTGTACTTTGTGCCATCACCCTTTTCTCTGTCTTCAGTGGTTGGAGTAGCCAGGTGCCAGATGAGACCCATATCAACAATAGAGGTATACACATCAGGTTCGGGAACAGGGGTCATAGTAAGTTTCTCCTGGAGTTTACTTTTCTGGACCTTTCGCATGGTTCCATTAACATTGAAGATTGGAAGGCACTCAGATGTAACACGATGCTGCAACACATCTTCAAGTTTGAGGGCACCACTGTTTTCAACAAGCCCAAGGACAGAGGCCAATGCTTTAGATTCCATTTCTCCAGTTTTCTCTTTGAAGTTATCTCCATTTACTGTCTTCAGTTCTTGATTTGCAAAGTTTTGGTGCTTGTTGAGGGGGATACGGTCATTCAGAGATTTCTTTTTAGAATACACTCTCTCTTTCATGAAGTCTTTCACCTTATGTTCACCATCTTCCTTTGCTGATTTCAAATCATCAGCCAACTTTTCTGAAGCCTGCATTCCTGACTGCAGAGAACGAAGGGTTTGGTTTGTGTGATCAAAGGGATCACAGTCAAACTCTGTGAAACATGCACTGATGTCCTGGACGGCTTTTTCATCCTTCTTCATTCGACTTGATGAAGCATCTGCATGCTTCGGTCTCTGCTGTCTCTTCATATCAGCATGGCGATGGACACTTGCCCTGACTCGATTGATGTTATTCACATTCCGTGTATTTGACAGGAGCTGCTTTTCATTGTTCATGGCTTGCCTGTCATTGACTGAGCGAAAAACCCAGTCTCCATGAAAGAAGCCTGTTCGTCAGGAAGGTTGTCAAGTACTGCACTAAAATCAGGGAGATGTCGACCATACTTGGTGTTGTCATAAGCCACCATCCATGGCAGCATGAGCTTCAGTGAAGATTTGAACTCAGTCCAGTTCCTTGTTCGTAGAGCATGGATGTTTTGGGTGAGAACTTCCACTATTTCCATAAAAGATATCCAGTACTGTGCTTGTGGTGCATCATGATATTCTTCGAAGAGAGTATCAACAAGGTGTTTCAGCTCTGCATTGCTTTCCAGTTTGCTATACGCTTCCGCAAGTTCCTCATCTTTTGCATCAGTCTGCTGTCTAAGCTGGGAAATAGAAGCCTTGACTTCATCAGATAGAGCTGTACCTTCCAAACGCCTGTTTAGTGCATGATGGACCATTGTTTCATAGAAGAGGTACAGACATCGTACACCACGCTTGAAATGTTTTCCTCGGAGTGCTTGATCTACCGACCCTTCTGCAATTACACCTGCTGCCACTAACACATCAGAAATACCTGAACCCTTAAACCTCTTGTAAATGGCATAGATGAATGACATTTGGATGTGGAAGGGTCCCATGAACGGCAAAATTTTGCTGAACTGAACCGCCTTCTCGTTTTTTAACTTCAGCAAGAGCAAGTAGACCGGATAATCACCTACAATGATTGCGAAAGGCATCTTTTTTTCATTAATTGACTTAGCAAGTTTGCACATTACATCATAGAGGATGGTCTTACTAGGCGGGTCAGAATATGTCATGTAGTATATTGCACGGCTCTTCTCTTGTGGTTGTGACATGTTAGCATGAAACCCTTTATAACCAGGCACTTGCTGTTCTTCTGGCTTTGGTCTTGAGAGGTCATCTTGGGCCCTGGACAGTGCATGAATAACACCACGTGTCCTCTGAGTAGATGTGTCCAAAAGAATACTGTTGTTTTCTGTCTCTGTCCTGATGGGTGGCTCCCCACGCTTAACTGTCTTGTATGGATCAATCTTCTGCATTTCACTTCCAAGTTCCTTGAGAGAGGCAGAGAGAGATGAGGCAAGTTTTGCACTGGGAACTGGACGAGTTTCATGACTCTCCAACGGTTCCGAATCAAAAGATTCTGGTTGAACAAACATCACGTTAGTGCGGTGTGGTTGATCAGCACCAGTGAGTGTGTCACTCTTGAAGTCATCATTGTCTACTATAGCCACAGCAGGTTTGCCTTCAGCAAGCTCGAACGGACAATTCAATGAATGTTTTAGGTCAGTCGATACCCAGAAATCCCGCAGCATAAGAACATCATTGTAGCTGATGCCCAAACCATCTTTGTGCATTACATCAATGATCTCCCTACTTTTTGTCAGTCCATATAGCATGACTGACATATTCGTCTCAAATGCAGTGTGTTTTCCGGTGATGTAATTTGTGATGACAGAAGCAATTGAACGGACAGTTGGACAATCATCAATGACAGCCATCGTTGGATGCTTCATCCAGGTGATCAGCTTCAATAGAAGTTCACTCAGTTCTTCTTCTCTCTCCAATTCATGGATGTATGGAGGCCAGGGGACAGTGTTAATGCTCATGACTTGCTCCTTGAGTCGTGCTGCAACATTCATAGCTAGCTGATCATTGCTGACACCAAGTGAATATATTGCAGCCTCAACATATGTTCCTCCTGCTGTGGTATCATAGACCAGTTCACTCTGATTCTTCTTATTGCGTTCATGAAATCCGATGCTTTCACTAAATTCTTTGATCAGAAGTTCTTTTAAGTAGCTAGATTTAACTATTGAATTATGCCCAAAATTTGAGATGATGCGCTTGTAATCATTCAGGAGACTTTGTACGGTACGGAATTCATGATCTTTGAAAATTACTTGATGAACATGATTGACGAAAATACTCTGTGCTTCTCGGAGGTTCACCCGCTGAAGATGCTGAGCGCTTTCATCAGTGATACCCTTATGGTCACTGAGATACTTTCGCCAGCATCCACGATGATACCGTATTTCAATTCCAAATGCTGTTTCAGCATCAAGGATAGAATCAATTAAAGTGTTGAGTCTCTCTCTCATGGTAACATCATCCAGATGGATGGTGTGAAGCTTAAACCTTCTCCAGGCATCTTTTGTTGAGAGCAGAATTAGCTGCTTGTCACGATCCTTCTGTTTTGGGTTGGCTTCTTTCATGCACCAAATGCAGCGTTCCTTGTTATGAAGGCAACTAATACTGGAACGTAGTTTTTTTGGTGCCTGTGGGACTAGATCATCTGAGTCTTCCACTCTGCACATGCTTTGCTTAGATTTTGACAAGCGGTTCTGAGATTGCAAGAGCTTGCTGCCACTGGATAATGTCACATAACAAGAATTATGCATGTTGTGCCCTGTCGGCCCTTTCGCCCAGTCTACTGTGCCACAAACATTTCCAAATTTGTCAAGTCCTTCACATTTTGTGGCCTTTTCTTTCATGGTATTCCATTTAGCAGGAGTCATATTGTCAATGTTGTCACCTTCTGGACAGGCATTCTCACATAGCATACAGAAGAATGATTTTTGTTTCCGCTTTAATGGAGCACCATCATAACGTCTGCTAGGTCCATCCTCTGCCTCCGCCATTTTAAAGAATATGGAAGAGGAAGATCTTCGTGATCACTGTTACCACTACAGAAGCTTTATTTAGATCTATTACTACAATGCAGTGACTAATAGGCACCTGATACCGAATTAAATATAGCAAAATGATTTCCTTGGCATCTGAAAATAATATATCCTTTGCAGAATTTATAATAACTACCTTAGCATTAAGTTATTTGCTTTAACATTCAAAATCAGTTTTAGGTTGTTGATGTTGTGCTTCAAACAAATTGTTGAGGTCAAACAGACAATTTCCCCCTCAATCCTTAGATATTGACCAATATCACATTACACTGGCATTGGATGAAGATGACAGTTAGATAGGGCACATACAACTATTTACATTAAAATTCATACCAAGATCATTACAATCGGTTTATCATTTCTTAATGTATGACAATACTACACCCAACTGGTAAAGAAACGCATAACTCAAAAACACGCAAATTTAATGTTAAATACTTTAGCATGATCAATTTTGGTCGTTACTAATAGATTTGTTAAATTCAACATTTTAGCTGTAATCACCTACAAAAAATATCTTTCTAGCTCATATAGTTTCCAAGGTATAACCCTTCAAAATTATCCGGCATGTGCGTTTCTTTTGTAGATGAGTATACCTTATATGCTACATTGTTGGTGACCATTTTGAATATTGAGATAAATATGATCCCAAGGATATAATTAACCATTCCAATAGTTTTATCATGTTAAAATTAGTTAGATAAGACACCTCATTTGTTCTTGTAGCCCATCTAGTATTCGAGATATGATATTTTCTGTTTTTCAAGATGGCAGCCGGCAGCCATCTTGGAATTCAAGGTCATAATTGCTTCTAATGTAAAAAATAACAATTCCAATGGATTTATCACGTTCAAATTAGTGGAATTAGACACCTTATATGTGTCTGTGGCTGATATTCTTCCATAGATATACTATTTCATGCTATTCAAAATGGCGTCGACGGCCATTTTGAATTTTACGTTCTGGCAGAGTTAGCCGTCATTTTCCAGAGGGTCATGGGGGCTATTTTTTTAGTTAAACATGTCAGTTAAACGAATCCATCATAAAAAAAAGGTAGGAATAAAGTGGTCACGGATTCCAGGGATATGACTCTACTATCACCCGGCTCCCTTAGTTCCCTCCTCCACCCACCTCGGCATTTATTCCAAATTTAAAAATTTCAAAAAATCGATATAAGCAACCCCTAAAAGCCCCCTCTTGGGTTGCACACACCACTTTCACCCTTCTCGGAATACACTAAATGGCCCGGCCAGGCCCGTGTGCGAAATACGCTGTAGTCGGAAAGCGCACGTTAAATCTTCTATATCAGTCAGTCAGCCCCTTTGGTATCGCATTGCCTGATAGCCAGCCAAGGAAACTCCATCATCGGTAATTATCACGTTATCCTTATTCACATACTCTTAAAATCACTCTCACCGAATTAATCATAAAACCCCTAAATCCTTAAAAAACAACAACACTAAATAACCAACACCTTATCCTACCCAATCTCCCTAACACAGCTCGCACTCATTTCTACTCACACCAACGCCCACCACTCAAACACACCCTTTGACCCAACTCCTAAAAACAAAAAACACCTAATCCCCCCTTCTCCTAAACACAACGCTCGCTCTTTCCTACTCACCACCCACGCCCACCACTCACATACCTCCACTCCTTCGACTAAATATCTCTTAATCCCCGCTTTCCACTTGTCTCACCTTATCCCAGCCTTCCAGAATCAAACTTAATCTTCAATAAATAATCCATTTCCCAAACCCTCCTACTAAAACCAACAACAAATAACCACCGCAACCTCCTCCGCCTCCTAAACACAACTCACCAAGTAAAAACAACAAACCAACTCACCTCCCCAAAACACTCCACCACCGCTCACCACAACACACGCTCTCCAACACAACACCCAAACAATATGACTGACACCCGCAACGCCACACTCGCAGACATTCCAGCTCCTTACTCACCCACGCCTGCGGAAGCGCACAACACTTCTGGGAGGTCACTCGAAAACATCGTCCCGACCGAGTATGGCGAAAACACGACATACACCACCCCAACCAAACCAGCTAACTCGCCACCACAAAACACCAAAAAACGCAAACTCGACACATCCACTCCACCTCCATCGCCAACACCCTCCCCGGCCGCCTTCCTCACCACCTTCGCCCTCTACTTCTTCTCAGCAGGCTCAGGCACCACTCTCTCACTGGAACTTTCGGCAGACAAAATAGGACTTTGGTTCAAAAGACAAAAAATAAATTACAACAATATTAAAAAAGCCAACAAAGGATACCAGATAATCTTCCCTAACCGAGAATCTTACAACGCAGCAAATAAAATAACTCAAATATTCCACGTCACGGTAATCAAACAAACACCTAATTGGCAACAATATACACGAGGCGTAATTAGGGTTAACCCCAGGGAAACAACTGAGGACTTACAATTATACTCTCTAGAAGCTAACATAAACCAAGACCAAAACCCTCAACCCCTCATCACCAGCACGCGCAGAATAACCTCAACTAGAAACGGAAAAACGGTCCCAACCTCCATTGTCATAATCAACTTTAAAAAAACCGCTAAATTCCCTGAAGCCCCCAAACACATATCCTTCGGAGCCCACACCAACTTAGAAGTCAAACCCTATATAAAGCAGGTCAAGCAATGTTCAAAGTGCCTCAAATACAACCACACTGCTTCCCAATGCACCTACCCTAAAACTAAATGTAAAAAATGCGCACAAACAGACTGCCCAGGCACATGCACACCCTGGTGCATCCACTGCAAATCCACCCAACACACCTCACTTTCAAACCAATGCCCACACAGACACACACTCACCCAGCAGGCCAACAAACACGTAAACATAGAAACGGCTAAAATCCAAACACGAAAATTTGCTACACCTGCATCTAAACCACTCCTCCCTACACCACACCCAAACACCATCCCACAAACAAACACCACACCCATAACCGACAGCTCTGTCTGGGACCCCTACCGAGAAACCGCACCCACCTCACACACACAAGCAGCCACTCAACCAACCACGAACCCTCCCAAAACATCAACCCCCGCATGCAAAACAAACCTCAAAATGACCACCACAACACGACCCTCATCCAAGCACCCTACAGCCCATATGGCAACAACGCTCTCCCACAAGCAAGCACAACAACAAAACACAAACACTAAGAAAACATCAGCTACACCCATCCCGCCAACACCTTCACAACCCTCCACATCACATGCCTCCCCCATGGAAACTCAACCATCTAAACCTAATCCAACCCATGACGAAGATTTCTCCACTACTGAGGAAACAATAGACACTACTCCAACTAAAACAAATCAAACTTCCCAACCAGCCAACACCCCAAACCTAAATAACCTCACCTTACTCCTAGCATATATGCATAGTCAAAACTCACCAAAAGCTAGTATGGAATCCTTCCACAAAGTAGCTTTCAATCTAAAATTAACCGATCTTCCCTTCTTCCTCTTTAACCTCCATCTAAAAGAACTCACCGAATAAAATAAAAACTAAAAACTAAATCACCAATCACCCGAAACCAATAATGGAAGGACTAAATATTTTTCAGTGGAACGCCAACGGACTCACCTCCCACGGCCATGAACTAAAAACTAAATTTAAACTAAATAAAGGCCCTCACATTGCTTGTATACAGGAAACCAAATTCTCAAAAAAATCGAAATTCACACTACCTAACTACAACTCAGTTAGAACTGACAGAGCTAAACCGAAAACAAGAAGAGCCGCAGGAGGACTAATCATATTTATCAGGGAAGATATAAATTACGAAGAAATAAAAATAGACACGCCAAACCTAGAAGCCAACGGCATTAAAATCACATTAAATAACCGAAACATAAACATCATAAATATTTACCACTGGGCGGAACAAAAAGTCCAACCTGAGGATCTAAACAAACTACTCAAAATAAGCGATAAATCTACTATATTCCTAGGAGACTTTAACGCTCACCATCCTACATGGAGCATAGATGATAAAATAGATAATCATGGCAAATTAATCTCCGAATGGATAGAAACAAACGACCTAGTACTCCTTAATAGCAACCAACCCACGAGGTACGATAAGATAACCCAAAAAATGTCGGCTATCGACCTAACCATATGCACCGCAGATCTAGCCCAAAGCACTCAATGGGAAGTGCACGACGTCCCGCTAGGTAGCGACCACTTCCCCATAAACATAACCATAGGAAATACAAACGTACCAATCCAAACAGAAAACCAAGAACCAAAATTCCATTACAATAAAGCTAACTGGGACCAATTCCAAGATATCTGCAACGAAGCTAACTTAAACGAAATAGAAAATAATGATCCAGAAACCTATTGTAAAAACCTAACAGACTATATAATAAACGCAGCCAAAACCTCCATCCCCTTCAAAACATCTAAGACAGGCAAACCGACGGTACCATGGTGGAATGAGGAAATAGAACAGACCAGACGAAAACATAAATCAGCCTTCAATAAAGCAAAACGCGACTACAAATATTTAAACATAGCCCACGAACTAAACCACCAGGTTCAAAAACTAGTCCAAATAGCCAAAAGTAGAGACTGGAAAAAATTCTGCGAAGGTATAAATAACCGTACAGATGCCAGAACGGTCTGGCGCAAAATCCACGCCATTAGAGGCTTAAAACGACATAAAAAAAACCCCTAACATTAACAACTAAACCAACCCCGCCCAAAAAGCAAATAATCTCGCCAACCACTTTTCGGCCGTTAGCAGTAACAGCAACTTCAGCCAAAAATTCCAAGATAAACTTAAAACAGAAAACAAACCCACAAAAGAACCAAACAATAACAATCTAGAAATAAATCAACCCTACACAATGGAGGAGCTCCTCTACGTAATCCAAAACAGGAAAAAGGGCACAGCCCCAGGATTAGACCTAACCTCTTACCAAATAATTAAAAAACTCCCCCTAAAACTACTCCAGGCACTACTCAAACTATACAATCTCATCTACCTAAACGGACAGGTTCCTACTTCCTGGAAACAGGCCCTAGTCATACCAATCCCTAAACCTAATAAACCAGCTAATCAAGCTAACTCATATAGACCAATATCCCTAACTTCAAACTTATGTAAAGTAATGGAATCAATGGCTAAAAATAGATTACAACATTACTTAACCCAAAATAACACCATAAACCCAGATCAAAGCGGTTTCACTCCTGGCCGCTCAACCCTAGATAACCTCGCCCGACTAGAACAAGATATTAAGACAGGACAACTAAATAAACAATATACCACAGGCATCTTCTTAGACTTCTCTAAAGCTTTCGACATGGTATGGCACGATGGGCTAATACAAAAACTTAAAAAAATAGGACTCAAAGGTCAGATAATAAACTACATCCAGGACTTCTTAAACAATCGTAAAATAACCGTGGGTATAGACCAAACTCTATCGGACCAATGTCCCCTAGAAAATGGCACTCCACAGGGCAGTATCCTCAGCCCCACCCTCTTCAATATAATGATAAACGATCTATTCGAGGGTCTATCCCCTAAAGTAAACACATCAAAATTCGCGGATGATGGAGCCATCTGGATCCGCACTAAAAGCATGAAAATGGCCAAAAATCTACTCCAAAAATCTCTTAATAAAATACAACAATGGGCTGACAAATGGGGCTTCTCCCTTAACACAGAAAAAACAACAGGAATAGTATTCAAACATAAAAACATGAAACCCGCCTCCCCAATCCTCCAGCTAAACAATCAAACAATCAAATTTCAAAAACAAACCAAATTCTTAGGACTTATTTTCGATGAACATCTCACCTGGGATGCTCACATCCAAAACCTAACAACTAAATGCAGTAAAGACCTAAACACCCTAAGATGCCTAACTGGCTCTAACTGGGGAGCCTCCAAAGATACTCTCCTCTCTCTCTACATATCCCTAATTAGATCAAAACTAGACTACGGCTGCGCCATATACAACACCCTAAACAACTCTCTATCTAAAAAACTTGACTCAATACAATATCAGGCTCTCAAACTCATTACACGCACCCAACATGGCACCTCCTACACCTCACTTCAGGCCTTAACAGGAGAAATGCCACTAAGTCTACGCAGGGAACAGCTAAGCTTAAATTTCTGGGCCGCGTCCCAATCAAACCCTCTCATCCAAAACTTAAGCCCCAAACCAAAACATCAGCCCCAAAAACCAAGCTCTAGCTCGTAAACACCCCTTACTTACAACCAACTAAAACCACACAATCCTTCCGACTCCCAAATAACCAATCAATATTCACGGCCGAACTAATGGGCATGGCCTCAGCCCTCCACAATCAAGAATCCAAAAACAACCAAAAAATCCTAATACTTACTGACTCCCTAAGTGGACTACAAGCCCTCCAAAACAAAAATACCAAAAACTGACCTAAATTAATAAATCAAATACTTAAAAGCTCCAACGACCTAACAAAAGCAGGCAAACAAATAACTTTCTTGTGGATACCCGCCCACGTAGGAATATACGGTAATGAAAACGCCGATAAAGCAGCTAAACTATCACTCAAAATCCCAGAAATAAGCTTAAACTTACCCATCTCAAAATCAGAAATTAAAAGTGTAAACAAACAAAAAATCACAAAAAAATGGCATAACCTATATCTAAACTCAAATAGCCAAATCAAAAGAGTGCTCAGCAAACCACTAACCAAACCAAAAATTCTCCATCCATCAAAAAAATCGACAGAGTAATCACTAAACTCCAAACAGGACACACCAACCTAAATAACCACCTAAAAAAACTTAAAAAACACACTACAGGTAACTGCCCCCACTGCAAACAACCAGAAACCCCAGAACACGCACTCATCCACTGCACACACTACCTAACACATCGAACCGCATTACAAACCACCCTCAATCTAAACAAGGCTCTCACTCTAGAAGCAATACTAAACCCACAAAATAAACTAGAAAACTTCAAGGCCTTAGGCGTATTCTTAATAAAAACGGAACTAATAAAACGCATCTAAAACCATAATAACCTACCAAATCAAAATCACATAAACAAACAAACATCCACCATACCCAGCTCCCTTAGTTCTCCTCCCCAACCCCATCGGCATCTATTCCAAATCTCAAAATTCCCAAATTATATATAAGCAACCCCTAAAGCCCCCTCTTGGGTTGCACAGACCACCCTCGCCCCTCTCGGAAACACATTAAATGGCCTGGCCGGGCCCGTGTGCGAAATACGCATCAGTCGGAAAGCGCACGTTAAATCTCCAAAGTAAGTAAGTACCTTTTGGTATCACATCTGCTCAAGAATAAATACTGGAACTGTCGCCATCAACTCTGTGATTTATATTCTCAACTTTATGTTCTAAGGTCCCCTATATATCTGCGAGAGCGCACAGCACACGCGCGTTCTCAATTGCACTAGCTGTGGCATCTGCGCTATTGTACACCACATCGATGTAAATAGTCTCTAGGGTCACGGTGTCATCAGGATGAAATTATACTTGTGCTTGTATAGGGAAAGCCCCTCTGTGGGGCGACGGTAAGGGTTCGGGTAGTATTCAGGACACTGGTTGTATGGATACCATCATGAAACAAGAAGTAAAAGCCATTCTGAAATTGTCTTAACAACGATAACACAATGACTGTGCTCTGAACACAAAGACACACCATTCTCGCCCACCATTTGCAATCCCAGCCTGCACGATTACTTCCTTGTTGAGTGCACTAACTATGATATCTGCGTTATTGTACACCACACCTATGTAAATAATATCTCGGGTCATGGTAACATGGTCGTCAGTAGCGTGATGATATATTTGTGTTTATAAAGAGATCGCCTAATGTGGAGCGATGGTAAGAATTTGGGTAGTATTTGTGACTATGTCCATATCATATGGATACCAACACAGTAACTGGCCTTCCCTTATTGTCTTTCCATCGACCACAACAATGACTGTGAACACTAAACACACCTACCTCTACTTGTTATTACGCCCACAATTAGAAGTCCCTGCCTGCACAGGATACGGCAGTCTCGTGAAAGCAGCAGTATAAATACATTTACAATTCACGTTTAGGGTCATGGGTCATTGCGTTGTTAGGAACCTGCAAAGTGAAGAGGAAAGGTGAAGGTTGGGGTAACATTGTAGCAGTCGGTATACAGATAATCGGGGATGGAGACTTGCACTTTCTGTTCTTGATTGTTCAACCAAATGGACAATTATTATTACTACATCGCAGTAGGATGTCGTAGAGATATCTATACACTGTATCATTTCAGATCCCGAACATAAGTGAAAGAGTATTGTTTTATGCGGCTTTTAGCAATATTTCAGCAATGTCAATGCGGGGGACACCAGAAATGGGCTTCACACATTGTACACATGTAGAGAATCGAACACCACCAACCCCAAACATATCAGGTGTATCAATACAATGCCACATGGATGAATAAGAATTAGATTTGTCAGCAACATATCTGAGATCGTGTGTGTAACGAAAATGTTAAACATATAAGGCCTGCATCACTTCCTGGTTTCTTCCCAAATCAAGCTGACACAACTGATATTACACTGCTCACAGTGGCGTTACAATAAGCTCACAGTCACGAATAGAGCAACAGGATTATCGCCCTTGGATTGTTGTCCAAGTGTGAACGAGCTCCGCTGAAAATGCTCTGTAAAAGAATGTCCACAAGAAATTTGATAATATTATTGGTGTGAAGACGCCATGTGAAGTTCGAAAACACTTGTGATCAAGAGTAGCAGGTCAAAATTGAAATGTCAGCATGTGAACTGTGAGATGTTCTCACCTGTGAGCGCTGACACCCCTATATTCGTTTCTGAGTTAGTTTTCGTTAGTTCAATAAGCAATCAGTTATCAGGGATTCAGAGTACTTTAACTGAAATGCCAAGGAAATCGATACTTAAGGAAGTAGATAACATTTGTCAAATCTCTGTAGCATGATTAAACATGAAAAACATATTCTCTCTGAACAAGAAGTTGATCTTATTATATGAAAAGTGATATTCTTGATATTCTTTATGAAAACATAAATTTGAGACTTGACTTGAGCATATAACTTAAGATTACAACATCCAAAGCCTCAGGAAAGCTTCAAAAAGATTAATGGTAGACATTTCCAAATTAGACGTATCAGTCACAATAATTATATTCAATACAAGTGCCTATTTTGACTTGAATCATGATTATATTCACTTGACTTTTTAGATGAACAATTGACTTGCCTTTGCATGTGTTTGTGACGGGTGCCACTAATTAGGCAGGATGTGTTTACCTTTTTCACGAACACCTGGTGTCATCACTATTTGATAGTGATTCACAAACACATGCTCATGATGTAGTCGGAATCTAATGAATACGGAAAAGTTCTTTCGCTTTTATAAAAATATTATCAACTATCGCAAATCAGAACGATCGATTTTCTACAAGTATTAACATTAAAGTATTCGATAACTAAAGAGGAAAATCTCTTTCTAATGTTCTCTGATGCTATGTAAGACAGAAGGTGGTGTTGTCTTGGATGAGAAGGACAGAGTATTAGCCACATTTACATTTACCCCGTGTCAGTAACATCTATTATCTTTATGAAACCTGGTTACTAGTGAAACACGATGTGGATCATTGTATTGTCCTTTAACCGTAAAGTACAAACTGTGATAAAATTATGCAGTGCATGTGTGCTGCAAAATCAATTTAATTCAATGTAATATACATTTTCTTCTTATCGACAAGGCAAGGTAAGGATAAAACACTGATAGTCATACGATATGTATTAATTTTCACTAGAGAAACGTTTGAAAAATCATTTTCAATTTTGTTGCTTATTGATGTTGAAACATCAAGGGAGCATATCAAAAGATTATTTGATGTAAAATACCCTTGCCATTCAAACACCACGTGAATTAGACAATTAAATTCTTGATATGTTGTATGGAGGATGTTACGGTATGTATTAACCCCGTATCATCTGACCTTTGACCAGGCATTTCATCAAGAGATATGCCGAGAAAGGCATGCGCCTACTTTATTGTTTATGGTAACGCAACAAGAAAATAAACAGTGTGAAAACATGAATAAATTAAAATGTCAGAGACAGATTATTGTGGCAACTGCTTCACTACTTAAGTTGTTTTACATACCTAATATATGTCTGTACCGATTAAATATTAAATATGTATAGTAAATGGTTCAAGGGACGTTGAGCCCAGATCCATTTATGAAAACGCATATTTATCTGTACACATTTACACGGTTTCTATTTGTCAGGAAACATAAAGTTTTCCTCCATCTAAAAGTCGAATCTATTGTATAATGCCTACAACACCCTATCCAGCCCCTATCATTCTCTCTTCTAAACACTCGCTACAACAAATGTCCGCTGTCTACCTTCTCATTAACACACTACGTCAACATTTTCATTTACCTCATTCACTATCAATCAATATTCCAACTCTTCGTCCTCTTTCTCAGTTTACATATTCCACAGGTCCACCAACTGGGCCTAAACACAATGTGTACATGCGGGGGTTGTTGACGCCATTTTGTCACCTTCGTGCACAATTGCTGCAATTTGTCCTTTCATTACTTTCTCTACTGATCTTATGAAACCTAAATGTCTATTGTTTCACTTCTTGTAACACCCTCATCACAGTACATGGGGGTGAACGGTTAGTGTGTGAATGTTGCTGTTTTGTGCAACATGTGTCACACTGAGGAACGTGTCAGTTTTAAAAGTCTTATAGTAAAGCTAGAATTGTACCTTTCAGGATTCAATCTAGGATTTTGTTGTCGTAGTAAGCAGCCAAGGTACGACATGCTCTGAAGGTTCGTTGTATGAACCTAACTTGTATATGTATGTATATATCTACTCTGCATAAACATAAACATGCAAGTGGTCCTGCGTTTGATTTGCCCTATAAAGAAAAGAATAAACATGTTAACAGTTGTGAAAGTTTATTTTACGATTCAATTCATTATACAACTGACAGCATTAATCCCTGTGACCCAGCTGGAATATTGCTAATAGTGGCTCATTGTATGATCCAAATTTGAATATGTAGGCATATATACAATGTGTGTGGAGAAATAAACATGTAATCAGAACTAAAGTGACCAGTGACATTTGTAAACATGTTAACATCTGTGAAAGTGTATTCTATATCTGACTATCAGCATTATTCACTATTAACCCCTATCACTGGTGGGAAACATACCCTTTGCCAATGTATTAGGGGTTGGTCTTGTATGGAGTCAGGCATGAAGTATGTGGACGTATATCACATGCAGAGTTCTACCACATTTCACATACGGACAAACCAGTCAAAACAGACTTACATATTACATGATTATTTATTTATTTACATGTGATCTGAATATAACAAAAAGCGAACGCCAGCTTTTATATGTTTAACTCTCCGAACTGACATCAGGCAGTCAGTCATAGATTTGAGTCGTGCTTCTGGCTTCTGTTTGTCGTTCCAATAGGTTTTTATAACGAGTGAGTGAGTTCGGTTTAACGCCGCTTTTAACAGTATTCCAGTTATACCACAGCGTGTGTGCTTAATGTTGGAGGAAAGCCCGAAGTGATGCAGGTCTCAGGTGTTTACCACTTCGGTGAAACCCACGAGCACAGGTATGGTGCTGACAAACCTAGAAACATAATCGGGGCGAACCGGGATTCGAACCCACAATCATAGGTTTCTGGCGTGCCTAAGGGACGCAACTCTGCACAGCGAATCGCGGCGCCTTAGACGACTGGGCCACCCGTGCCCCCTTTTATAACGAAGTAACATCTATGTCGTAACAACCATTGTGTAAAAGAATACACTTCCATGTCTTACATGACTCTTCTGCATCCCTACTGTAGGATGAATAACTATATCTGCGTTTCTAATTGATTGTATCTTTGAGGAAGTATTGTGTTTTGGACAGATGAATTGTTGTCTACGTCTGAGGACATGTGCACTTAATTACATTGAACATGAAGGTGTTGCTTTTGTACCTCAAATACAAGTAAGTTTCAAACTTCATTAGATCTTTTTTTTTTACTTTCATTTCTAAACGAATGTCCAATCAGAACTTAGGTTGTCTTTCATGTCTTAGCAATCACCATTGTAATTGCATCTAAATGTGACTTTTCTTGGCTGCCTCCTCATTTCACATATTCTGGTATGTTCGTATCTTCTCATACGTGTTGGGAATGTCCTCAGTTTCTCTCTGAAGGGCATCGTAGTGATTCCTGTCCACCGGAATTTCGTACTCATCGCCTGAACATATACAGAAATATATAAAATAAGTACATTATCAATGTCCCTCTGACATATATAACTTTGAGAGAAAAGACAATTTTCATTGAAACACTTGTATCTGAATGACATGAGTACGTGAACGTTTGTTTCACAGTCACAGTCAGCGTAATTTCAGGGTTTGACATCAGCCTGTTGATTTAGCCTAAACTAGAACATGCCACCGGGACAAATTGACAAGATGTCAGCTAATTTATTGAGTCTAGTCAGCAAACCATCTTTCGTCAGCTCTTACACGCAGCACGGACCGCTTGGTGCATGTACACCTCTGGAGTCACTATTTAGATTTTCTGTGTTGCACACTTTTATACATTTGATATACGTCGACAAACTCTGACCTTGTGTTTGGAGTTGGACAGGAGATATCACTGTGGCGGGAGTCTGTATGCTGTTGTGGTTGAGACAGAATAAATGTTACACGTGCGTGGAGATCAATATACTAGCCAACAAACCAACGACTGTTAAAAGCTCTTAAGCAAAAAACATTTTGAATTTGTAAAATTCTACTTGTCAT
Source organism: Haliotis cracherodii (assembly GCF_022045235.1). Classification (NCBI taxonomy): domain Eukaryota; kingdom Metazoa; phylum Mollusca; class Gastropoda; order Lepetellida; family Haliotidae; genus Haliotis; species Haliotis cracherodii. The sequence goes on from NW_027266267.1 coordinate 27,125,149, forward strand.
TAATATGTTTGTTGAGAAGTTATGAAGTTTTCGAAGAATTATTGCTGGAAAGATGAACCTACTTGGACATCACTGATATTTCTGTATTACTGGTTTTCTTGGCACCTGAAACAAGGACATATTTCAATAAATAATTTGAACAAGATAAATATCATAATAGATATCAACACTAAATGTATAGTGGATAATGTCATTGATGTGATAATCGGATGAACTTGACAAATGAAATCACAAAGCAGAAACCCCTTTTAATATGTCCCATACACCAATACGATGCTAAGTTGCAAAATACATTAATATATATTGTTAGTTTCATTCTATGCATTTGGTCAATTGCTGCATTCAGTGGGATATGATTTAGTGCATGCATTGCATATTTCTGTTGATTTGTTTACATTTTGTAAAAAAACGATCTAACAATCTGAAGTGTTGTTTCATTTTGATATAGATCCTCCAAAACAGAAGTATGGGTTTAAGGAAGATATTGTTCTGAGGTGAAGGGAATTGATCAGAATAGACATAAACTTTAGACTGATGATGTGATTTACTGAATGAAAAGTGGTCTTTCTGCCCAGGTTTTTATACATTGAAAGAGCTTGAACGTGTGTTCATTCCATCCCTTTGTTACTTAATACACTCCAAATACAATAAAGCACGCAAGAGTGGTATTTGCTGGTACTCTCATGCGAACATTGGACATAAATGGTGAGGCCAAACTTGGCACAAGTGTCACTGTGAACCATGCCAACAAGACGACCACACAAAGATCGCATGAAGGCAAAAGAATGACTCCAGGATGGTATATCCATCAGTAATGCAGCAGATGTCCCACTCCTCCATCCTCAGACTATGGAATAGATTTCGTACAACTGGCAGGTTCAAATGTAAACCATGTAAAAATCTTAGACCAGACAAGGGTATTACCGGCCCTGAAAGTTATTGGGCAAGGAGCCTTCTTGCATTATATTGTAAGACTTCACAGAGCAGGTGTTGTTACTGCCTTTCTGTAACAAACTGACCAGCTTGCTCGCCTAGTCATGCCTCTATCGAACAAGCATAGGACGTCATTGGCGGACACGTGCGTCAGAACCATCGTCAGCCATCAAATCTGCAACAGCCCAACAGTCCAATTCCTCCAAGTAGACTGGCTAGCCATCCCGAAGACTCTGCGGACATCAGTGCGAGGTCGTTGCTGGGAGTGCATACAGCACATATGTGGTCACACACATTACGCTATCATGCCTTTTAATCAGTGTGTGTTCATTCCCCGATCCAGGCTCTTACAGCATTTATTCCCTCATTTGATTTCTGTGTAGAAATGATTACACTTGTTCTAAAGAGGACATATGTCAACGTCTGTATGGTTTTCGTGGCATCAGCTCGTGAATACAAGATGTCCCTATAATTGTTTAAGAAGGATATGTAAGGAATGGATCCATGGCAGAACCCCAATGCTAAGTGGAATGTCTTATAGATGCATGTGGTCAAGTGTTGTATGACGTCATACATCTAAGTTATATGTATATAACGTTAGAAGAACTGTTAAATTTCCATCATCCTTTACTCACCCGATATGCAGTTTGCTATTTCGTCCCTGTAGAGGAAAGCCAAACCGAGACAGATGGCATCTACGGCCAGCATCACACAGACACCTATAGCAACTCCAACACCAATAACGGATTCCTGGCTGTTTTGTATACATATCGCTGTCATTTGAAATAAAATATGCATTTTTTTAAATATGTAAAGGATGTACACAATTTCCATTAAATCTGCACTTTACATTATCTTCAGAAACTATAGCATTGTTGCAGTACAAATTTAACAAAACTAATTTAACCATCAATGGTTCGTTAAAGCTGACAATACATCAAGGTTTCATTTGTTGTGTACATTCGTACCATGATGACTATGAAATATGTCACGTGGTTGTATAATATCAGAAAATGAGCAGAAATATATTACCTTGATAATGCCTAATAATTCTGTGGACATACGTGGAGATACGACAAAGAACGAAGAGTATTCTGTACACAGTGATGAAAAGAGAGTCTTTTCCCAATAAATCGGAAACACAAGCTCCAGGTTTGTTTAAAGTGTAACGTCAAATATGTATATTTGTGTGTAGCACTAATTTAAACATTTCGAGTAGGAAAGACGTGAGTGTCATGTGAGACCTTCACAGATGTGATCCGTAAGTGATCCGTAAGTGTTCAGATCCGTTTACCACTAATCGTTGCTTTGTTTCACTTCAGCAAACCCACCTGTTGTAGACGTTTCGGGACGTGATGTTGGCCCTGGCGGTTGTTGACCTGGAAATCAAGACAAAGTTGTAGTTGTTAGTAAAATAAGCCTGACCTAAGCCTGAATTGAACTGAACAGGTGAACCTTTTTTTTTTTTTGTTGTCCAGCTAACATGTGTTCAATTTCATAATGTATATGGCGTTACAAAAAATCACATAGGCCTAATCTAGATACCAGAATGAAATTTCCAACTGCATGATGTACATGGTATAACAGATTAAATATGAGCCTGACCCTGATCCCAAACGGAAATTACCAAGTGTAATTATGGCCTTGATGTTTAAATGGTTGCTGTCCTGATATTGAAACCTTACAGACATTTGAGTTCAGGTTCAAGATGTACGTGGGATAGATGATATAACTGATGTATTTTCCCGACAATTTTAAGCAAAAAATCCGCTAAGCATGAACTTTAAATGCCAGTAGTTTGACTGCTTGATCTGCAAACCAAATACGTATAAATGTTGAAGCACTCATGACTATGAAATCTTACCAACAACAAGAACTGTCTTGTTGTCACCGTAGTCTTCATTAATGACTGAACACCTGAACTGTCTCCCATCGTCTAGATTCGAGACTGTATGAAGCAGTGTTGACGCCCCGTTATACTGGCATGCTCCTGACCCAGGTACGGGAGAAGGAGGGTCGTAAGTGATGTTTTGGTCGTTTGGATATCGTGTCCAGGAAGTGAACTCGTTGTCTATAGATCGCCACTCCCATGTCCACAGGTTCTGGAGATTGTTCACATCAAACTGGTTCCCGATCCTCCCAGTGCATCTGAATGAGATCAGCTGACCATTGTCATAACTGACCCTGTCGGGAGTGGGGAACATCTGTATCTGCTCTGGGTAAGCTGTAAGATAAATACAATATTATGTCGATGTTCTGGATAATAAGAAATTCATGAAGAAGAATGACAAATACTCGGATAAAGAGTAATATGTTTATATCAAATGTGCAAATGGGGCATGGGTGGCGCAGTCTAAGGCATCTCGATTCCGCTGTGCAGAGTTGCATCCCTTTGGCGCGCCAGAAACCTATGATTGTGGGTTCGAATCCTGGTTCGCCCCGATTATGTTTCTAGGTTTGTCAGTACCATACCCGTGCTCATGGGTTTTATCAAAGTGTTAAACGCCTAAGACCTGCATCACTTCAGGGTTTCCTCAAACCTTAAGCTGACACGCCACGAAATAACTGGAATACTGTGGAAAATTTGCGTTAAACCCAACTCAGTCGTTCTCTCATGAATGACAGAACACCTGAACTGTCTCCCATTGTCTAGATTCGAGACTGTATGAAGCAGTGCTGTTTGTTGACGCCCCGTTATACTGACATGCCTCTGAGACAGACACGGGAGAAGGATGGTTGTAGGTGATGATTTGGTTGTTGGGATATCGTGTCCAGGAGGTGAACTCATTGTATATGTCCGCCACTCCCATGTCCACAGGTTCTGGAGAGTTTTTATCGAACTGGTTTAGAAACCTGCCTGTTAACCTCATTGAGATCATCTGTACACTTGAATGTACACCTGCATGTCCACATGAATGAGATCATCTGTACACCTGAATGAGATCATCTGTACACCTCAATGTAAACCTGCCTGTACACCTGAATGAGATCATCTGTACACCTCAATGTAAACCTGCCTGTACACATGAATGAGATTATCTGTACACCTGAATGTAATCCTGCCTGTACACCTGAATGAGATCATCTGTACACCTGAATGTACACCTGCCTGTACACCTGAATGAGATCATCTGTACATCTGAATGTAAACCTGCCTGTACACCTGAATGAGATCATCTGTACACCTGAATGTAAACCTGTCTGTACACCTGCCGGTACACCTAAATGAACAAGTGAACCTGAAGGAATCAACTGACCTTCATCATAACTGATCCTATATATATATCCATGTGATTTTAAATGTGTAGTTCAAATCACTTAAAAAGAAACAAGACATTTTAGTTTTGGTAAATATAAACATACGCACTTCTAGCTGTGATGTTGGTGGTTGTCTCATCACTTCCAGATGATCCCGCCGTGTATAGGGTGGAACAATAGTATGTAGAAGCAGCATCTGTACATCTCAGATCTGTCAGGATGAACTGTATGCTGCCTGTTGCTCCAGTAATAGAACCTGAGGCTGTCATCCGCTGTTGTAGGCTTGTGTCCACTACTTGTACTGACGAATCTCTGATGGTCATTCGTATTATAGCCTGATGAGAACCAGTAGACGATTTCTGGCCAATCTCCATGTTAAACAGTTGTGTTATCCCAGGTACATCTGGACTACAACTTACAGTCAACTGAGATGTTGGGTTACTTCCCCCAATAGTTATTTGTGTTGGTGATGTGGTCAGTCTTGCCCCTGTGACTGAGAAAGAAAAGCTTGTGTTTATGTCAGTGAGAGATGCACAAATCGAAAATTCAAAAAAAATGTCGGGTTATTCTTTCATGTAAAACATATGATGGGAATCATATATAGCATTGTAATTAACAGTCAGAGCCCATTCAGAAGCATATGACTCTTCTTGTAGTGACTACAGGCTTGCCCCAGTGACTGAGAAAGAAAACTAGCATAAGTCGACGATTCAACAACATGTCTGATGTGAAAACTATATAACATTGTAACGCACCACTGTACAGTAGAAGACCATTCAAAAGCACATGACTCTTCCTGTAGCTACAATATATGTCGCACATTCCAGGCAGCACAGGTCACCATTTGAGGGCCTGCAGTTATAATGACTGATTCTGCACACCTTGCAAGTACCTTGTTTCAGAACACATTGATGTGATGAGAATTTGATTCACACTGAACAAAACTAATAAGCTGATATCTATGTTTATATGCCAGCACTAATTGTGTACTCACTTCCAGGGAGAAAAATAATGAAAATCTGACAACAAAAAGGATGACAAGGCTTCATGCTTCTTTCTCCCAAAAGTGAATTCCTTTTCCTGAAACATGTGAATGTATGTCGGAAAAAAGATTTAATTATACCTTTGGTTTATTTACAGAAATTATCTGTCGAGCTGATGTAACCCCTTCCCTTCCCCAAAAATGAAAAACATCAATCACATCTCGCAATTGACGTTAAACACAACATGTCGAAGTGAACAACACTCCCCTGATTGGTGAGATGTAGATTACCCTAGTATGTTTATATGCTGCAGATGATAAATATTTCAAAGGCGAAGTTTGGTTTTGGTGGTATGTGATATGAATAACCCAAAATGAACCATTTTTTGTAACACACAGGCCAAGCAAAATGTTCTACAAACGAACTGTGCTCAGTCTCCATGGGAGGATCATTGTTTTGTTTTAAACATATTTTATTGACATATACTGTCAACGGGATTGGGCAAAAGTTATCCAACTTGGGTGGCCCTTTCGCTACTCTATATGGATCAGTATATGCCTACATGAGATAGTGGTGTACAGTAAGACATGCAGTGTCGAGTATTGGTTTGCCATCAGACATAGAAAAAAGGTAAATGTCACCACACAGTGGACACAAATATCACGTCTGAGTCTTCAAAGCTATAACACTTACACCTGTACATGTGAACCCGACCACCGATTGGAATACAAGCCTGAACGATTTACTTCCTTGTTGATTGCACCAGCTGTAGCGTCTGCGCTATTGTACACCACATCGATGTAAATAATCTCTAGGGTCACGGTGTCAGCAGGGTGAAAATATACTTGTGCTTAGATGGGAATATCCACACTGTTAAACGACGGTAAGGGTTTGGGTAGTATTCAGGACACTGGTTGTATGGATACTATCATGAAACAAGAAGTAAAAGCCATTCTGAAATTGTCTTAACAACAATAACACAATGACTGTGCTCTGAACACAAAGACACACCATTCTCGCCCACCATTTGCATTCCCTGCCTGCACGATTACTTCCTTGTTGAGTGCACTAACTATGATATCTGCGTTATTGTTTACCACACCTACAATGTATGTAAATAATATCTCGGGGCATGGTGACATGGTCGTCAGTAGCGTGATATTATATATGTGCTTATAAAGAGATCTCCCAATGTGGAGCGATGGTAAGGGTTTGGGTAGTATTTGTGACTATGTCCATATGATATGGATACCAACATAAAACAACCAGTAAAAGGCCTTCCCTTATTGTCTTTACATCGATCACAACAATGACTGTGAACACTAAACACACCTACCTCTACATGTTATTACGCCCACAATAAGGAGTCCCTGTCTGCACAGTATATGCCAGTCTCGTAAAAGCAGCAGTATAAATACATTTACAATTCACGTGTTGGGTCATGGGTCATTGTGTTGTTAGGAACCTGCACAGTGAAGAGGAAAGGTGAAGGTTGGGATAACATTGTAGTGGTCGGTATACAGATAATCGGGGACAGAGACTTGTACTTTCTTTCTGTTTTCGATTTTTCAACCCAATGGACAATTGTTATTACTACATCGCGGTCAGAAATATCATTGATAGATCTATACACAGTACAGTTTCAATTTCCGAATATATTAGTGCCTTTGCATGTGTTTGTGACGGGTGCCACCAATGGGGCAGGATGTGTTCACCTTTTTCACGAACACCTGGTGTCATCACTATTTGATAGCGATTCATTAACACATGCTCATGATATAGTCTAAATCTAATGAATATGGAAAAGTGTTTTCGCTTTTATTTGAAGATGTAGAAAGATTTCGGATATGTCTAAAAGTTTTCTGGAAATAATAACATCAAAGTATTCGATAACTAAACAGGAAAACCTCTTTCTAATGTTCTCTGATGCTATGTAAGACAGAAGGTGGTGTTGTCTTGGATGAGTGAGTGAGTGAGTGAGTATGGTTTTACGCCGCTTTTAGCAATATTCCAGCAATATCACGGCGGGGGGACACCAGAAATGGGCTTCACACATTGTACCCATGTCGTGTCTTGGATGAGGAGGATAGAGTATCCGTTCATTTTACCCTGATAAAACTCAAAACCAATCATGATCAAGCCTAATGAGATCTTCGGAGGCAAAACTCAAGATTGATAAGGCAATCCATGCAATGATGGATACACCTAAGCAGTGTTTTACTTCAGACGACTTTTAACAATTTGATGTTACATTAGAACGTTTTATAAGTACAGGAATAAACATTGCCAGTTTTAAGTATTAACCCTACATCTGAGTTCAGTGTCTAGACGGAGAGTCACTCGTCGAAACATACATTCAGCTAAACCAACCCGACAACTAAATTCCATCCTAGCGTATTTTCTATCCCTCATCCACAGTTTTAGCCAAAATTACATTTATCCGTGTCAGTAACATCTATTATCTTTAAGAAACCCGGTTAACTGATTATTTGATATAAACTACCCTTGCCATTCAAACACCACATGAGTTAGAAATTAAATTCATGATCTGTTGTATGGAGGATGTTACAGTATGTATTAACTTGTATGCATTTCATCAAGACATATGCCGATAAAAGCATGAGCTTACTGTATGATTTATGGTAATGCAACAAGAAAATAAACAGTGTGAAAACATGAATAAATTAAAATGTCAAAGACAGATTATTGTTGCAACTGTTTCACTACTTCAGTTGTTTTAATACCTAATATCTGTCTGTACCGATTAAATATTAAATATGAATGGTAAATGGTTCATGGTACGTTGAGCTCACATTGGTTCATGAAAACGCATATTTATCTGTACACATTTACACGGTTTCTATTTATTAGGAAAGATAAAGTTTACCTCCATCTATAAAGTCGAGATAGCAATATAAATCAAATCTATTGCATAATGGCTACAACACCCTTTCCAGTCCCTATAACTCTCTCTTCTAAACACTCGCTACAACAAATGTCCGCTATCTACCTTCTTATTTACTTACTACACTACATCAACATTTCCATTTACCTCATTCACTTTCATTCAATATTCGAATTGTTTGTCCTCTTTCTCATTTTACAAATTCCACAGGTCAACCAACTGGGCCTAAACACACTGTGTACATGCGGGAGGTAGTTGACGCCATTTTGTCGTCTTCGTGCACAATTGCTGCAATTTGTCCTATACACAAACGTACGTCATAAGAGAATACCTGAAGGCGTTTATAAATATCTTGACAACGAGAACCAAGTATTGGTACTCCGTCACCTTCCGTCACTTTCTCTATTGATCTTAGTAAACCTAAATATCTATTGTTTCACTATATGTAATACCCTCATTACAGTATATGGAGGTGAACGGTTACAAGTGCGTGAATGTTGTTGTTTTATGCAATATTTGTCACACTGAAGAACGTGTCACTTTTGAAAATCTTATATTCTGGCCAGAATTGTACCTTTCACGATTCAACCAAGGATTTTGTTGTCCTTGTAAGCAGCCTCTGAATGTCTTTGTACGAAGCTAACTTGTATATGTATGCATAAATACACTCTGCTTAAACATAAACACGCAAGTACCAATAATTTTGCTTATGCATTTTTGTTGTCCCATAAAGAAAAGAATAAACATATTAACGTTTGTGAAAGTTTATTTTACAATTCAGTGTATTATACAACTGTCAGCATTAATCGCTGTGGTATAGCTGGAATATTGCTAAACGCGGCCTTACTCTTAAGGCACATTGTATGACCCCAACTTGAATATGTAAGCACACATACAATGTGTGTGGAGATAAACATGTAAGAACTAAAGTGACCATTGACATTTGTAAACATCTGTGAAAGTGTATTCTGCATCAGCATTAATCACAATCAATCACTATCACTGGTGGGAAACATACCCTTTGCCAATGTATTAAGGGTTGGTCTTGTATGGAGTCAGGCACGAAGTATGTGGACGTATATCACATGCAAAAATTAATAACATTGAACATGAAGGTGTTGCTTAGTCTTTTGTACCTCAACTGACAGCAGATAGTCATTCAAAGATTTGATTTATGCTTCTGTTATAATTCATGCAGCACTGATACGCCCGTCATATCAGACATTATGACATCAGTATGTTTGTCATTCAAAACAGTTCTGATAACAAAGTAACATCTATATTGTTACACCTTACAACGACTCTTACGCTTCCGTAATGTAGGATTAGTAAGTAGATCTGTGTTTCTATTTGATTGCATCTTTGAGGAAGTATTGTGTTTTGGTCATATGAATTTTTGTCTACGTCTGAGGAGATGTGCACTTAATTACATTGAACATGAAGGTGTTCCTTATACTATTGTACCTCAAATACAAGTGAATGTCCAATCAGAACTAACGTTGACTTTCATGTCTTAGCAATCACCATTGAAATTGCATCCAAATGTGCATCCTTATTTCACATATTCTGGTATGTTCGTATCTTCTCATACGTGTTGGGAATGTCAGCAGTCTCAGTCTGAAGGGCATCGTAGTGATTCCTGTTCACAGGAGTTTCGTACTCATCGCCTGCACATATACAGAAATATATATATTAAGCACATTATCAATGTCTCTCTGACATATATAACTTTGAGAGAAAAGACAGTTTTCATTGAAATATGTTCACATACAATTATATTTGAATGAAGTGAGTACGTGAACGCTTAACAGTCTCAATCAACATATATTTCTGGGTTTTACATCAGCCTGTTTATTTACCCCTAAATTAGAACATGCCACCGGGACAAGTTGACAAGATGTCAGCTTATTTAGTGAGTCTAATCAGCCAATCATCTTTCGTCAGCTCTTATACCCAGCGACCGCCTCCGTGGTCTAATGGTAGAGCGTCAGCCCGGACAGCGGAAGCTCCGCAGTTCGATCCCCGACCGCGTCATACCAAAAGACGTTAAAAGATGGTACTTGTTGTTACCCTGTCTGGCGCTCGGCATTAAGGGGCTAAAACAAGAACTGGTCGGCTTGGAGTCAGTAAACTGGGTCTGAGTGGGGTATTCATGTTAAACTGCGACATGGTATCTCAGTGAGCTAGCACTATAAATCGGCATCAGTCCCGACTAGTACGAGCATCCACACACACACACACACGTACATGCACGTCGCTATATAAGTGCAATAATCTTGGACGCGACGTTAAACCCCATTTCACCTCACCTCTTATACCCAGCACGGACCGCTTGGTGCATGTACACCTCTGGAGTCACTATTTAGATTTTCTGCGTTGCACACTTTTATACTTTTGATATACGTTGACAAACTCTGACCTTGTGTTTGGATTTCGACAGGAGAGATCACTGTGGCGGGAGTCTGTATGCTGTTGTGGTTGAGACAGGATAAATGTTACACGCGCATTGAGATCAATATACTAGCCAACAAACCAACGACATTTTAAAAGCTTTTTTGCAAAAAGACATTTTCAAATGAAATTCTACATATCATTAATATGTTTATTGAGAAGTTATGAATCTTTCGAAGAATTATTGCTGGAATTATGAACCTACTTGGACATTACTGGCATTTCTGTATTACTGGTTTTCTTGACACCTGAAACAAGGATATATTTTAATTAATACTTTGAATAAGATAGATATCACAATAAATGTCAATACTGAATGTATAGTGGATAATGTCATTGATGTGATAATCGGATGGACTGAAGTCACAAAGCAGAAACCCTTTAAATATGTCCCACACACCGATACGATGCGAAGTTGCAACATACACTATTCCAATCCTAATGCTTACATGCATATTAAGCACAGTGAGAGCAATATATATTGCTAACTTCATTCTATGCAGTTGTTCAATTGCTGCATTACGTGGGATATGATTTAGTGCAGGCATTGCATATTCATGTGGGTTTGTTTACATTTTGTAACCGACCTAACATTCTGAATTGTAGTTTCATTTTGATATAGATGCTCCAAAACAGAAGTATGGGAGCTCCCTGTGACTAAGGAAGATATTGTTCCGAGGTGAAAGGAATTGATCAGAATAGACATAAACTTTAGACCGATGATGTGATTTATTGAATGAAAAGTGGTCTTTCTGCCCAGGTTTTTATACATTGAAAGAGCGGGAACGTGTGTCCATTCCATCCCTTTGTTACTTAAGACTCTCGAAATACAAAATAGCACGAGAGAGTGGTCTTTGCTGATACTCTCATGCGAACTTTGGACATAAATGGTGAGGCCAAACTTGGCACAAGTGTCACTGTGAACCATGCCAACAAGACGACCACACAAAGATCGAGGTGAAGGCAATAGGATGACTCCAGGATGGCATATCCACCAGTAATGCAGCTGATGTCCCACTCCATCGTCCTCAGACTATGGAATAGATTTCGTACCACTGGCAGGTTCAAATGTAAACCATGTTAAAATCTTAGACCAGACAATGGTTATCCTTCAGCCTTCAGGACTTGCAACAGCGCTCCACCACAGTCAGGGCTCTGAGGCTACAACTGGGGGCTGCCACACACACAAAACTCAGTACCGAGACCATAAGGAACAGCATCCGAGCTGCCAACATGTGGTCACTTGTGTCCTCCATTTCGACCAGTTTATCGAGTCGACCTGGTGCAGATCTCATCTCATGTGGAATGTGCAATAGTTGTCGCAAGTACTCTCTACTCTCTATCTGCAGTTTAAAATTCATGTTGGGCTCGTGTCCTGAGAGTCCCTCATAAAAAAGATGCCACTCTGTTAGAGAGACCGGTTATGATCACTTATGATCTAGGGTGGCTTTAGCCATTATAACAGTACTCTCCATACCATGTCAATCTTATCGTTGGATGATACACTCTCCACTCCAGGGTATTACCAGCTCTGAAAGTTATTGGGCAAGGTACCTTCTTACAGGACAATGCAAGACTTCACAGAACCGGTGTTGTTACTACCTTTCTGAAACATATTGACCAGCTTGCTCGCCCGGTCATGCATCTATCGAACAACCATAGGACGTACTTGGCGGACGCGTGCGGCAGTACCATCGTCAGCCATCAAATCTGCAACAGCCCAACAGTCCAATTCCTCCAAGAAGACTGGCCAGCCATCCCCGAAGACTCTGTGGACATCAGTGCGACGTCGTTGCTGGGAGTGCATGCAGCACAGATGTGGCCACACACATTACGCTATCTGACCATGTAACTCTTTGCCTTATGACCAGTGTGTGTTCATTCCCTGCATCAAGGCTCTTATAGTATTTAATCCCTCATTTGACAGTTTGTATGCAGAAATGATTGTGCTTGTTCTAAAGAGGACACATGCCAACGTTTTTACGTCTGTATGGTTTTCGTGGCATCAGCTCGTGAATACAAGATGTCCACATACTTGTTTGAGAAGGATATGTAAGGAATGGATCCTTGGCAGAACCCCAATGCTAAGTTGATCGTCTTATGGATGCATGTGTAATGGTCAAGTGTTGTATGACGTCATACATCTAAGTTATATGTATATAACGTTAGAAGAACTGTTAAATTTCCACCATCTTTTACTCACCCGATATGCAGTTTGCTATTTCGTCCCTGTATAGGAAAGCCAAACCCAGACAGATGGCATCCACGACCAGCATCACACAGACACCTATAGCAACTCCAACACCAATAGCGGATTCCTGGCTGTTTTGTATACATATCGCTGTCATTTGAAATAAAATATGCATTTTTTTTAAATATGTAAAGGATGTACACAATTTCCATTAAATCTACAATTTACAATATTTTTCACAAACCATAGCATTGTTGCAATACAAATTTAACTGAACAAATTTAATCATCAGGAGTTCGTTAAAGCTGACAATACCTCAAGATTTTCTTATTTGGATGTTTCATTTGTTGTGTACATTGGTACCATGGCGACAATGAAATATGTTGTATAATATCAGAAAATGAGCAGAAATATATCACCTTGATAATGCCTGATAATTCTGTGGAGATACGACAAAGAACGAAGAGTATTCTGTACACAGTGATGAAAAGAGAGTCTTTCCCCAATAAATCGGAAGCAAAAGCTCCCTGTATGTTTAAAATGTAACATCAAATACGTATATTTGTGTGTAGCACTAATTTAAACATTTCGAGTAGGAAAGACGTGAGTGTCATGTGAGAATTTCACAGATGTGATCCGTAAGTGAATTACTTCTCAGGCCCGTTTACCACCAACCCTTGCTTTGTTTCACTTCAGCAATACCCACCTGTTTTAGACGTTACGGGACGTGATGTTGGCCCTTGAGGTTGTTGACCTGGAAATCAAAACAAAGTTGTAGTTGTTAGTAAATACGTCTGACCCTGGCCTACCAAAATGAAATTTCCTTCTGCATGTTGTACATGGTATAACAGATTAAATATGAGCCTGATCCCGATCCCAAACGGAAATTTCTAAGTGTAATTATGTCCTTGATGTTTGAATGGTTGTTGTCCGAATATTGAAAGTTAAGATTTGAGTTAAGATTCAAGATGTACGTGTGATAGATGGTAATAACTGATGTATTTTCCGGACAATCTAAACAAAAAACTAAAACCAAATACGTAAAAATGTTGAAGCAATCCTAACTATGAAATCTTACCAACAACAAGAACTGTCTTGTTGTCACTGTAGTCTTCACTAATGACTGAACACCTGAACTGTCTCCCATTGTCTAGATTCGAGACTGTATGAATCAGTGTTGACGCCCCGTTGTACTGACACCCCCCTGAACCAGACATGGGAGTTGGAGGCTCATAGGTGATGTTTTGTTCGTTTGGATATCGTGTCCAGGAGGTGAACACGTTGTCTATAGATCGCCACTCCCATGTCCACAGGTTCTGGAGATTGTTCACATTAAACTGGTTCCCGATCCTCCCAGTGCATCTGAATGAGATCATCTGACCACTGTCATAACTGACTCTGTCGGGAGAGGGGAACATCTCTATTTGCTCTGGGTAAGCTGTAAGGAAAATACAATTTATGTGTATAAAAAAACGAGAACTATCTTGTTGTCATCATAGTCTTCATGGATGGTTGGGGTGGGGTGTGGGGTGTGGGTGATGGGGTGTGGGGGGTGGGGGGTGGGTGTTTGGGGCATTGGTGTCCCAGTCGTCTAAGGCGCCGCGATTCCGCTGTGCAGAGTTGCATTCCTTGCACCTATGATTGTGGGTTCGAATCCCGGTATGCCCAGATTATGTTTCTAGGTTTGTCAGTACCATACCCGTGCTCGTGGGTTTAATTAAAATGGTAAACGCCTAAGACCTGCATCACTTCGGGCTTTCCTCACACATTAAGAACACCTGAACTGTCTCCCATTGTCTACATTCGAGACTGCATAAAGCAGTGCTGTTTGTTTGTTGACGCCCCTGTATACTGACTTGCCCCTGAGACAGACAAGGGAGAAGGATGGTCGAAGGTGATGTTTTGGTTGTTGGGATATCGTGTCCAGGAGGTGAACTCGTTGTATATGTCCGCCACTCCCATGTCCACAGGTTCTGGAGATTGTTTTTATTGAACTGGTTTTGAAACCTGCCTGTACACCTGAATGCGATCATCTGTACACCTGAATGTACACCTGCCTGTACACCTGAATGAGATAATATGTACACCTAAATCTACACCAGAATGAGATCAGCTGTACACCTGAATTAGATCAGCTGTACACCTGAATGTACACCTAAATGAGATCAGCTGTACACCTGAATGTACACCTGCCTGTGCACCAGAATGAGATCATCTGTACACCTGAAGCACGCCTGCCTGTACACCTGAATGAGATCATCTGTACACCTGAATGTACACCTGAATGAACAGGTGTATCTGAAAGAAACAACTGACCGTCATCCTAACTGATCCTGACGGGAGAAGGGAACATCTCTAAGATGGATAAGGTGAGATATATGATAGTAAGTATTGGGTGGAGCAATAGTATGTAGAAGCAGCATCAGTACATCTCAGATCTGTCAGGGTGAACTGTATGCTGCCTGTTGGTCCAGAAATAAAACCTGAGGCTGTCATCCGCTGTTGTAGACTTGTGTCCACTACTTGTACTGACGAATCTCCACTGCTCATTTGTATTATAGGCTGATTAGAAACAGTACACCATTTCTTGCCAATATCTATGTTATACACTTGTGTTATCCCAGGTGCATCTGGACTACAACTTACAGTCAGCTGAGATGTTGGGCTACTTCCCCCAATAGTTATTTGTGTTGGTGATGTGGTCAGTCTTGCCCCTGTGACTGAGAAAGAAACACTTGTGTTAATGTCAGTGAGAGATGCACATGTCGAAAATTCAACAAAATGTCACGTTATTCTGTCATGTAAAATATCTGATGTGAAACATATATAGATTGTAATTAACGCACAGTCAAAGCCCATTCAGAAACATATGACTCTTCTTGTAGTGACTACAGGCTTTCTCCTGTGACCGTGAAAACTTGCACAAGTCGACATTTCAACAATATATCTGATGTGAAAACAATATAACATTGTAACTACCACTGTACAGTGGAAGACATTTAAAAAACACATGATCATGACTCTTCCTATAGTTGCAATATATGTCGCACATTCCAGGCAGCACAGGTCACTATTTAAAGGGGGCCTGCGGTTATAATGGCTGATTCTGCATTCCTTGCAAGTACCTTGTTTCAGAACAAGCTGATGTGATGAGAATTTGATTTACAGTAAACAAAACTAATAAGCTGATATATATGTTTATATCCCAGCACTAATTGTGTACTCACTTCCAGGGACCAAGGCCATGAAAATCAGACTACAAAAGGGATGACAAGGCTTCATGCTTCTTTTTCCCCAAAATGAATTCCTCTTCCTGAAACATGTTAATGTATGTCTGAACAAAAGATTTAATTATACCTCTGGTTTATTTACAGAAATTATCTGTCGAGCTGATGGTAGTTTTAGTTTTAAAAAAGTAACCCCTCCCCTTCCCCCAAAATGAACACAATCAATTACATCTCTCAAATGGCGTTAAACACACCATGTCGAAAGTGAACAACACTCCCCTGATTGGTGAGATGGAGATTACCGAGGTATGTTTATATGCTGAGGATGATAAATATTTCAACGGAGAAGTTTGGTTTTGGTGGTATGTGGAACTCCGAGCTATTGGCTGATATGAATAACCCAAACTGAACCAATTTTTGCAACACGCAGGCCAAGCAAAATGTTTTTCAAACAAACTGTGCTCAGCCTCCATGGAAAGGATCACTACATGCCTACATGAGAAAGTGGTGTACAGGAGGACATGCAGTGTCGAGTATAGGTTTGCCATCACACACAAAATATAGGTGAATGTCATCACGCAGCTTCTCAACAGGATGAGTTAGTCACCGATCATTACAATTATGGACAGAATCGAGGTTTGCATCCATAAAACTTTTGATGTATCTGACTTTGTCCGTATTAGCATAGATTGTCACCTTTCTTTTACAACTGCGGATACACACGCCTGTGTCTTGCACACTATAACACTTACACCTGTACATATGAATCCGACCATCGATTTGAATTTGAACGATTTACTTCCTTGTTGATTGCACTAGCTGTGGCACCTGCGCTATTGTACACCACACCTACATGTATGTAAATAATCTCTAGGGCCACAGTGTCAGCAGGGTGAAATTGTACTTGTGCTTATATACACTCACTCCCCACATATATCCATATGATAGATATACCAACATAAAACAACCAGTAAATGACCTTCCCTTATTGTCTTTCCATCGACCACAACAATGACTGTGTACACTAAACACACCTACCTCTACTTGTTAATACGCCCACAATTAGAAGTCCCTGCCTGCACAGTATACGCCAGTCTCGTGAAAGCAGCAGTATAAATACATTTACAATTTATGATTTGGGTCATGAGTCATTGCGTTGTTAGGAACCTGCACAGTGAAGAGGAAAGGTGAAGGTTGGGGTAACACTGTAGTGGTGTAAAATGTACTTTCAGTTTTTGATTGTTCAACCAAATGGACAATTATTATTACAACATTGCAGTAGGATGTCATAGAGATATTCATACACAGTATCATTTCACATCCCGAACATTAGTGAAAGAATATTGTTTTATGCCGATTTTAGCAATATTTCAGCAATATCAATGCGGGGGACTCCAGAAATGGGCACATGTAGGGGATCGAACACCCCCTACACCCCCCCCCCCCCCCCCCCCAAACATATCAGGTGTATCAATACAATGCCGCATGGATGAATATTTTTTCCATTAGATTTGTAAGCAACCTATCTGAGATCGTGTGTGTCACCAAAATGTTAAACATCTAAGGCCTGCATCACTTCCTGGTTTTTTCCCACATCAAGCTGACACGCCGTGATATAACTTTAAAACTGCTCACAGTGGCGTTACAATACTCTCACAGTCACGAATATGGAACAGGATTATCGCCCTTGGATTGTTGGCCAAGTGTGAACGAGCTCCGCTGAAACTGCTCTGTAAAAGGATTTCCACAAGAAATTTGATAATATCATTGTTGTGATGACGCCATGTGAAATTCGAAAACACTTGTGGTCAAGAGTACTGTAGCAGGTCAAAAGGCCACACCCACTTGCTGACAACTGCTGTCTGATATTAAGTGGTCTGGACTTGTGTCGCATTTTTGCACAAAATAACATAGGTACGCGATAAATCTACTTTCTTGTTGAGTGCACTAACTATGATATCTGCGTTATTGTACACCACACCTATGTAAATAATATCTCGGGTCATGGTGTCACGGTATGCGCAGGGTGAAATAATACTTGTGTTTAAAAGGGATCTTCCACCGTGGAGTGATGGTTAGGGTTTGAGAAGTATTTATGACTATGTCCATGTTGATACAAACATTACTAGTAAAGGTGCCTTCCCTTATTGTCATGACAACTATCACGACAATGACTGTGAACACGAAACACACCTGCCTGTACATGTTATCTCGCCTACCATTGGACGTGCATACCTTGTGAGTTCCTTGTTTCGAGTTTAAAATACAATAGATGAATATGTGGCATTCGGGAAGTACGTCTAATTTTAGTTTCATATGAGTGAGTGAGTATGGTTTTACGCAGCTTTTAGCAGTATTCCAGCAATATCACGGCGAGGGACACCAGAAATGGGCTTCACAGATTGTACCCATGTCGGGAATCGGACCCGGGTCTTCAGCGTGACGAGCGAACGCTTTAACCACTAGGCTACCCAACCGCCCCAGTTTCATATGGACATGACTGAATAGGTTCCTACAACTGACAGATCATATAGAATATGCATCTTTTCCATTGCTTCCTCTATACTCAGGTACGATTGTGTATTGTTTTCATTTTCTGATAAATATGTTTATATTGCACAGCGAACTACAATAAACAATAAGTAATCCCCCCCCCCCCCCCCCCCCCCCCCCAATTGTCTTTACGACGATCACAACAATGATTGACCTAAACACTAAACACACATATACCTTCTTTGATAGGCATTTAGAAGTTGGAGTACTAAGTAAGGATAAACAACGTATTTATTACAATAAAGGGCGACATTTCGGTGTAGGTTCTAACACCGTTATCAAGCTTGATACAATTAGGAGCGACGTTTCGGTGTAGGTTCTAACACCGTTATCAAGCTTGATACAATTAGGAGCTCTTTATCGATACAATTACGTCGCTCTTAATTGTAATAAAGAAGTTGTTCATCCATATATTCTTATCCTTACACACATACCAGTACATATGTCCTCAACCACCCAGTCTGCACGATTTACGTCCTTGTTTAACGCAACACCAAAAGCCTTGCGAGAGTCGTATTTATGCAGCACTTTACAATTCAAGTTTGAGGTTATGGTTGATCTGACACATAAATACGACACTGGGTCAAAAGGGTAAAGGAAATATGGGTTGAGATTGTATAATATGTATAGGAAGCCGATCTGTGAATAGGAAAGGTTAGTGTTGGAGTAACTCTGTGGATGTAGTGGTAGGTATGGATATAATGTTGTTTTTGTGTCTACAACCAAACTTGATAAGTATTAATACATCGCAGTCAGTAATATAAACAATGCAACAGCAACAGCAAAGTCCAGCGTCTGGACAGAGAGTCACTCCTTGAAAAATACATTGAGATAAACCAACCCCCCCCCCCCCCACACACACACACACACCTACACACGCACCGTGATATTGCTGGATATTGCTGGAATATTTCTAAAAGCGGCGTTAAACAATACGCACTCACTGCGGCTACGTTAGTGAATCTAGATGCTTAGATCGACAGCTATCATATTAGTAGTCCCCTTCACACAAGTCTATGCCCAGAGACTACGTCATGGAACCGCGAAGATCCGGGGAGAGAATAGGCATTCACCCAACTATGATTGCTGAAAGAGGCGACTATTCTTGTCGAAGAGGCGATTAACGGGATCGGGTGGTCAGGCTCACTGACTTGGTTGATTCATGTCAACGTATCCCAATTACGTAGATCGATGCACATGATGTCAATCACTGAATTGTCTGGTCCAGATATTTACAGATCGCCGTACAAACAAACACATTGTTTTCTGATAATAAAATGGCTTGTGTCGCATATTTGCACATCATATCACTGATTTCGTATCGTTGTTTACAGTTGCTCGTGTTTATTATGATGAAATAGCAATCTGTAAAATTTATTTATTTTTAAGAAATGACTTCAATATATTGTCACCTCTTACGATAAGCCCAAAATCAATATTTTGTGTAACTTTGCAGACCTTTGGAAACCCTTTGCATCAATTAACTACTCATTAAAGTGTGGAGTTTACAATCCATTGTCAATTAAGTTAATGCAAGCTTCATACCTAATCAACGACTGCAATTACCTGCGATATGAGTGAGTGAGTATGGTTTTACGCCGCTTTTAGCAATATTCCAGCAATATCACGGCGGGGGACACCAGAAATGGGCTTCACACATTGTACCCATGTCGGGAATCGAACCCGGGTCTTCGGCGTGACGAGCGAACGCTTTAACCACTAGGCTACCCGACCGGCCCTCCTGCGATATGAACACGACAAATATGTACATATTTATCTCGAAATATAACATTGATCATGACAAGGACATTTTAAAACTTGTGTTTAAATTCATGTCTGATATCACATTCACCGGTATTTTGGTTGCCACTATTACCGAGTTTCCTCGTTCACTTTCTCATTGATTATAATAAGGACGTTCCTTGTGACATCAGGTATGTTTCTGACATTCATGTTAATGTGTGAGTAATGAGTTAACTTGTGTATGACACGATAGTCACCAAGGTAGGTATACTTTGGTTCTGTTGCATAGTCTTAAAGATAAATTGTGTATTGAATGGAAGCGGTGTCTTGCATAACCATACCGGTCAAATCCTATTGTTCAGATCACGTAAGCAATATCATAGCGTTGATATTCAATGATGGACTCTATCGATCACTGGTTTGCCTGGCTCAGGTTCGACCACTGTCCATGCCGTGTCATAAGGAGTGCTGATCTAGACTCAACCAGTCTGTGGGGATATGGGGTTAAAGGGCACCAGCAGTCTGTGGGTATATTGGGTTAAAGGGCACCAGTGTGTCATGTCAGAGGCGACACAAGGACATTGTGGTATCTTTCTTTGGTGACAATACAACGAGCACTGAAGGCACTGAGTTTATTTGTCAGTGTTTATCATGGGTCATGGGCGGCCCAGTCGTCTAAAGCGCGATTCGAAAATGTGTGTCACCTGTGATACCTATGATCTTCGGTTCGAGTGGGTGAGTGAGTTGGGTTTTAACGCCCCTTTTAACAGTATTCCAGTTATATCACGGTGTGTCAGCTAAATGTGGGAGGAAAGCCCGAAGTGAAGCAGGTCTCAGACGTTTACCACTTCGGTGAAACCCACGAGTACGGGTATGGTGCTGACAAACCTAGAAACATAATCGGGGTGAACCAGGATTCGAACCCACAATCATAGGTTTGTGGCGTGCCCAAGGGACGCAACTCGGTACAGCGAATCGCGGCGCCTTAGACGACTGGGCCACCCGCGTCTTCTCTTCTGGTCGAATAACAGATTAAGTTTTTCAGAACAAAACCCCAAAACAATTCCCCGCTATATAAGTGCAATAATCCCCAATTCGCCCCACATCACCCTCTCGCACAAGTTGGTCTGCCCTAACGTCACACTCTGCTCTTTTCTCCAGGAACAATGGAGCTCATGGTTAAAATTGTTTTAGTCATGTTTGGACTCTTTTCTGGTGAGTATTAATTTCTGTTCTGAATCAATCGGCACACTAAACCGAAACAAATGATATGTTGCTCGAATGAACTTTGGAATAAGGCAACACTTGCCAAACATCCATCTATCCAATAGAACACTATGTGTGAGAGCAAACCATGAACTAGCTTTATACATTGTACACACTGTCGTGAAAAGATAGATTTCGCTTTGACTCCAGTTGCATAGAATAATGATAATGTTTCGAATGAGCACCCGTGAAGGTGACAATGCTTGTCGTGAGATGCGACTAACGGGATCGGGTGGTATTCTCGCTGACTTTGTTGATGCAAGTCATCGTATCCCAATTGCGTGGATCGATACTTATGATATCAATCACTGGATTGTCTGGTTCAGATTATTTACAGACAAGCGTCATATAGCTGGAATATTGCTGAGTGAGGCGTTCAACAACAAACAAATAATTATGTCAATCTCTGGATTGTCTGGTCTAGAGTCGACCATCAACAGACCACCGCCATACGATTTGAATATTTCTGAGTGAGGTGACAGCCTAAAAAGGAACAAAGACCATTTGATGTTCCAAGGGTTGGAATGTTGGGTGGTCAGCCTTTCAAAGAAGCCGGACATTTCTTTTCAAGACATCCAGTTTGTCCATTAAAAATGAGGCAAAATTATTTCCCTTCCAGTATTATCTGGAACATTGTGTATTTCACTTCCAAGCATTTCAAAGCCTTGGTAACGTGTGACATAATTTGTTTAAACAAGCGTTTACAGATTGGAACTTCTTAACCATTAATGAACATTCAAATACAATACAGTAAACTACGGTTATAACGAACTCAAAGGGACCATCAGTAGTAAATCGTTATAACCGTAGTTCGTTATAAGCGTATATACAGCAAATGGTCGGGACAAAACAAAACAGTACGTTACATCCGTCAGTTCGTTATAAGCGTGTTCGTTATAAGCGTAGTTTACTGTATGTATCTCTACATATCTATGGATACAGGTATGACTTCATTTCAGGTACAACCCTCGTGTACATCGTGGCCAGCCTTGAGTGCGGTGTTCTCGTCACCATCATTGTCCTCCTCCTGTACCTCAGAGGGAAACGACGTCATCGCAATGCAGGTAACAGACCAGGGACTGTCTGACTATCGCGCTTTTAGCACTATTTCATTAATATCAAGGTAGGGGTTGAGGGTTCGATTCCATACATTGCACCCGCGAAGATAATAGAACCCAGGCCTTCTGTGTGATGAATGCTTTAACCACAAAGATACCCCATCACCTGTACAACCTAATAGTAGTATGCAAATGAAGGCACTGAAACATGAAACCGAAATATTTAAGACCATGTTACATAAATTTATTTACTATGGCGATAATTATATCGAAATCTGTGAGATTAGTTATGGCTTTAAGTAATATTATTAGGGGGACTGTGGTAATGGCTTCTTACAATAAACCCATATTGAGATTCGAATCAGGTCCTCGTCGTGACGAACGGCATAAACCCCTATGCTACCCAGCTTTCCTTGACATCAACTCACAACCAAAATATTCCATCGTTAATTGAACTGAACATACTAATGTAATTCAACATTTAAATACTGATGCTTTCGCAAAGAAAGTCCAAGAATGATTAATGTAATCATTGATTTTCTTGGTATTTAGTTTATATTCTGTTTCAACGATAAATATATAAACTCAAGAGCATGGGCGCCGCTGCCAAACATAAAACAATGTTATGTCTGATGTCATTATTAATCCCGTGGACGTTGGTTGTAAGAGGTCAATGACTGGATCGGGTGGTCAGTTTCGGTGACTTGGTTTAAAGCGTGTTAAAGTACCCCGACGGCGGGGAACGTTGCTCATATCAATCACTGGATTGTCTAGTACTACTAGTACTACAACGATGCTACACCTTTATTAAAATAAGCCAATACGAAACTGTAGGTTATATCTCTTTACAGACATGTTAAAGTACCCCGACGGCGGGGAACGTTGCTCATATCAAACACTGGATTGTCTAGTACTAGTTTTTTTCAGGCGACCGTCATATAACTGAAAGATTGAGCTTTTAACAACGACGCTACACCTTTATTAGAATAAGCCAATACGAAACTGTAGGTTATATCTTTTTACAGACATGTCACTCTTGGCTAATGGAGCGTCTCTCTGCAACCCAGAATCTTCCTCAGGGAATATGTACACCGAGATCGGACCTTCTAAAGCACCCCTCCAACAGACTGACAGTAACTCTTCGCACCTCTACAGTTCAATAGCACCACGTGCCACGGGGACAAACGATGACATCCAGACGAATGCAAACAGAGAGTCCTCTCTGCCCACCAACGCCACTGGGTACATCGACATGACGTCAAACAACGTCACCACGTCAGTTGACGCCATCACTCAGCACCTCTATTCTGACGTCCCTCGAGAGACACCGGCTGTTACAAACAGCCGTTTACAAAACCCTGTGTATGAGAACATAGAGGAGGATTACATCAATGAGGCGTTTGAGGATGTGGACTAGGCAGCTGTGGGCGGCACTGAACCAACGTATTTTAAGTACCATCACATAAGATGCTCATAAGACTCTGATTAATCATGTCATGACTCTGATAATAAGGGAACAGAACTATCACAAACCAATGGGTTTTCTTCGTCACACTGCTTCATAGTACTCACCACAAGCGACGTCATACACGTAACACAGACGACGTAATCCACACGTGTATGATGTTAATGTCAAACATCAACGCTAGAGATTGACCAGTCTCGATCATCCACGGAAAGAGATTCCATTGGGTTGGTTGGTTGGTTTGTTGTTTAACGCCGCTCTCAGCAATATTCCAGCTATATGACGGCTGTCTGTCAATAATCTAGTCTGGACCAGACAATCCAGTGATTGATACCATGAGCATCGATCCACGCAATTTGGATCGATGACATGCTGAACCAAGTCAGCGAGCCTGACCACCCGATCCCGTTAGTAGCCTTTTACGACAAGCAAAGTCGCCTTTCACGGCAAGCATGGGTTGCTGAAGACCTATTCTACCCCGGATCTTCACGGGACGATTCCATTGGGAGCAAAAGACAATACAGCGGTGAAAACGTGGGTTAGAATAGATCTTCAGCAACCCATATTTGCTGTAAATGGCGACAAAAAGTAGTTGTCGTAAAAGTCGACTAACGGGATCGGATGGTCAGACTCGTTTACTTGGGTGATGCATGTCATCGTATCCTATTTCCGTGGATCGATGCTCATGATGTCAATCACTGGATAGTCGTGTCCAGACTCGTTTATTCACATACCGCCGTGATATACCTGAAAAATTGCTGAATGCGGCGTTTAACAACAAGCAAATAAACAAACAAACAAACTGATGGTGGGAATGCAGGCTGGTACTGTGGGTGGGGGTGAGATGTTTGCTGGTACTGTGGGCGGGGGTAAGGAGTGAGGTTGTACTGTTCGTTTGGCGTTAAGGGTGGTAGTGGCAGTTGGGAAATGTAGGTTTGGGTGTGTAGGCCGGTACTGAGGGTCGAGGGTATAGGCTTTTACTGAGGGTCGGGGATGTAGGCCGGTACTGAGGTTCGGGGGTGTAGGCCGGTACTGAGGGTCGGGGATGTAGGATGGCACTGAGGGTCGGGGATGTAGTCCGGTACTAAGGGTCGGGGATGTAGGCCGGTACTGAGGATCGGAGGTGTAGGCCAGAACAGAGGGTCGGGGTATAGGCTGGTACTGAGGTTTGGGGGTATGGGCTGGTACTGAGGGTCGGGGATGTAGGACGGTACTGAGGGTCGGAGGTGTAGGCCAGAACTGAGGGTCGGGGATGTAGGCCGGTACTGAGGGTCGGGGGTGTAGGACGGTACTGAGGGTCGGGGATGTAGGCCGGTACTGAGGGTCGGAGGTGTAGGCCAGAACTGAGGTTCGGGGGTATAGGCTGGTACTGAGGGTCGGGGATGTAGGCCGGTACTGAGGGTCGGGGGTGTAGGCTGGTACTGAGGGTCGGGGGTGTAGGCCGGTACTGAGGGTCGAGGGTGTAGGCATGCACTGTGGGTCGGGGAATGTTGGATGTTGGTGGGTAGGATGTCGGACACCCCTTCACCCAGAACCACTCGGTTGACAGGGACCCGGTAACACCAATCCATTTACACACCGCCAGTGATAACAGCCCGTGCCGGAAGAAATGCTCACTCTCAACACACAATGAGGAAACATGCATCTCATTAACCAGCATTACCTCATTGTCATAATAGCCATATAATGTATCGTAATGTGAATACATCTAAAACCAAATGGACAATAAATCATGTACAATTGGACACATCGTGACTTGGAATACTTCCTTCTTCAAACGCGACCCCACAATCCTCGGAGACCCGGATTAAAATTGGTCTACGGCAACCTGTGGGTGTCGTACGTGAGTGAGTATGGTTTTACTTCGCTTTTAGTAGTACTCCAACAATGACCTCTTGTGGGGAATCGAACTACGTGATGAGCGAACGCTTTAACCACCAGGTTACCCCACCGCGACTATACTAGTCGTAAGATACGACTAACAGGGTTGGTTGGTCAGACTCGCTACCTTCGTTGCGCAGATCGATGCTCATGTCTGTTCGTAATGATCACCTGACCTTAGATTTAAAACAAATGCACGTGATACCTCGAAATTGGCTCCAATAGCCTCATTGACAACAATTCAAATTGTAACCGTTTTTCATTACATGATTCAGTATTTGACGATATCAATACCCTTCCTATGTCATGTGTACCAATTTCGGCTGTATTTCTCTATCAAGCATCGGTGCTTTTTTTATTTTATGATGTGATGATGTTGTGGCTAACATAACGATCGTCGCACCTTTATATATTAAGTAAGCGTTGATGTATGTACATTACGACGGGCATAGTGATAAACAAGATTCGAAACAGATCCTGCAGTAGAGGGACACGACTCTGTCCAAGGTGGACGCTCTGTCAGTGTAGACTAGCATGCCACCTATCTCTTTAATCACCTGTTTTATAACAATGGTGCTGATACTAATAGTGTCATTCCTGCATCCCAAGTATGAAGCTGTCCGAATCCCATACTCGGTGCCTCCTGATGTCATGGTGCAGATAAAAAATGCCTGGGTTTTCCGACACTGTCCTCGGGTGTCATGGCGCAGATCAGCAGCATGCACAGATTTTCAACCACAAACTCGTGGTGCCATGGTGCAGGTAAGGAGAGTTCCTTGATTTTCCACTACAGCCGTCCTTGTGTCATAGCGCAGATAAGGAGAGTTCCTTGGTTTTCCACTACAGCCACCCTTGTGTCACAGCGCAGATAAGGAGAGTTCCTTGGTTTTCCACTACAGCCGCCCTTGTGTCACAGCGCAGATAAGGAGAGTTCCTGGGTTTTCCACTACAGCTGTCCTTGTGACATAGCGCAGATAAGGAGAGTTCCTTGGTTTTCCACTACAGCTGCCCTTGTGTCACAGCGCAGATAAGGAGAGCTCCTTGGTTTTCCACTACAGCTGCCCTTGTGTCACAGCGCAGATAAGGAGAGTTCCTTGGTTTTCCACTACAGCCGTCCTTGTGTCACAGCGCAGATAAGGAGATATTCTGGGTTTTCCACTACAGCCGCCCTTGTGTCATAGCGCAGATGAGGAGAGTTCCTGGGTTTTCCACCACAGCCGTCCTTGTGACATAGCGCAGATAAGGAGAGTTCCTGGGTTTTCCACTACAGCTGTCCTTGTGTCACAGCGCAGATAAGGAGAGATCTTGGGTTTTCCACTACAGCTGTCCTTGTGTCACAGCGCAGATAAGGAGAGTTCCTGGGTTTTCCACTACAGCTGTCCTTGTGACATAGCGCAGATAAGGAGAGTTCCTGGGTTTTCCACTACAGCCGCCCTTGTGTCATAGCGCAGATAAGGAGAGTTCCTGGGTTTTCCACTACAGCCGTCCTTGTGTCTTAGCGCAGATAAGGAGAGATCTTGGGTTTTCCACTACAGCCGTTCTTGTGACATAGCGTAGATAAGGAGATATTCTCGGTTTTCCACTACAGCCGTCCGTGTTTCATAGCGCAGATAAGGAGAGCTGCTGGGTTTTCCGCTACAGCCTTCCTTGTGTCACAGCGCAGATAAGGAGATATCTTGGGTTTTCCACTACAGCCTTCCTTGTGACATAGCGTAGATAAGGAGATATTCTGGGTTTTCCACTACAGCCGTCCTTGTGACATAGCGCAGATGAGGAGAGTTCCTTGGTTTTCCACCACAGCCGTCCTTGTGACATAGCGCAGATAAGGAGAGTTCCTGGGTTTTCCACTACAGCTGTCCTTGTGTCACAGCGCAGATAAGGAGAGATCTTGGGTTTTCCACTACAGCCGTCCTTGTGTCACAGCGCAGATAAGGAGAGTTCCTGGGTTTTCCACTAAAGCCGTCCTTGTGACATAGCGCAGATAAGGAGAGTTCCTGGGTTTTCCACTACAGCTGTCCTTGTGACATAGCGCAGATAAGGACAGTTCCTGGGTTTTCCACTACAGCCGTCCTTGTGTCACAGCGCAAATAAGGAGATATTCTGGGTTTTCCACTACAGCCGTCCTTGTGTCTTAGCACAGATAAGGAGAGATCCTGGGTTTTCCACTACAGCCGTCCTTGTGACATAGCGTAGATAAGGAGAGTTCCTGGGTTTTCCACTACAGCCGCCCTTGTGTCACAGCGCAGATAAGGAGAGTTCCTTGGTTTTCCACTACAGCCGTCCTTGTGTCACAGCGCAGATAAGGAGAGATCTTGGGTTTTCCACTACAGCCGTTCTTGTGACATAGCGTAGATAAGGAGATATTCTGGGTTTTCCACTACAGCCGTCCTTGTTTCATAGCGCAGATAAGGAGAGCTCCTGGGTTTTCCGCTACAGCCTTCCTTGTGTCACAGCGCAGATAAGGAGATATCTTGGGTTTTCCACTACAGCCGTCCTTGTGACATAGCGTAGATAAGGAGATATTCTTGGTTTTCCACTACAGCCGTCCTTGTGACATAGCGCAGATGAGGAGAGTTCCTGGGTTTTCCACCACAGCCGTCCTTGTGACATAGCGCAGATAAGGAGAGTTCCTGGGTTTTCCACTACAGCTGTCCTTGTGTCACAGCGCAGATAAGGAGAGATCTTGGGTTTTCCACTACAGCCGTCCTTGTGTCACAGCGCAGATAAGGAGAGTTCCTGGGTTTTCCACTAAAGCTGTCCTTGTGACATAGCGCAGATAAGGAGAGTTCCTTGGTTTTCCACTACAGCTGTCCTTGTGTCATAGCACAGATAAGAAGAGTTCCTGGGTTTTCCACTACAGCCGTCCTTGTGTCATAGCGCAGATAAGGAGAGTTACCTGGGTTTTCCACTACAGCTGTCCTTGTGTCACAGCGCAAATAAGGAGAGTTCCTGGGTTTTCCACTACAGCCGTCCTTGTGTCTTAGCGCAGATAAGGAGAGTTCCTGGGTTTTCCACTACAGCCGTCCTTGTGTCATAGCGCAAATAAGGAGAGTTCCTGGGTTTTCCACTAGAACCGTCCTTGTGACATAGCGCACATAAGGAGAGCTCCTTGGTTTTCCGCTACAGCCTTCCTTGTGTCTTAGCGCAGATAAGGAGAGATATTGGGTTTTCCACTACAGCCGTCCTTGTGACATAGCGCAGATAAGGAGAGTTCCTGGGTTTTCCACTACAGCCGTCCTTGTGACATAGCGCAGATAAGGAGAGTTCCTGGGTTTTCCACTACAGCCGTCCTTGTGTCATAGCGCAAATAAGGAGAGTTCCTGGGTTTTCCACTAGAACTGTCCTTGTGACATAGCGCACATAAGGAGAGCTCCTTGGTTTTCCGCTACAACCTTCCTTGTGTCTTAGCGCAGAAAAGGAGAGATATTGGGTTTTCCACTACAGCCGTCCTTGTGACATAGCGCAGATAAGGAGAGTTCCTGGGTTTTCCACTACAGCCGTCCTTGTTACATAGCGCAGATAAGGAGAGTTCCTGGGTTTTCCACTACAGCCGTCCTTGTGTCATAGCGCAAATAAGGAGAGTTCCTGGGTTTTCCACTAGAACCGTCCTTGTGACATAGCGCACATAAGGAGAGCTCCTTGGTTTTCCGCTACAGCCTTCCTTGTGTCTTAGCGCAGATAAGGAGATATATTGGGTTTTCCACTACAGCCGTCCTTGTGTCACAGCGCAGATAAGGAGAGTTCCTGGGTTTTCCACTACAGCCGTCCTTGTGTCATAGCGCAGATAAGGAGAGATCTTGGGTTTTCCACTACAGCTGTCCTTGTGACATAGCGCAGATAAGGAGTGTTCCTGGGTTTTCCACTACAGCCGTCCTTGTGTCATAGCGCAGATAAGGAGAGTTCCTGGGTTTTCCACTTCAGCCGTCCTTGTGTCTTAGCGCAGATAAGGAGAGATATTGGGTTTTCCACTACAGCCGTCCTTGTGTCATAGCGCAGATAAGCAGAGATCTTGGGTTTTCCACTACAGCCGTCCTTGTGACATAGCGCAGATAAGGAGATATTCTGGGTTTTCCACTACAGCCGCCCTTGTGTCATAGCGCAGATAAGGAGAGTTCCTGGGTTTTCCACTGCAGCCGTCCTTGTGACATAGCGCAGATAAGGAGAGTTCCTTGGTTTTCCACTTCAGCCGTCCTTGTGTCATAGCGCAGATAAGCAGAGATCTTGGGTTTTCCACTACAGCCGTCCTTGTGACATAGCGCAGATAAGGAGATATTCTGGGTTTTCCACTACAGCCGCCCTTGTGTCATAGCGCAGATAAGGAGAGTTCCTGGGTTTTCCACTACAGCTGTCCTTGTGACATAGCGCAGATAAGGAGAGTTCCTTGGTTTTCCACTTCAGCCGTCCTTGTGTCTTAGCGCAGATAAGGAGAGTTCCTGGGTTTTCCACTACAGCCGTCCTTGTGTCATAGCGCAAAGAAGGAGAGTTCCTGGATTTTCCACTAGAACCGTCCTTGTGACATAGCGCACATAAGGAGAGCTCCTTGGTTTTCCGCTACAGCCTTCCTTGTGTCTTAGCGCAGATAAGGAGATATATTGGGTTTTCCACTACAGCTGTCCTTGTGTCATAGCGCAGATAAGGAGAGATCTTGGGTTTTCCACTACAGCCGTCCTTGTGACATAGCGCAGATAAGGAGAGTTCCTTGGTTTTCCACTTCAGCCGTCCTTGTGTCATAGCGCAGATAAGCAGAGATCTTGGGTTTTCCACTACAGCCGTCCTTGTGACATAGCGCAGATAAGGAGATATTCTGGGTTTTCCACTACAGCCGCCCTTGTGTCATAGCGCAGATAAGGAGAGTTCCTGGGTTTTCCACTACAGCTGTCCTTGTGACATAGCGCAGATAAGGAGAGTTCCTTGGTTTTCCACTTCAGCCGTCCTTGTGTCTTAGCGCAGATAAGGAGAGTTCCTGGGTTTTCCACTACAGCTGTCCTTGTGTCATAGCGCAAAGAAGGAGAGTTCCTGGGTTTTCCACTAGAACCGTCCTTGTGACATAGCGCACATAAGGAGAGCTCCTTGGTTTTCCGCTACAGCCTTCCTTGTGTCTTAGCGCAGATAAGGAGATATATTGGGTTTTCCACTACAGCTGTCCTTGTGTCATAGCGCAGATAAGGAGAGATCTTGGGTTTTCCACTACAGCCGTCCTTGTGACATAGCGCAGATAAGGAGATATTCTCGGTTTTCCACTACAGCCGTCCTTGTGTCATAGCGCAGATAAGGAGAGTTCCTGGGTTTTCCACTTCAGCCGTCCTTGTGTCATAGCGCAGATAAGGAGATATCTTGGGTTTTCCACTACAGCTGTCCTTGTGACATAGCGCAGATAAGGAGTGTTCCTGGGTTTTCCACTACAGACGTCCTTGTGTCATAGCGCAGATAAGGAGAGTTCCTTGGTTTTCCACTTCAGCCGTCCTTGTGTCTTAGCGCAGATAAGGAGAGTTCCTGGGTTTTCCACTACAGCTGTCCTTGTGTCACAGCGCAGATAAGGAGAGTTCCTGGGTTTTCCACTACAGCTGTCCTTGTGTCTGAGCGCAGATAAGGAGAGATCCTTGGTTTTCCACTACAGCTGTCCTTGTGACATAGCGCAGATAAGGAGAGCTCCTGGGTTTTCCACTTGAGCCGTCCTTGTGTCATAGCGCAAATAAGGAGAGTTCCTGGGTTTTCCACTACAGCCTTCCTTGTGACATAGCGCAGATAAGGAGAGATCTTGGGTTTTCAACTACAGCCGTCCTTGTGACATAGCGCAGATAAGGAGAGATTCTGAGTTTTCCACCACAGCCGTCCTTGTGACATAGCGCAGATAAGGAGAGTTCCTGGGTTTTCCACTTCAGCCGTCCTTGTTTCATAGCGCAGATAAGGAGAGTTCCTGGGTTTTCCACTTCAGCCGTCCTTGTTTCATAGCGCAGATAAGGAGAGTTCCTGGGTTTTCCACTACAGCCGCCCTTGTGTCATAGCGCAAATAAGGAGAGTTCCTGGGTTTTCCACTACAGCCTTCCTTGTGACATAGCGCAGATAAGGAGAGTTCCTGGGTTTTCCACTTCAGCTGTCCTTGTTTCATAGCGCAAATTAGGAGAGTTCCTGGGTTTTCCACTACAGCCGCCCTTGTGTCATAGTGCAGATAAGGAGAGTTCCTGGGTTTTCCACTACAGCCGTCCATGTAACATAACGCAAATAAGGAGAGTTCCTGGGTTTTCCACTACAGCCGCCCTTGTGACATAGCGCAGATAAGGAGAGTTCCTGGGTTTTCCACTACAGCTGTCCTTGTGTCATAGCGCAAAGAAGGAGAGTTCCTGGGTTTTCCACTAGAACTGTCCTTGTGACATAGCGCACATAAGGAGAGCTCCTTGGTTTTCCGCTACAGCCTTCCTTGTGTCTTAGCGCAGATAAGGAGATATATTGGGTTTTCCACTACAGCTGTCCTTGTGTCATAGCGCAGATAAGGAGAGATCTTGGGTTTTCCACTACAGCCGTCCTTGTGACATAGCGCAGATAAGGAGATATTCTCGGTTTTCCACTACAGCCGTCCTTGTGTCATAGCGCAGATAAGGAGAGTTCCTGGGTTTTCCACTTCAGCCGTCCTTGTGTCATAGCGCAGATAAGGAGATATCTTGGGTTTTCCACTACAGCTGTCCTTGTGACATAGCGCAGATAAGGAGTGTTCCTGGGTTTTCCACTACAGACGTCCTTGTGTCATAGCGCAGATAAGGAGAGTTCCTTGGTTTTCCACTTCAGCCGTCCTTGTGTCTTAGCGCAGATAAGGAGAGTTCCTGGGTTTTCCACTACAGCTGTCCTTGTGTCACAGCGCAGATAAGGAGAGTTCCTGGGTTTTCCACTACAGCTGTCCTTGTGTCTGAGCGCAGATAAGGAGAGATCCTTGGTTTTCCACTACAGCTGTCCTTGTGACATAGCGCAGATAAGGAGAGCTCCTGGGTTTTCCACTTGAGCCGTCCTTGTGTCATAGCGCAAATAAGGAGAGTTCCTGGGTTTTCCACTACAGCCTTCCTTGTGACATAGCGCAGATAAGGAGAGATCTTGGGTTTTCAACTACAGCCGTCCTTGTGACATAGCGCAGATAAGGAGAGATTCTGAGTTTTCCACCACAGCCGTCCTTGTGACATAGCGCAGATAAGGAGAGTTCCTGGGTTTTCCACTTCAGCCGTCCTTGTTTCATAGCGCAGATAAGGAGAGTTCCTGGGTTTTCCACTTCAGCCGTCCTTGTTTCATAGCGCAGATAAGGAGAGTTCCTGGGTTTTCCACTACAGCCGCCCTTGTGTCATAGCGCAAATAAGGAGAGTTCCTGGGTTTTCCACTACAGCCTTCCTTGTGACATAGCGCAGATAAGGAGAGTTCCTGGGTTTTCCACTTCAGCTGTCCTTGTTTCATAGCGCAAATTAGGAGAGTTCCTGGGTTTTCCACTACAGCTGCCCTTGTGTCATAGTGCAGATAAGGAGAGTTCCTGGGTTTTCCACTACAGCCGTCCATGTAACATAACGCAAATAAGGAGAGTTCCTGGGTTTTCCACTACAGCCGCCCTTGTGACATAGCGCAAATAAGGAGAGCTCCTGGGTTTTCCACTACAGCCTTCCTTGTGACATAGCGCAGATAAGGAGAGTTCCTGGGTTTTCAACTACAGCCGTCCATGTGACATAGCGCAAATAAGGAGAGTTCCTGGGTTTTCCACTACAGCCGCCCTTGTGACATAGCGCAAATAAAGGAGAGATCCTGGGTTTTCCACTACAGCCTTCCTTGTGACATAGCGCAGATAAGGAGAGTTCCTGGGTTTTCCACTTCAGCCGTCCTTGTTTCACAGCGCAGATAAGGAGAGTTCCTGGGTTTTCCACTACAGGCGCCCCTGTGTCATAGCGCAGATAAGGAGATTTTCTGAGTTTTCCACCACAGCCGTCCTTGTGACATAGCGCAGATAAGGAGAGTTCCTGGGTTTCCACCACAGCTCTACCGATATCATGTTGCAGTACAGAAGTGTGCCTGGATATCCCCTGGATTTCCCTCACAGCCCTCCTAATGTCATGACGCAGATCAGAGAAGCTCCTGAATTTTCCACGACATCCCTCCTAATGTCATGGCGAAGATCGGGGAGATCATGGATTTCCCCCACAGCCCTTCTAAAGTCATGACGCAGATCAGGGGAGTTCCTGGATTTCCCCCACAGCCCTCCTAATGTCATGACGCAGAGTCGGGGAGATCCTGGATTTCAACCACCTCCCTCCAAATATCATGACGCAGATCAGGGGAGATCCTGGATTTCCCCCACAGCCCTCCTAATGTCATGACGCAGATCAGAGGAGATCCTGGATTTCCCCCAACCCCTCCTAATATCATGACGCAGACCCGGGGAAGATTCTGGATTTCAACCAACTCCCTCCTTATGTCATGACCCAGATCAGAGGAGTTCCTGGATTTCCCTCACAGCCCTCCTAATGTTATGGCGCAGATCAGGGGAGATCCTGGATCCTGGATTTCAACAACAGCGATTCTCATGTCATGGTACAGAACAGGAGAGAGCCTGGAGTTTGCACAACAACACTTCTGATGTCATTGTGCAGGTCAGAAGAGAGCCTGGTTGTTCCACCATAACGCGTCATGGCGCAGATCAGAGGAGTTCCCGGATTTCCCCCACCTCCTTCCTAATGTCATGACGCAGCTTAGGGGAGCTCCTGGATTTCTCTCACAGCCCTCCTAATGTCATGGTGCAGATCAGGGGAAATCCTGGATTTCCCCCACAGCCCTTCTAATGTCATGAGGAGGGTATTCATGTTAAACTGCGGCATGGAATCTCAATGGGCTAGCGCTATAAAATCGGCATCAGTCCGGACAAGAACAAGCAGCCGCACACACACACGCACACACACACGCACGCACGCACGCACGCACGCACGCACGCACGCACGCACGCACGCACGCACGCACGCACGCACGCACGCACGCACGCACGCACGCACGCACGCACGCACACGCACACACACTGTTATGGTTAAACCCCATCTCACCTCACCTCATACTTATGGCAGGTATTACAAGTTATTTTTATTTTTGTTTTGTTGTTAAATGTAAAATGCAATGGGGTCGTTGTGGAAGCTTATGTGTATTCCTAATTTTCGAACCCCCACGTGGGTACAATGCGTGAAACCCATTACTGATGCAAACTCCCAATGCATAGTTCAGCCGCCATCTTGCTGTAGCAGACGATGTTTGATGATGATCGATACCGGTCCTTTGCTTGGAAGGCAGTGCAAGACCAGCGACACCAAGCGGAGGATCCGTGAACCAGTCTAAAGGCTTAGTTGTCCATTTTATTAAGCAGTCACAGATAGCACAACATGAATTACACCGTTGACAACACCCAGCACTACAGAAAGTGTGTCATCATGATAGATCTGACCATTTAATTCTCGGGTGTTTCGTTGCGATGGGGGAAGGGGGTTGCTGGGAAAGAGAGGGTGCGGGTGGCGGAGGTGTTTGAGGAGACATGAAATACCGTCATATCTCAAAAGCAAATTAATGTCCAACGCTAATTTGTTTGTCTTCCTCTCAACTGTCTCAACCCAAACTTTCACAGCACGCCACCTCACCCACTTCAGAATATTAAATGGTCGGTCATTCACACTATCACTGGTACACACTACATTGTGGCTCTACAAAGGCAGTCATATTGTAGACAACATAATGCCCGTCGACCCAGTTCAAAGCTAGGACACGCAACGCAGTTACTTCCTTGTTGGAGGAGTCATAAACAAATGACTGTACACTGTACACTGTACACGTCAAGTGCTTTATAGACATAGCTGTTAAACGTGATCCACCACTCACCGTCGCTATACATACTTCTCACATTAATATCCTTGTCCACTATGTCAGAACCGAGACATTTTCCCTACCCTAGAAAGCACAACAGAGATGTGTCCCAGGGCAACGCACCCAATGTTCCGACCCACACTGCTGGATATTCATGACGCTTTATCAAACACTTTACATGAAACACAGTGTGGGGTTTAACTTCCTGCCTCCATGCTAGCTATATGCTCCCTGGACGTCCGGGCTAAAACGTAAGTGTGTGTTTGTTTTAGCGCCCTGTATTCACAAGTACTTATCAGTTATAAGCGACTTGACAGTGTGTCACATTCACTGGACGTACTCTTGTCGGAATATGTCACACAGCCCTACTGGTCACAGCCCTACTGCGTGAACGGACCTGCCGTGTTATATGTCCTCTGTCGACACACATTATGATATCTATTCTCGGGGAATCTTGGTGCACACTTTGCCCCAAGTACCCGATGTTTGTCTCCCTGTGGACATAATTGGAACACACTATGTCTCAAGTGCCCGATGTTTGCCTCCCTGTGGGGATTCCAGGGGCACACTAAGTCTCAAGTACCCGATGTTTGCCTCCCTGTGGGGATTCCAGGGGCACACTGAGTCTCAAGTACCCGATGTTTGCCTCCCCATTATGATTTTTGGGGAACACTGTGTCTCAAGTAACCGATGTTTGCCTCCCTGTGGGGATTCCAGGGGCACACTGAGTCTCAAGTACCCGATGTTTGCCTCCCCGTGATGATTATTGGGGCACACTCTGTCTCAAGTACTCGATGTTTGCCTCCCCGTGGAGTTTCCTGGGGCATACTATGTCTCAAGTGCCCGATGTTTCCCTTCCCGTAAGGATTATTGTGGCACACTATGTCTCAAGTACCCGATGTTTGCCTCCCTGTGGGGATTCCAGGGGCACACGATGTTTGCCTCCCCATAATGATTATTGGGGGACACTATGTCTCAAGTACCCGATGTTTGCCTCCCGATAAGGATTATTGGGGCACACTTTGTCTTAAGCACTTGATGTTTGCTCTCTGTAAGGATTATCAGGGCACACTATGTCTCAAGTACCCGATGTTTACCTCCCCGTGGGGAATATTGGTGCACACTATGTCTCAAGCACTTGATGTTTGCTCTCTGTAAAGATTATTGGGGCACACTATGTCTCAAGTACCCGATGTTTGCCTCCCCATAATGGTTATTGGGGAACACTAGGTCTCAAGTACCTAAAGTTTGCCTCCCCGTTGGGAATATTGGTGCACACAATGTCTCAAGTACCCGATGTTTGCCTCCCGATAAGGATTATTGGGGCACACTATGTCTCAAGCACTTGATGTTTGCTCTCTGTAAGGATTATTGTGGCACACTATGTCTCAAGTACTCGATGTTTACCTCCCCGTGGAGTTTCCTGGGGCACACTATGTCTCAAGTGCCCGATGTTTGCCTTCCCGTAAAGATTATTGTGGCACAATATGTCTCAAGGACCCGATGTTTGCCTCCCTGTGGGGATTCCAGGGGCACACTATGTCTCAAGTACCCGATGTTTGCCTCCCCATAATGATTATTGGGGAACACTAGGTCTCAAGTACCTAAAGTTTGCCTCCCCGTTGGGAATATTGGTGCACACAATGTCTCAAGTACCTGATGTTTACCTCCCCGTGGGGAATATTGGTGCACACTAAGTCTCAAGTTCCCGTTGTTAACCTCCCCATGGGGAATATTGGGGCACACTATGTCTCAAGTACCCGATGTTTACCTCCCCGTGGGGAATATTGGGGCACACTATGTCTCAAGTACCCGATGTTTACCTCCCCGTGGGGAATATTGGGGCACACTAAGTCTCAAACACTTGATGTTTGCCTCCTCGTGGGGATTATTAGGGCACACTATGTTTCAGGTAAGTGCTGTTTGCCTCCCCATAATGATTATTGTGGCACACTATGTCTCAAGTACCCGATGTTTGCCTCCCTGTGGGGATTATCGGGGCACACTATGTCTCAAGTACCTGATGTTTGCCTCCCCATGGGGATTATTGTGGCATACTGTGTCTCAAGTACCTGATGTTTGCCTCCTCATAATGATTATTGTGGCACAATATGTCTCAAGTACCTGATGTTTGCCTCTCAATAAGGATTATTGTGGCACACTATGTCTTAGGTACCTTGTGTTTGCCTCCCCATAATGATTATTGTGGCACACTATGTCTCAAGTACCCGATGTTTGCCTTCCCGTAAGGATAATTGTGGCACACTATGTCTCAAGTACCTGATGTTTGCCTCCCCGAAAGGGTTATCGGGGCACACTATGTCTAAAGTACCTGATGTTTGCCCACCAGTAAGGATTATGGGGGCACAGTATGTCTCAAGTACTAGATGTTTGTCTCCCTGTGGGGATTTTTGGGGCACACTATGTCTCAAGTACCTTATGTTTGTCTCCCCGTGGGGAATATTGGGGCACACTATGTCTCAAGTACCTGATGTTTGCCTCCTCGTAAAGGTTATTGGGGCATACTTTGTCTCAAATACCCGATGTCTGTCTCCCTGTGGGGATTACTGGGGCACTCTATGTGTCAAGTACCCAATGTTTGTCTCCCCATGGGGATTTTACGGGCAGAATGTCCACAGTGTTTGCCTCCAGTGGGGATTTCTGTGGAAAATTATGTCCCAAGCACAAGATGTCTATCTCTCGTGGTCATTAGTGGGACAACACCCAATGTCTAGTGCCTAATGTTTTAGATTCCAGGGCCGAACAATTCCTAAACATGTCTTTGTGTTTTTCTGTACATTGCACGAGTGTCTATCAATTGAGGGATGTTTGTAAGTAGTTCGAGGGCTGGTTAACAAGTTCTAAGCATAACAAACTAAACCAACAATTATGAAAGTGTTTATAATTTCATTTTTCAACATAATCTCCCTGCTTTCCAATACACTTCTCATATCGCTTGTGAAGTTTTTCAATTCCAGTCAGAAAGAGGTTTTCCGAAGCCATCCTGAAAAGTCCATTCACAGCATCTTTGAGGTTTTTTTTGTCGTCATAGCGCATTCCACGAAGGTGTTCTTTTAAGTTTAGGAAACAGGTGGAACTCACTGGTGCAAGGTCTGGCGAGTATAGAATGGTTGAGAAAGCTCTTCGAACCCACATTGTCGAAAAGCAGCCTTTGCCAGTCGAAATGTGTGAGAAGAGGTATTGAAACAATAGATGAAACAATAGAACTCCAGCAGTCAACATTCCTCAACGCTTTTCTTCGATAGTATCTCTTATGTTATCTCAAGTTCAGGAATGGTAATACGTCTATCTGACAGTATACGTTAATCTCCTTGATTGAATATTTATTGAGTGAGTGAGTGAGTATGGTTTTACGCCGCTTTTAGCAATATTCCAGCAATATCACGGCGGGGGACACCAGAAATGGGCTTCACACATTGTACCCATGTCGGGAATCGGACCCGGGTCTTCGGCGTGACGAGCGAACGCTTTAACCACTAGGCTACCCAACCGCCCCTAATCTTTATTGAAGAAAGTTGAGGGACATCCAGACCTAGAGTCATCATCAAGGCCTGTTCTCCAGCCTTAAACATAACTGCCCAACGTTTAACAGTGGAATAGCCAGGGCACGTATCCCCCTACACTTGTGACATGCGGTCATGAATTTCTTTGGGAGTACTTTTCTCTGAAGTAAAACACTTGTTGACTGTTCGGTACTTGTTCTTTTCCATTTCTGTGGCCATTTGGACGTTCAACTGGCTGTGGGGCGGTGGGTTAGCCTAGTGGTTGAAGAGTTCGCTCGTCACGCCAAAGGCCCGGGTTCGATTCCCCACACGGGGACAATGGGTGAAGCCCATTTCTGGTGTCGCCCGCTGTGATATTGTTGGAATATTGCTAAAAGTGGCGTAAAACCTCACTCAACTGGCTGTCACAAATATACGAACGGCCTCAACAGACCAAATACACTTGCAATGAACTACTCAAACAATGTACTTTATTGACCAGTTCACTGTGTTTTGGCCCACAGTTGAAAGTTAGTCATGATCAGGCTTAGCACCTTTTGACCAGCCCTCGTATAAGTGTCTATCAAATGGGGAAATCTGTACACAATATGAAGTTCTATCAAATGGAGGAAGTTCAACAGAGGTCATCAAATGGGCGGGGTCTGTTAGTTAATATTGTATATTAATAGCATGATATAAATCAATGTGGCTGCATTTGTTTCAGAAAACGGATATGTCTGTCGGCTATATTATTTTACAACGCGATAAACGAGCTGAACATATTCATTTCAGATACCAGGTGTCCTAGACGGAGGTGGTCAGCTATGCTAAGTTCTGCAGATACCAGATTGATCTGCAGCGGGTTCTTGGCGCTTGCGGGTTAGTACGAGTTTTGACTTTCCACAAAGAAATGAAAAGAGGAAAATAATTAACTGTCGGAATTTATTTTTCCAATTTCATTGAATTCGTAGTCTATACCTTGACTGATCATGTAAAGTAGGTCACGATGATAAAAGCATATAGGATGATGAATTTATACAAAGTTCCAAAGGAAACACGCTTATCATGTTGTAACTTCCGATCTCATTGATATCCAATAAAAGTATGTATGTATGTGTGTGTGTGTGTGCGTGCGTGCGTGCGTGCGTGCGTGCGTGCGTGCGTGCGTGCGTGCGTGCGTGCGTGCGTGGATGGATGGATGGATGGATGTTCGGTGCTGATTGTTGGATGCTGAAGCAAAGACTGAATGCTAAAAGCGGCGAAAAACCATACTCAATCTCTCACTCTCACTTCAGTTTCAGGTTTACCTGCACACGACCTCGAGAGTCACGTGACATCTGGTGAGTCTCTCACTCATAATTCACGCAGTAGTCAAGAACATGTACTCACATAAGCCACAGCAATATGTCCATGGCTGCCATTTACTTTCCGTAGTCCGACGCAAAATAAATCGTTTCCTGTCCAATGTTTGAAATGTATCTTATTCCAAGAGGGAATTCTTTTCGTCTCCGTGTGTGGCTTCGTGACTAATTGTTAGTGAGGCGACCACGCGCTAAAAACGTTACGAATTCAACCTCAACCCACCCCCCGTCACCCCAACCCCTGCCCCCTCCCCACCGAGTCCTTGAATAGCTTTGCAAATATGAATTATATATGAGTAGTAGCAGCAGCAGTGGTAGTAGTGGTAGGAGTAGCAGTAGTGGTAGTAGTAGTAGTAGTGTTGGTAGTGCAGAGTAGTGGTATTCGTTGTCGTAGTAGTAGTAGTATTATCATAAGTAGTGATAGTTTTAGTTTTAGTTTTATTATTACTAGTAGTAAGAGAAGATGTAGTAGTGGTATTAGTATTAGTAGTTGTGGTGGTAGTGATAGTAGTTGTAATTGTAGTAGCAGTAGTAGCAGTAAAGGTTGAAGTAGTTGTAGTAGTTGTAGTTGTAGAAGTAGTAATGGTAGTTGTACTTGTAGTAGTAGCAGTAGTTGTAGTAGTAATAGTAGTAGTAGTGTCAGTAGTAGTCGTAGTA
Organism: Haliotis cracherodii; assembly: GCF_022045235.1. Taxonomy (NCBI): domain Eukaryota; kingdom Metazoa; phylum Mollusca; class Gastropoda; order Lepetellida; family Haliotidae; genus Haliotis; species Haliotis cracherodii. The sequence goes on from NW_027266267.1 coordinate 27,166,448, forward strand.
GTAGTAACAGCAGCGGCAGCAGCAGTAGTAGTAGTATTAGTAGTAGCAGCAGTACTAGTGGTAGTAGTAGTTTATATACTTTAGGTGGATAGACTCACTGAATCGTATCCATTGTTTAAATGTCACAGTTCGCTAATATATAATATATAAGCTAGTAGATAGCCAACTTTTCTTGATGATAATTTGGTATTCGACAAGGGAAGAGAAGTATTATTATTATCATTATTCATTTTCTAAGTTAAATTCAGGATCCAACTCATGTTGTCACTGATGCTCTAAAGCTCTTCCAACATAAACTGTTGGCTTCGATTCTGTTTTATCAGAACTACCGTTATTACTCCGTCCATTGTTGCAGGAAATGGTGCTTCCGACCAGTCTGACTTCACCTACACCGTGACACTAGGCGGTGTTGTTCTGACAGTCATCATTGTCCTCCTGGCGCTGTGTGTCAGAGGCCGTAAGGAGGCGACCTCCGGTGACGGTAAGTACATATACAATGTGGAGTCTATGCTCCTGTACAGATATGAATGAATGAATGAATGAATGAATGAATGAATGAATTTGAACCCGAAGATCCGACACTGGCAAATAAGTTATTTACAATACATAATTTACAGTACTTGAGCACATACAATGAAAGAATGTGATTCAGTGCCCATGAATGCTGAATTTACAACGTACACTTTGTGTGCAGTGTTTTTTTGTGTCCGGTAGATTTATATTAGATGTTTCTTTTATTCCGATGATGTATTTCTAAGTATCATAATCAATTTTGGAGTCGTCTAAAGCGCCGCAGTTCGCTGTGCCGAGTTACGTCCCTTTGGCACGCCATCAACCTATGATCGTGGGTTCGAATCCCGGTTCGCTCCGATTATGTTTCTAGGTTTGTCAGCACCATACCCGTGCTTGTGTTTTTCACCAGAGTGGTAAACGTCTGAGACCTGCATCACTTCGGGCTCTCCACCCACATCAAACTGACACGCTGTGATATAACTGGAATACTGTTCAAAATTGTGTTCACCCCAACTCACTCCCTCATAATCAATTTTGACGAATATATAGCTCGTCTTTTTAGATATTGTCTAAGGTAAAAAACCATGATGTTTTTTGTCAGTAAATTTCAATCACAACTCACCAATACCTTCATTATTTGTTGTCAAATGTGTGTTCTATCCAATGACATTGGTATCGCCCAGCTCCTGTGGTCAGTCATCCCATGCCATGATTTTTGCCATTTGTCATGGTTCAGAAATAGGGGTGTGCTTAACTTTTTTTGTGTGTATATACCCTGCGAGGTTTACAATTTAAAACTAGTCGTGTTATGGACAGTAGTGAGTGAGTATTGTTTTACGCCGCTTTTAGCAATATTCCAGCAATATCACGGCGGGGAACACCAGAAATGGACGAACGATCGAATAACCATTACGCTTACTCCATCGACCCGTTATAAGCCGTTACAAGAACAAAATATGAATACAATGCTCAGTTAGCTTTGGATTATTTGATAAATATGAACTCGTTAATACACATATCTGATAAGTTGCCAACCGTCCACCACCACGTGAGGTGAGGTGAGGTGAGGTGAGGTGAGGTGAGGTGAGGTGAGGTGAGGTGAGGTGAGTGTGTGCTTGTACTACTCCGGGCTAATGTCGAATTTGTAGTGCTAGAGATACCATGCCGCAGTGTAACATGAATACCCCACTCAGACACAGTATACAGACTCCGAGCCGACCAGTCCTTGTTTTAAGCCCCGTAATGCCGAGCGCCAGACAGGGTACCATCTTTTAACGTCTTTTTGGTATGACGCGGCCGGAGATCGAATCCCGGACCTTCCGCTCTCCGGGCGGACGCCTTACCACTAGACCACACCGATATCTGACCTACACCTGTCAGCCTTGTTTTGATAATGATTTCCACACCGTGAGTGAGTAGGGCCAACTGTCAACAGAATATCGTATACAGTCAAACACCGTTGTGTCGAATGTGAAGGGACTTACTTACGTAAATACTTCGTGTTATCCGAGGCTCGACATAACCGAAAATGATAAAGGAATAAGGAATACGCAGGGACCACGCTTTTACTTCGAAACAACCATAAGTTCGACACATTAAAGTTCGACACAACGGTGTTTGACTGTAGTAGCGAAGGGTCCTCATCAAAGTTGGGTCAGGTAAGGAGAATGTGCAGTTCTTGGGGCATTGTCAGCCATTGTTGGTATTGTTTGATTATAATATATGGTTAATCCTTCCAAATGTAAACGTCTGAGACCTGCATCACTTGGGGCTTTCCTCCCACATCAAGCGATATGATAATGTTCAAAGCGGCGTTAAATTCATTCACTCACTCCTAATCACATTTGCTAAAACACTTGTAAGATAGTAATTTTCTGCTTTGACAGGGAACACGATGAGAGCAACATGTCATTTGTTTGACCAATTTGCCTCCATCTTTTGAGACATAAAAGAGCGTCAACGTCTTTTTGATAAGACATACTAGTATACGATTGGTTGGATTATGTTTCAGGGGTAAAAGATATCTATGCCGTACCGAACAAACAGGCAAAGAAAAAATCAAAACGTAAGTATATATTTCCACATATTTCATAGTGCATGGACCCGGATAGAGCAACATCAAGACAGTATATTTATTATCTTCATGTCCTGTTGTGTTGTTATAAAAAACACATTCCAGTACACATTACAATTTGATGATCTGCCTCTTACAGTTTCATCCCAGTGTTTGACCCGTGAAGATCCGGGATAGAATAGGTCTTCAGCAACCCATGCTTTCCGAAAGATGCGACTATGCTTGTCGTAAGAGGCGACTAACGGGATCGGGTGGTCAGACTCGCTGATTTGGTTGATGCATGTCATCGTATCCCAATTGCGTAGATCGATGCTCGTGATGTCAGTCACTGGATTGTCTGGTTCAGACTCGATTATTTACCGACCGCCGTCATATAGCTGGAATATTGCTTTCGGCGTTAAACAACAAACAAACAATCATCTCAGTGTTGATAATGGTTGGAAAGAAGTGTGTGAGTGAGTATGGGTTTACGCCATTAACAGCAATATTCCAGCATTATCACGGCGGGGACACAAGTAAGAGGCGTTTCACATTGTACTCGTGTGAGGAACCGAACACGACCTACTGGGCTACCCATTGCCCCGGATGTAAGGGGTAGTGAGTATGATGGCCATATTAGATTCCGATATTGGTCAGTCAACTCAGCGAATCCAAGTCATGCTCAATGTTTTGAGGTTAGGATAAGCGAAGTGATGATGTGGAAAGGAAGTAAAATAGTTGACCGACAGGTTTCGATTTCGATTTTTGCTGCAACTGCCTCCTGTATCTGAAACATTATAACGCCAGCCTGGTAGAGTTAAAACATTGCATGTTCCTGTATCTGAAACATTATAACGTCAGCCTGGTAGAGTTAAAACATGGCATGTTCCTGTATCTGAAACATTATAACGTCAGCCTGGTAGAATTAAAACATTGCATGTTCCTGTATCTGAAACAGTATAACGTCAGCCTGGTAGAGTTAAAACTTTGCATGTTCCTGTATCTGAAACATTATAACGCCAGCCTGGTAGAGTTAAAACATTGCATGTTCCTGTATCTGAAACAGTATAACGCCAGCCTGGTAGAGTTAAAACATTGCATGTTCCTGTATCTGAAACATTATAACGCCAGCCTGGTAGAGTTAAAACATTGCATGTTCCTGTATCTGAAACATGATAACGCCAGCCTGGTAGAGTTAAAACATTGCATGTTCCTGTATCTGAAACATTATAACGCCAGCCTGGTAGAGTTAAAACATTGCATGTTCCTGTATCTGAAACATTATAACGTCAGCCTGGTAGAGTTAAAACATTGCATGTTCCTGTATCTGAAACATTATAACGCCAGCCTGGTAGAGTTAAAACATTGCTTGTTCCTGTATCTGAAACATTATAACGCCAGCCTGGTAGAGTTAAAACATTGCATGTTCCTGTATCTGAAACATTATAACACCATCCTGGTAGAGTTAAAACATTGCATGTTCCTGTATCTGAAACATTATAACGTCAGCCTGGTAGAGTTAAAACATTGCATGTTCCTGTATCTGAAACATTATAACGCCAGCCTGGTAGAGTTAAAACATTGCATGTTCCTGTATCTGAAACATTATAACGCCAGCCTGGTAGAGTTAAAACATTGCATGTTCCTGTATCTGAAACATTATAACGCCAGCCTGGTAGAGTTAAAACATGGCATGTTCCTGTATCTGAAACAGTATAACGCCAGCCTGGTAGAGTTAAAACATGGCATGTTCCTGTATGAGTCTCATTCCCATTTTAGGAGAAGATAAAACAGAGAAGGGAGAAGGGGAGAAGTAAGTATATATGTAACAGTCAGTGTGTATGTTACAGTATGTACATGGCAGTCAGTCTGTATGTGACAGTCAGTGTGTATGTGACAGTCAGTGTGGATGTGACAGTATGTATGTGACAGTCAGTGCATATGTGATAGTCAGTGTGTATGTGACAGTCAGTGTGTATGTGACAGTCAGTGTGTATGTGACAGTCAGTGCATATGTGACAGTCAGTGTGTATGTGACAGTCAGTGTGTATGTGACAGTCAGTGTGTATGTGACAGTCAGTGTGTATGTGACAGTCAGTGCATATGTGACAGTCAGTGTGTATGTGACAGTCAGTGTGTATGTGACAGTCAGTGTGTATGTTACAGTCAGTGTGTATGTTACAGTATGTACATGAAAGTCAGTGCATATGTGACAGTCAGTGTGTATGTGACAGTCAGTATGTATGTGACAGTATGTATGTGACAGTCAGTGCATATGTGACAGTCAGTGTGTATGTGACAGTCAGTATGTATGTGACAGTATGTATGTGACAGTATGTGCATATGTAACAGTCAGTGCATATGTCACAGTTAGTGCATATGTAACAGTCAGTGCATATGTCACAGTCAGTGCATATGTCACAGTCAGTGCATATTTCACAGTCAGTGCATATGTAACAGTCAGTGAATATGTCACAGTCAGTGCATATGTCACAGTCAATGTGTATGTGACAGTCAGTGCATATGTAACAGTTAGTGCATATGTAACAGTTAGTGCATATGTAACAGTCAGTGAATATGTCACAGTCAGTGCATATGTCACAGTCAGTGTGTATGTGACAGTCAGTGCATATGTAACAGTTAGTGCATATGTAACAGTCAGTGCATATGTCACAGTCAGTGTGTATGTCACAGTCAGTGCATATGTCACAGTCAGTGTGTATGTGACAGTCAGTGTGTATGTGACAGTCAGTGCATATGTCACAGTCAGTGTGTATGTGACAGTCAGTGTGTATGTGACAGTATGTATGTGACAGTCAGTGCATATGTGACAGTCAGTGTGTATGTGACAGTCAGTATGTATGTGACAGTATGTATGTGACAGTATGTGCATATGTAACAGTCAGTGCATATGTCACAGTTAGTGCATATGTAACAGTCAGTGCATATGTCACAGTCAGTGCATATGTCACAGTCAGTGCATATTTCACAGTCAGTGCATATGTAACAGTCAGTGAATATGTCACAGTCAGTGCATATGTCACAGTCAGTGTGTATGTGACAGTCAGTGCATATGTAACAGTTAGTGCATATGTAACAGTTAGTGCATATGTAACAGTCAGTGAATATGTCACAGTCAGTGCATATGTCACAGTCAGTGTGTATGTGACAGTCAGTGTGTATGTGACAGTTAGTGCATATGTAACAGTCAGTGCATATGTCATAGTCAGTGTGTATGTGACAGTCAGTGCATATGTCACAGTCAGTGTGTATGTGACAGTCAGTGTGTATGTGACAGTCAGTGCATATGTCACAGTCAGTGTGTATGTGACAGTCAGTGTGTATGTGACAGTCAGTGCATATGTCACAGTCAGTGTGTATGTCACAGTCAGTGTGTATGTGACAGTATGTATGTGACAGTATGTGCATAACAGTCAGTGCATATGTAACAGCCAGTGTGTATGTGACAGTATGTATGTGACAGTATGTGCATAACAGTCAGTGCATATGAAACAGTCAGTGTGTATGTGACAGTCAGTGTGTATGTGACACTAAATGTGTACGCCACAACCGGTGTCAAATATCTCAGCAAGCTGGTCAGGATGAGCTCCCAGAGTGCAGTACGTAAATATATGGTTAACGGTATGTTCCCATACAGCGCTTCACTTGTCGAGCACTATAGAGAATTTCATTGTGCAGATTAAGACCTCCAAAGATGTTTCTCAATGGTTAATGTGCCACGTGGCGAATATGTTTAAGATTCCCAGTTGAAAAAGTAGTAACAGTTATGAGTAGACCGTGTTGATAATTTATATGATGATATGCATGATCTCTAGATCAACATCTAGGGTTACAACTGCCATTGTTTTGATGTTTCAGAACCGGAGATGATGGTAAGACTTAAGGCAGTCCCTACTCAGTATCCCATCTTGTAGTAATATACATGTAGGAATCCTTTCTGAAGAGTGCTTTGGGCTTAACATCGATTTGAACAGTATTGAAGTTACACCATAGCTTGTTCGCTTAATAGGAGAAGAAACGTCACGTGACGAAGATCCTTTCCATTGTTAACACTTGGGTTACACATGCATAGGAATATTGTTGTCAAATAGACGATCTTAGGCTAGGCAATATCGGATTCGAACTCATGATCACTGGATCCTGGCACGACTAAGGGACTTAATTCACCGACCTAAAGACGCTAATGAATTGTTCGATTTATAGATACTTAAAACAAGACAATAAAGGAAACAGTGAATTCAAATATGTTCAGTTGGGTAATAATTCTTTCGACACTATAATCGATTAATACATTGTGATCGATTTTGTTTTTAAATTAACTTTACTATAACACGTCCAGTGATGCAAGCCAACGCTCTGTACACGGAGTATAAAGAAAGTAAACAAGTATCAAGGAAAGTTCGAAAACAAAAGAAAAAGAAACCGAAAAAGACAAGAAAAACAGAAGGTAAGACCTATTTCACTAAATGGGGTTTACTTTTTCTAATATAATTTTTCATATTCCGCTAACCATATACTATGTGGAGATGGGTAGCGGCGTGGGGAGGAAATGGTGAAGAGACGGAAAAAATGTTAATAAGAACTCAATTTTATCAGGGCACCTAGTTTGTACAGAGAACATATTTTCTAATTTGTATTACCTGAGGCAAAATAGAAATATTTTTACCAAGTATTTTCTGGGATACCAGAACATGCACCTAACATTGAGGGGGCACAATATACCCATCTGCGCATTTTACACAAGGACATACGGTACTGTTGTTTGTGCTGAGATCAAAACCTATTCATTGCTGTGCCTGCTGGAACAAATAACACGTGAACGACCATAACAAGACACATCATCACATTTAGCCACAAATATACTTCATGTGACGAAACATTACCTTCAAATACAAGACCACAAACATCAAAAGTATTTGTTTATTGGCCTAATATATAAAAGGAAGGGGCGAGCATCATTCATTCCAGTTGTGCACTTAACACACATCATCATCGGATATGGGCCGAAGTGAGATAATACACAATACCTTATGACTGTTTGGGAAGGTTAGTGACAAGGTGTTTTATTTAATATTCGTTTGTTTGTTTGTTGCTTAACGCTGCACTCAGCAATATCCAGCTATATGACAACGGTCTGTGAATAATCGAGTCTGTACCAGACAATCCGGTGACTGACACAATTGGGATACGATGACATGCATCAACCAAGTCAACGAGTCACCCGATCATGTTAGTCGCCTTTTACGACAAGCATAGTCGCCTCTTACGGCAAGTATGGGTTGCTGAGGACCTATTCGTACCAGGATCTTCACGAGATTATTCAATATTGACCTTATATTGCAGCTGTGTATGAGAACGTCGACAACGGGAATACGGGTAACAATACAGAGAAAGTACAAGACGTATATGCTGTACCGAACAAAAAGGCCAAGAAACGGTCAAAACGTAAGTTTAATTTTTACACGTTTCATATTGAACTTGCTAATGTTTATATGACATGCATCACGATGCCCAACACTGGTATCTGATTGTTCAGCCGGCGATAACATACCAACCACGATTTACATGATAATCCCATCAATGCGGAAGCAAACAAATATCTATAATTTCTATTAAACGTATAGGCAGACCGTGTGGCTCTGCTAGGTGTATTTGAACAGGAAAACAGACACGCATATAATGAATAATATAGTGATGGTGTGAATCACAACTAATGAGGTGAATATTATTTTCCTTAAATCCAGCACATATGATGACGTCATTTGACAACGTCAGATCGCGTCTGTCTGAGGCACGTGCCATTGCATCATAGTGGTTTCCACCTGAAAACAAAACCTGCCGCCGTTATAGTTCAGTTTCTCGACAGTTAATTTTTTAAACAGAATTTTCAAAGTGATTTGGTTAATCTCCGTTAATTAGGTGTCGATACGGGGATTTTGGATGGATTTCGTCCGGACTACCACACTTGGCTTAAAGACGAAGTCATTAATCCCCGATTTTAACACACAACGTTCTTAAAATATAATGCCATAATTTTAGAATCTTTCTCAATCAAAACAGCTGCAAATCCACTTTCGAAACCGCTGAGGAAGATACCGTAGTCTAGTTGTTAAAGTGTTGGCCTATTGGCCCTGAACACCCGTGATCGTGTTCATTGGCACTGCGTCGTGTCCTTTAGCAGGGGTAGACAATTTAAACCAACCCTTTGGAAACGTCAAAATAGTTGGATCTTTTCAAGTTTTAAAACGATCAAATGTGTCCCTCTGTGCACAATTAACACCATGGAACTCTTCTTTCAGGAGCACAAGAATGTCAAGCCCAGATGTATGAAAATGTGGAGATCTAAGAATGCCCGGATATTGGATGATTAATGCCGTGCATCGTGCACCGTGCACCAAGAACACACAGATGTACCAGCTGGTCATGACAGGGAGGTGACCACATCGTCACCAACACACCTGCATGTTTACCTAGGTGACATGTAATTGCCCTCCTTCAGCAGCCGAAGACATCCACCTTAGCACCATACACAGCTTATTGCTCCTTGTTCCCACACTACGGCTAAGGGGGCGGTGGGGAACCTAGTGGTTAAAGCGTTCGCTCGTCACGCCGAGGACCCGGGTTCGATTCCCCACATGGGAACAATGTGTGAAGCCAATTTCTGGTGCCCCATCCGTGATATTGTTGGAATATTGCTTAAAGCGGCGTAAAGCAATACTCACTCACTGCGGCTACGTTAGTGAATCTAGATGCTTGGATCGACAACTGTCATATTAGTAGTACCCTTCAAGCCTATGTCCAGAGACTACGTCGTGGGACCGTGAATTAATCTTCAGTAACCCATGCTAGCCGAAAGAGGCGACTATGCTTGTCATAAGAGGCGACTAACGGGATCGGGTGGTCAGACTCGCTGACTTGGTTGATGCATGTCATCGAATCCCAATTGCATAGGACGATGATCATGATGTCAGTCACTGGATTGTCTGGTCCAGACTCGATAATTTACAGACCGCCGTCATATAGATGAAATATTGCTGAGTGCGGCGTTAAACAACAAACAATCAAACCAAAAAACAAACGTACGTCATGCATGATGACAAATGACCTCTTGGATTGTACTGTCACTCTGCCTGCCTGACATGTCAACTACTGCCATAATCAGAAGACAAGGTAGCAATACTTGACTGTCTGTTTGGATATAGCCTTACATAGCATCATTGCCTGTATCACACGTTAGCCTTGTATGGTTCTCTGTTAATAAGAAGCATTATTGTTTGCAAATCACTCTGTCATGATGCTGTGGGTAGCCGTGACTGCCTGTCAAGACATTGTAGGTAGGCGTGACTGCCTGTCAAGACATTGTAGGTGGGCGTGACTGCCTGTCAAGACATTGTAGATAGGCGTGACTGTCTGTTACCAATATGTGATTCTCTGTAGTCTTTTATGACTGTCTACAATGAAGGATTGGTGTTGTATAGATAGTGTAATGTATAAATATGACGACATCACTGTTTCAAGTATGTCTCTCCATTAGTCAAACACCCCACTTGTCAGTTAGCATATAATCACTTTCTCAAAATTAGGGTCATATCGGAATTACCCAGGAGAATCAACTGAAACAGGTCAAACCTCTAGTTTCTTGTATGCAGTTCAAGAGGTACCATCCCGAGTGGTAATTAAGACTATTTTGAATTTTTCAGCGCAGACTTTGGCCATCTCAAATGTATTGGCGTGGGCGTTTATTTTTCTTTACTCTTTGACTCATTTGTCTCATTGATATATCTGTTTGATTGTGTTGATTGAATCAAGTTTAGAATATATTTAGAAATGGCAGTTATTTTTAAGTATAACATTGCGTTATTTAACATCATATGGGAAAATTAATGAACTGCTTTAAGAAATAAATAGCACGATTTGTTAACTGCGTTTCCCTACTGCAATTTGGACTGATCCGTTGTAACATTGTAATAATAGTCACTCACTCACACATTAAACCTAATATATATCACTCACTCACACATTAAACCTAATATATACCACTCACTCACATATTAAACCTAATATATATCACTCACTCACTCACTCACACATTAAACCAAATATATAACACCCACTCACACACAAAACCATATATTTATCACTCGTTCACTCACACATTAAATCAAATACATAACACTCACTCACACATTAAACCTAATATATAACACTCACTCACACATAAAACCATATATTTATCACTCACTCACTCACACATTAAACCTAATATATAACACTCAATCACACATTAACACTAATATGTATCACTCACTCACTCACACATTAAACATAATATATAACACTCACTCACACATAAAGCCATATATTTATCACTCGTTCACTCACACATTAAATCAAATATATAACACTGACTCACACATAAAACCAAATATCTATCACTCATTCACTCACATATTAAACCATATATATAACACTCACTTACACATAAAACCAAATACATACCACTCACTCACACATTAAACCAAATATATATCACTCACTCTCTCACACCTTGAAACAAATATATATCAGTGCTACAGTTCAATTCATAGACACTTTATGTTTTTTTAATATGAACACAGTGGATTGAATCGATGAAAGCACAAGTTATTGTACAAGTTATTACTTTCTGTGACATGTTCAAATTGCTGTTGGCTTGCTGTGAAAGCACCGAATAGTGGTGCCCAAGTTATCTCAGGCGCTGCAATTCACCGTACAGAATTTCACCCCTTTGGCTTGCCAAGAGACTAGTATGGTCGTGGCTTCGAATACTGGATTCTACCAGATTGTGTTTCTAGGTCTGCCTGAACCCGTACCCGCACTCGTAGATGTCAGTCGTAAACGTCTAAGACTTCGCTTCGGGTTTTAAATTTGCTCCAACAACAATCTGACACGCCGTGATATGACTGAAGTTCTTCTCCAAGCGACATAAACAAACTCAGTTACTCAAGCCTTAGTGTTCTGACAACGGCTGTGCTTTGCGCATGGACATGAATCCACGTAGTATGGTCGCCATCAAGTGTCTGATATGATAGTGCGGTCAAAAATAAAATTTGTCTCGTACTGTGTCTTGTTATTTCTGTTGTCTCATAAAACTCGTAAGGTTTAATTTTTAAGCAAACCTACTATGAATTTTGTACTGACTGACAATGTATTTTCGGTTTTCTTATTCTGTGTTTTAGTAACAACTCTGAACAATGGCAACTATGGTTTATAAGTGGTGCGTCATAGTAAATAAGTCCTTGCCCTCGAAATATATTAGACTCAAGGTATATTCACATCCGTCGTTTAATAAACTTCTTTCTTCCGGAGAGTTACCATACGACGATTACCGAGAACGTTGAAGACCACATTGTCAGAGTCGTTATTAAGATATTGTACCTGTAGTTCGTCATTTTTGTTACGACTTTGATAACCCTGAATACTGACTTGTTATTACGACATGATCCTTACCTCTCGTAATTTCAAGATAGATAAATCGTCAAGTAAACCGTTATATAACGTCTGGGGTTATTACAGAATAGATGATTCAATATGGAAATAGTTAATATATATGTTTTGACGTCACAACAACATAAATAAATCGTTATCTATATCGTTATGTAAGTGTTACGTCATGTTTACGACGAAGACATAAAGAAATGTTAACACGTGACACTGAGGACCCGACCATTTGATATTCTGGGGGCAGCATCGGACTTTTGTTAGAGACTTTGTTCAGTCACGGACCTAAAGCATTCATTGTTTTCCCCGAAAGGGGGATCCAAGTATTATTTAGTTATTCGCTACATAGCGTGGTATGCGAACGATTATTCATTGCTGTCCGGGACAAAATATATTTTCCTTATGATCGGCGCCTCATTTGCTTCCGTACCTACCCATCACTATGACAACGAGGTGTACCAGGAAGGGAACAGTGCATTAATTGTTGACAAGACACTTCAAGTAGGCGCGACTGTCCATAAAACACTGTCGCTAATTATAACAGTTGTCTGAAGGGAATGTAGGTATATCGGATAGACGTTGTAGGTATGGGATAGACGATGTAGACGATGGGAAAGACGATGTAGACGATGGGATAGACGGTGGGTTTAAAATGACTGGAAGAATAAGATGAATATCAGCCGGATTTTTGGCGTCACCCTTACCCTTACCCTTACCCGCACCCGTACCCTTACCTGCACCAGTACCCGCACCCGCACCCGCACACGAACCACATCTGTACACGCACCTGTGCCTGCATCCGCACCAGAACCTGTACCCGTACAAGCACACATACCCACATCCCTGGTGGACACGCACACCCACACCCACACCCACACCCACACCCACACCCACACCCACACTCACACCCACACTCACACCCACACCCACACCCACACTCACACCCACACCCACACCCACACCCACACCCACCCCCACACCCACACCCACACTCACACCCACACCCACACCCACACCCACACCCACACCCACAACCACAACCACAACCACGAGCAAGATCCGCACACGCAAACGCACACGCACGCACACCCTCTCCACCACTTTTAATCGCAAACGCACCTGCACCTGCACCCGTACCCGCACGACATCTATACACGCACACGCACTAGCACCCGCACCTGCGACTGTACCCGCACCCGCACCTACATCAGCACCCGTTCCTGCACCACATAGGTACCCGCACCTACACCAGCACCCGTTCCTGCACCACATAGGTACCCGCACCTACACCAGCACCCGTTCCTGCACCACATAGGTACCCGCACCTACACCAGCACCCGTTCCTGCACCACATAGGTACCCGCACCTACACCAGCACCCGTTCCTGCACCACATAGGTACCCGCACCTACACCAGCACCCGTTCCTGCACCACACCTCTACCCGCACCAGCATCTTTACGCGCACCAGCACCAGTACCTGTACCACCACCCGCAACAGCACCTGCGCGTGCACCTATACATGCACCAGCACCTGGTACCGCTTCCGCATCAAAGGCCACACCCACAACCGCCGAAGAGGCCACACACACACCCGCACGCACAACCACGCTCATCCCCACCACTCGCTCCATAACCCACACGTACACCCGCCAGGGAAGCCACACCCTCACCAACACCCACAACGGCACCCACACTCACACAACAACCGCACACACCTGCACACAGTCACACCCGCACCCGTCCCAGAGACAACACCCGTACCCGAACGCACACACCCAAATCCACACCCGTCATCAGAAGCAACACCCGCACCCGGCCGCCCCAGAGACAACACCCGTACCCGAACGCACACCGACACACACTCCCGCAACCATGCTTACGCCTACACCCACACCCAAAATCATATCCTCACAAACACTCTCACCCGCACGCACAACCACACCTGCACCAGAAGCCACATCTGTACTCGCACCCGTACCAGCATCCGCACCTGCACCCGCACTAGCACTTGTACCCGCACCAAAACCTGTATCTGCACCAACGTCTCTACCCGCACCAGCACCAGCACCAGGACCAGCACCAGGACCAGCACCAGGACCAGCACCAGCACCAGCACCAGCACCAGCACCAGCACACGCACCTGCACCCGCACTAGCACTTGTACCCGCACCAAAACCTGTATCTGCACCAACGTCTCTACCCGCACCA